>NW_022196905.1:9066325-9086080 GCF_008632895.1 Mastomys coucha
CTCTCTCTCTCTCTCTCTTTCTCTCTCTCTCTCCCTCTCTCTCTTTCCCCCTCCCCCCCTCTGTGTGTCTGTGTGGGTGTTTTAAACTGTTAACCCATGAATTTAACAGCAGGTATGTAATTAACCAAGTTCTGTGTCTACCGTGGAGGTTTGTGGGGAGTCAGGTGTTCGTCGAGGTTGTGACCAGTGAGATGGCTCTTTAATACCATGTTTGGTTTTGTTTTTAACGCAGTTTACCTGATGTTACTTCCTGAAGCTCATTTCAATGGATGGAATGGGATATTAATCATGGCTTATGCAGCCTTGATTCTGAACACTCAGCGGGCACACCCCGTGCTCCGCACCACACTGTGCTGTGCTGCCTGTGCTGCCCAGAGCATCTTTGAACTGCAGTGTTCTTACTGCTGCAGCAGTCACTGCTTCTAAGGAGACATAATACATAATTACAGAAAACATTTTAAATGTTTCTCTTACATCATTCCTTAGTATGAAATATCAAATTAGTATATCTTTGAATTGCACTGTACTAGGATTTTTATTTTAAACAACATTGTTGGAGTTTCTAACCTGAGTTTTATTAAAAAATTTTTTTTATTGACTTTTCCTTGGAATTTCCAACAATATCTGAAATGACTGTACATATATTCTTATCTTTTGTACTGCATATTGTGTGAGGTAGTGTTCTTAGCATTAGCAATTATAAATCAAAATATATTTTCACCTTTGAAAAATGTTGAAGATACTTTTACATCCTGTAGTATAAATTATTCAGCCAGTTTAATTTTTATTTTAAAGGCAAAAAAGCATATCAGTCTTATTAGTATTCAAATTTGCTCTACTCTTTAGTACATGGTAAAGTCAATGTATTTCAAAGTCTTTAAAAGAAAAAGATTTAATGGTTTATTCCCAATTAATGTTTGATTTGTATATCTAGTTTTATATACCTACATTCCTGGAGCCAGGCAAAATTTTCTTGAGTAGAAAGGGAAAATGGGAAAAAGTTTAAGAAACCCTATCCTAGCTTAGCTGTCCCCAGGCCTAGCCGACAGCCCCTCCCACTTTCCTTTCCTCTACCAAACTGTGAAAAATGAATCTCAGAAACTGTAGCTCCTCTGTCTCCTCTGTGCATACAAGGCTACTGCACATGCTCGGCTTGGCCCAAGTTGCTGGCTTGGCGCAAGTGGTCCAGCTGTGTGTACATTTGTGTTGCTGTTGTGAGCATATCTTCCTTTTAGTTGATCTCTCTGACCAACTAGGCTAAAGGTTCAGACTTAGCCATTTTCAATCTTTAGAAGTGATCTGGTACTGCTGACCAACAGGGAGTTGGGGTGCTTCTGTTCTCATTTCTCCAGAGGAAAAAAATGGTGGCATTAGAAGCAGCAAAGCTTTCTCTTAACTCTCAGCATGTAGTTGATACAGGCTTTCCTGGTCTTCAGTGTCAGCGTCATGTCTGTGATAGTGTGTGTGGTAACTGCAGGTAGATTAGAGAGAACACGGCCAGGAGTTTCATAGATCTTTGTGAGCCTGCTTACTCTGGTTTTGGTTAGGCTTCAGTCAAAGCCCATATCTGCATTCCCCTGCCCTCAGGTTTGCTGTTTTGCATGTGTGTGGGTATGTAGACACACATGTGCTAGTGCATGTGGAAGCAGAATTGATGCCAAGCATCATCTTCAGTCACTGTCTGCCTTATGTACTGAGGCGCAGTGTGCATTTGGAGTCAGAGCTTGCTGGCTTGGCTGGTTGAGGTAGCCAACTTGCTCTGGAGAGCCCATGTTTGCTTTCCAAAGGCTTGAACGATACATGGGCCACCCAATTCCTGGCTTCTAGCAGGAAAGGCAGCCATGTACTCACTGAGCAGTTCCCCCTCCCTTCCCCCCCACTTCTTGGAGAAAAGGTGCTTTGAAAGAACTGCTTCCTTAGCTTTTGAGTTCCTTTGAATGAGAATATATCCTCGTGACGGAGAATACGCTCACATTTGAGCCTTTTGGAACTCTTAAGAATCCGCGCACCTGCATCTGTTTGTTACTGTTTCATCTTTTCCAGCATACTAATCAGGTAAAATGATTTTTTGATACATGTATACATTATATTTTGTTTAAATTAGACTAAATAGATCTGCCTAAAGATCATTTCTTCGTGGTAGATTTTCCAAATCCTTGCTGGCCTTTGCAGTATACACTACGTTATTGTTCTCATGGTCAGCCTGTGGCCCAGCAACACTCCAGGCCCTCTTGTCCTGGTCCACCTGCGAACCTTGCATCTTCTAGCTTTCTACTTCCCTTCTTGTCTACTGTCCATCATTTTTTGTTAGTTGTTTACTAGCTTTGGCAGGTTGTAGTAATGGAAATAAACTTATCATTTCAGATCCCACACTCCAGAAATCCTGATGTGGAAAGGAGGCTGAGCATCAGAAGTAAAGTGTGTCATATTTACTTACATTATAAAAGGACATTAAAATAGGAACCAAGAAGTACATGCCATATCATGCAATTCATATATCAGTTTAATATGTAAAATCATAGCGGTATTAGATTTACAGATGCTTGCAGCAATAAGGCACTATTTTTAAATTACTACAATATAAGTGCTTTGGGGTTGGAGTTATCCAAGTTTTGTCTTAGTTCATTGTGTAGGGATTCATCTCTAGTGATGGTAATTGTTTCTTACATATAAATATATAAAGTTCATCATATTAACACACTAGTATCCATAATTGTTCATTCATTCCATGAGCTTTTATTAAATGGATGCAAAGTAGCAGATAATTGCTAATTAGTGAGACTTCAATAGTGGAAAAGATGCAGAGATAAATAGGCAAGGTTTAAGATTAAGTTTAGGGTTCTGTATGTGCGTATATAAAGAATGCCTAACCCAGTCTTGGTGAGGCAAGGGGGGGGCTCTCTCTTGAAAGTGATATAAAACAAGTCTAAGGGATAAAAAATTCATAACCTTTACATGTAACTTCAGAACGTAAACTCTCCATGTCAAGTTATCTTGTTTGAAAGATTTCTTTGAAACTCCAAAATTTGATTAGACTGAAGACGAGGTTATTCATGGTATGTAACCCACTTAGCAGCTTGACCAGGGGTCTGCAGGCAGCAGAGACCATAGCTCCCACATGCAGCAGCATATTGTCCAAACGGTTACCTACTTGAATATTTCATGTGAGCAGCAGTTGTTTAGGGTGATGGTGGCTTATATCATTACTATGAACCTATAGATTTACTTGGCATACATGATGAATAAGGATAGAAAGGAAAGAACTATATGTGTGCATGTATATGCATGTGAATATCTGGATATGTGCACTGTTTGTTTGTTTTGAGCCAGGGCTTCTCTGGGTATCCCTGGCCCAGGTTGACCTTGAACGCAGAGATTTACTTGCCTCAGACTCAAGTGCTGGGACTAGAGGTGTGTGCCACCACAAAAAAGCAGGAAGGAATATATTGTTGGAGGGAATATTTTACTATTAAAGATATTCAACATATAATTTGCATATTCGAGTCATACTTTTCCTTTCAGTATATTCTCAAGTGATTAGAGCTTTGTCTTTTTATAATGATTGGATTGAAATAGTTCACAAATAAGCAAGACAACTCATACTGTCAAGAGACAAAAAATACCTCAAGGGGGAAAAAATGTGGTCATTGGCTATCTTGTGGCTAATGAACCATCAGTTCAAGGACTTCAAAAGCAGCTTGGAGAGAGAACTAAAGGCAACCAACTTCGCTTTCGTTGTCCCCTCCTCTACCTCTCTGCAATATCATATGTGATTTGGCCTCTTGCTTGACCTTCTGCTCTTCGTTCTATTATCTGCATCCTCTGTTAACCCCACTCTCTTAAGAGTGAAAGAACCTCAAAGGCAGAATGATTAAACATTTACAAAATCCAGTCCCTTGGGATCTGTCAAGTAATGGTCCCAAGACTCTCGTGAGTCCCAAGTCTGCTGATGCTCAAATGCTTATATAAACCAGCACAGTGGGACTAGGCAGGAGGCTCGGTTGAAAAACAGCTGTCTCATAAGCAGGAGGACCTGAGTTTGATCCCAGCACCCCCATGAAAGCTTCAAACAAAGCTAGAAATGGCTGCACACACACAAGACCAGAACAACGACAACTTCAGTGGATATGGTAACCTGGAAAGGGCAAGAAGCTGTGGGATCCCATCCCCTAAGTGAAGAACTATAGGCAACTACTCAATACTTGGGGAAAGAGAATTAGCCTATTCCTGGAATGAGCTAATTTATTGTTGCCCAATGATGAGTGCTCAGCCCTGAAACCATATACATACAAACAACAAAACTGAACTCAGTACTTGGTTATATATTTGCATACATATACATATGTATGGTATGTAACAACAGTAATCAAAGAAAGGCTATCAACTCTCCCACTCTCAAGAAAGACACTTGAGGGTTTGGAGATACAAAAAAGTGATGTAATTCTATTTCAAATGAAAATACATTTTTACAAAAGGACGAAAATAGAAAAACATGTGTTTAAAGTCTTGCTGTTTCTAGTTTGCCTCTTACAATTTAGTTTATTGTTGCCTGTGAGCAGAGAATCACAAAGATCTCAGCATATAAACCTATGTATCAAGGAGGCTGGCATGACAGGATTCTGGAAAGCTGAGAGACATCTCACTGTAAGATAAGGGGTGTTTCAGTTACACAATGCTGAGCCAATACAGAGAAGCAAATGAAAGTAGCAAATGGAAAAATCTTAAAAACAAATGCTATTAGGAAGTGTGCTGTGCCATTAGAACCCTACTGTAGAAAAGTCACCAAGTTTCTGCTCCCAAATGGTTCCCATGAGGAGAAGGCCTTGTGCAGACTTTTAGCATCTTTCATGTGCTAGTTCTCTCGCTGATGAATTTCTATGAATAAACATGTAGAAATTGCTCAAATGTACTGCTGACTCTGAACATGTCTGAGGCAGCATTAGAGATTTGTTTGAATAGTTGACTGTCTTGTTTATCAGCTTCCTCCTTCCAGTTGGTAAAAAATAAAGTTGAAATCAACTTTGGTCATATCTCTCTTTCATACAAAGACATCTAGTGGGTAACAAGAATAATAAACTAAACTAAATGGTTCTTGCAATTTTCAAGACTGACGACACTTGGCTACTGTGGCTCAATAATAACTACACAAATCGCATGCCATCAAATTCATTGCAGTATGAATGTTAAAGTTTAAACTATTACTTAGTTGCTAGAAAAGAGGAAAAGACTGAGGTGCTTTCCACAACTCCCAGAAGTCTGTTTTATTTTGATATTCAAAGAGATGCAGTAAGAACCTACTAAAATATTTTTGTACTCAAAACTGCCTTTCCTTGCAAACAGAACTAATAAATAAGAAATTCTGCAAGTAAAAAGCTCACAGTCATTTAAATTTAAGTTATTAACTTCAAATAAAACTACCTATTACAATGGAAGGGTTACACCCCTGCCCTATTTCCTCTCATATAAAGGGTTACTTCTATCTGTTTGTTTTATTCTTTTGTTTTGTGGTATTAGAATAATGGATTTTTCTATGAAAGATACATTAATTTAAACCTCTAGCAAATTTAGGTTTTTAAAACTACTCATCAGCTAAAGAAACAGCTTGGTAGTAAAGGCCATTTACTGAATTGTCTGTGGAGTTCAGATCGCAGAGATCACTTCACCGGATGGATGCCCCAACCCACGTGCCTGTGAGCATGACTCTAAGGTGGGCGTAAGGTGGCTGGGGCTTGCTGGAAGAATAAAGCAAAGCACTAATCATTTGAGAATATATTGAAAGGAAAAGTATGACTTGAATATGCAAATTATATGTTGAATAGCTTTAATACTAAAATATTCCCTCCAACAATGTATTCCTTCCTGCTTTTTAGTAATATTTTCCAAAGTTTAATTTTGTTCCAAATACACACACACACACACACACACACACACACACACACACACACACACACAGGTGTGTGTGTCAGGGTCTATGTGTACCCCTGCCTTGCCTGGAACTCCATTTGGACCAAGACAGCTCCACTTGCCTCTGTTCCCTGCATGCTGGGATTAAGGCATCCACCACCACACTGGCTCTTAACTATTATTTAACCTGGTCTTGTAAGGAAGAGTAAGGCTCATGAAAGTGTGCATGAGGAGCAAAGGGTCCGAGCAGGAGGCTCTGTGGCAACAGTGGCCAAAGCTCTTATGTGCTTTTCCTTCCTTTCTCCTCTTTCTGAATAATAGCTTTGATTTTAACACTTGAATGTTTTTGCTCTTTTGAGAACAGGCTTAATTTAGGAATAAATCAATCAGTAAAATAAAATTTAAGGATTTTTCTTCCTCTTTAAAATTAAGGAAACATTTAGAAAAGTAGTCAGACAACATGAAATATGTATAAAACTCTTACTAGATCACTAGCAGTCAAGACTTACTTATTTCACATCAGATCCCTCCAATAATACATTCAACAATATATCCTTCCTGCCTTTTATTTGTGATATTTTCCAAAGTTTAATTTTGTTCCAGTGACACTTTATTGTTTTAAAACGAAAAAGAATAGGCGCGAACTAAAAGAATAGGCTCTTGTACATAGAGACAATGAGAGACGGGTTTGTTTTCTCTGATATTTGATTTTAACCTTGTTATACCTGATACCATGAAATTGATTATACCTTTGCTTCCCAGACATTGGAGATGAAAACAAGACAACGTGTTAGTGTACAGGAGTTTTTAGTCCAAACAGGGAAAGAGATGGCAAAGGAAATGGTATGCAGCAGGAAAGCTGGATGAGAGTCCAGGAATGGCCTGTTGAGGGTGATGATGAGGTCGCATGTAAAGTGACCCTCCAAAGCCTTTAAAAAGCACGCTCATTAGATCATATGTAGAGAAATGGTCTAAGGGTAAAAGGGTGGAGCTAGCTTGCTGCAACCTTATTCGCAAACTAGGATGGAGAGAAGAAACTGAAGCTGTGATGGAAGGTGGGCATGGTGGACAGCCTGATGAACTCGAATTCTATTTTAATGGTTTGTGGGTTCCAAACCTGACTACCTATCAGTTATCTGCAGGCCTGGTAAGATACATTGTTTTGCTTGTGCCCTGTGGGGTTCTGATTTCCCATTCCAGTAAGATGTCAGAAGCCATGGAAAACTTGTAAGCAGAGAGCTATGGTTCATTAGACTTGAGTTTTAGAAGATCAGTTTTTAACTTTCTGTTATTTTTTAGATGTTTTTATTTTTATTGTAAATGGATGTGTGCCTGCGTGTAGGCATGTGCATGTGAGTGGCTGGCACCTGAGGCGGGCTGAGGAGACCTTGAGTTGGACTTACACGCGGCTGTGAGCCATGTGATATGGGTGCTGAGAACTGAACTCCAGTCCTCGGCAAGAGCAGCATGTGCTCTTAACCACTGAGCCCACTTCTTTGTCCCTTTCAGATTATTCTGACCATGGCTCTCAACAAAAAGGCATTGCCAGGCCCCCTGGCGTAGCCCTGTGGCCTCAGCTCCTTGGGAGGGAGGCTGAGGCTGGAGGATAAGTGGAAGTCCAGCCTGAGCAGTGAATTCTAGACTAGTCTGAGTGGCTTAGAGAGAAGGTCTCAAGATGGAAAGTGAAGAGCAGGTGGGGAGGAAGCAGTGGCAGAACACTGTGCTGTTGTCCTGTTTAGTAGGCGAGTCCTTAGACTCGATCACCAGGGCAATGACTCGTCTGTTTTAAGTGTATGAGATCTGGGCCCACCAGGGAGATGGGTCTCTGGGTATGCTTATAGGGGATTGTCTTTGAAAAATGATTACTTTTTTGGTGGGGGGAGCACTAGGTAGATTTGACTGGTTTGTAACTCACTGTGTCGATCAGGTTGGCCTCAAACTCGCCGAGAAGGCTTCCTTTTCTCCCTAAACTCGTGAATATGTGTGTGAGTATGTATGCGTGTATGTCTTAGGCAGGGAACTCTGAGCCTAGTCTCACTGGCCCCGTGGGGATTATCTTGATTAGAGTTATTGAACTGGGAAGTCCCATCAACAGTGGGTGGAGCCATCGCCTGGGCTGCGATCTTAGACTGTAAAAAAAGCCAAAAAGAAGCAGAGCACCACCAATTCGTCTTCCTCTGCTTCTGGAGCTTCTTGCTGCTAGGCATTCTCTCTGGTGGTTGGCTGTACTGTGAAACTGCGCTAAAATAAACCCTGTCTCCTGTAAGTTGCTTTGTTTGCCCTCTCCAAATGCATCAAAAAGAGGATAAACATAATTTTGAAGAAAAAGAGCCCCAGATTCTAAGATGTGACTCTAATAGTGGGTTGAAGAGAGTATTTCAAACTCTGGCTTGCTTGTTAGCATTTAGGCATGGCTACATATAGCAGCAGCTATTTGATAGCCTTATCCTAGGGCATGGGTCAGGCAGGGTGCTGTATTTTTTTATTTTAAAGTGTATGTGCCATTGCTTATATTCAAAAGTAAGCTACTATTGATCTAGCCATGAATTTTAATAGAATTATTTAGTTCTCAGTAGTACTGCTCTGCTTGAATTGTGGTTAATATCATTTGATAATATTTTGGCCTGAGCACTAATCCTAACCATGACTCTGAAGCTGTACTTTGTAAGTGCAATATGCAGAAAAGCAGTAATCTTGGAAGGATAGGAAATAGAGTAAAAGTTAATATGGAGGGTTCCTCCCTCCTCTCTTCACGCATTCTTTCCGAGCAGAGCGGCACAGCTTGTCTGTGGGGAAGAAAATCTTCCTGGAAGCATCAGTGGGTGTAATGCTGTTGAGAGTATTACAGCCACTTGATGGCAGCCTTTGATTTAGTACCAGCCTCATTAGCAGGAGCTCAGTTCAGGGTAGTATTTGCAATGAAATAACACATAAGAGCTAAAGAGACTGCAAGGTATCTGGTTAATGTAGAGATGAAATGAAGGCAACAGCAAGGCTAAGCTTCCCTGACCCTTCATGAGAGAATAGATGAAAAAAGGAAGAATAAGCTATTGTGCCAAAGGGAGATGATGAAATTCAAGATTCACACACATAATCTTGGGCTCAGCCTCTGAAATGTTAATCCCTAGGTAGAATTATTTGAGCTATAGATTGCAATTTATCATCAAAATGGCACTGTGTCAAACAATACTTTTTTATATGTGTGATGTTTAGAACCATCTAATTTTAATATAGAATGATTCACAGAGCACTGGTAATATTTAAGTAGTAACTCCTTAGGGTTGTGCTGGGGATACAGTGTGGTGGTTTCTTTATATCAGAATGCCATTATGTTTTAGAGGGAGGGCTTGGAGGAACCTTGTGCGTTTCTTTTAGTGGTGGTTTTGTTTTGGTGCCAAGAGAAAAGGATTATAAAGGAATGCCTACTGTTCAGTGGTTTAGACTTGCTGTCGTTCATCTACACACTAAGGGTGTTTTTATAGCTATAGAACAATTGAGTTCTGACGCTGCTGAAAATACTAGGGGTGGCTTTTTAAGAATGCCTCTGCACTTTCCTAATACTGTATCTAATATTGGTAGGAGTCTTACTCAAACCATCCAGTGTGCCCAGCAGAGAGTGTTGTTGTAAGCAGCTCATGTTTGTGACGCTTAGTTCTTTAAAGCCAAACTTTCCCAATTTAGAAACCTGAACTTAGTGAGATGGGAGGGTGCTGCTCATATCCTATTGATTGGCTGCTCAGCCATGATGATACTGTAGAGAACTCTGCCTGGAGGGCCCCACTGCTGCACATCCCAATGGATACTCTCCTTCCAACTTTAATGTGCTTATTCTCCTTCAATGAGGAAAAGCAGTTATTCTTGTTTTACTTTTCAGAAATGATTTTATTACTTTTGCATGCTGTGCACTTACTTCTGCAGTACCAACAGCTTTGACTTCTAAATGAAACCTATAGTTTAATCCATATGTAGTAGCCCATGCCATTCCAGTGCCTTCATTACTCACAGCAGGTACTGCAGGCCTGCTGTGGCTCTCTGGTGATAGAAAGTATAGTGCAGATCTGTAAGATACTGCTTGCTTATACATGGGTAAGTCTGTCTTGCTGTATTTTGGCTACGATGGGAAAAATATTTGATTTAACCATGATGAGGAGAAAGTAGAAGGATCTATTGTGAAAAATATCTGTCCTGTGAAGATGGCTTGAGTTTGCCAGCTACTCGCATTTATTCCCTCCTTTCTTCTTCCGGCCTCCCCCTTCTCTCCCTCCCTCCTATTCTTTCTCTTTTGTTTTTCAGTCTTGGGGAGCAACCCGGCTCTGTACATGTAGGTGAGCCTCAGCCACTGAGCTATATCTCCAGCAGCTGTCTTCTTTGATTGATCATAAAGAGTTAAGCCTAAGATCTTAAGTTATCTACAGAAACTAACATTTATGCATGCTTGAGGAACTTAACTGTCTGTCCTTTAACCCATCAAATTATTAAAAAGAGACAATACAGGATAGTCCTTTGCTCCTATTAAAAAAGTGCTCTAGGAGACTGAGTAGCCATCCATTACAAATTACTTGTGTCAGTAAAGGTTTCAGAATGTACATTGGAGAAACAACAACATAAGTGTGTGTGTATGTGTGTGTGTGCTTGTGTGTGTGTGTATGTGGTGTGTATGGTGTATTTGTGTGCTGTGTATGTGTGTGAAGTTTGTATGTGTGTAGTGTGTATGTGTGATGTATATAGGTGTGTGTGGTGTGCATTTGTGATATGAGTGTGTGGTATGGTATATATAGGTGTGCGATGTACATATGTTCAAGAGTAGTATAGTATGTGTATATGTGTGAACATGTATGTGTATATGTGTGTGTGATATATATGATGTGTGTGAGATATATATATATGTTCAAGTATGGTGTGTGTGCATGCATGTGTGTTGAGAAAGATGTCAAGTCTTTTGATACTCATGTTTAAGTATTAGAAAACTGCTTCATCAGCTTCTGTAATTACATTTGATATTTTAATTTAAATACTATTATGAAAGATGGTAGTTCTAGGTTCTAAGTGTTTTTAAATGTGGCTTTCTCGGCCATGCACCCTCTTTCCATTCAAAAGACTACTATACTTTCTTTTTCTCAGGGCTGAGTCTTGTAAAGGACAGGCATGGTCTCAGATGTACACTACTTTCTGGCGTTCACAGTTGTGACCCTGGGCTTGACTCTTAGCTCCGCATGATCATCTTAGAAGATAGCTGCCAAATTCAGGACTGCCATAACCTTTTAAGCATGCCTCCTGGTTCCACACAGTGCCAATGCACACATCTTCAACCCACTGCACCGACAGTCTCATAGCCAATGCCAAACTCAGTGTTCCAGCCGGGTGCCTTTCGGCGCACACAAAACTGGTCAGTGTCCAACTCTATCCAACCACCCACACTAAATCTGAAACCCCGTGCTGCTGCCATAGGTGCCTGCGGGGTAGCACTCCTGTAGATTTTAAGAAACGCAAGATTGTTACAACTACTAGGAAAAAAAATTCCTCTCTGTTGCCAGGTACCTAAAGCTTATTTGTTTTCCCGAGTACCTTCTTTCATGTGCGATGTCAATGAACACAGTTGACTTGGAAAAGGTATTCCGCACTGCTCTATCTTCTGCACCTTCACCACCTTCATAGAATTCAAGTAGCCATGCTGGGGAACGGGTCCCAGGTAACTCGCTCCATTTTTCCTGTAGCAACAGAGTGTCTCATTGACGGCTGACCTTTCCCCCTGCAGTGTCTTGGGTCATTGAATTAAATACATGAGGAAAGCCTCCTGGCTTGATCTGTATTGGTGGTGTAGCAGCCACAGTCAACCAGTCAACAGCAAACAAGCAGAATGCTAAACAAATGCCAAAGTGGAGTTCAGGGACCGTTTGTAGCACAAAGGTTTTTTGTTTGTTTCGCTTTTAAAATAATGTGTGGGTGGTTGAATACTCTTTAAAAAAGAAAAATACTTTGAAAGGAAGTTGGATTCCAGAGTCACCTTAATAAATTGTTTTTCCCTTACACGTTTTTCTTTGCATTTTTCTTTACATTTTGTGAGTTTGTATGTGTATGTATGTGCATTGTTGTCTTGGTGCGTGTGTGGAGGTCAGATGAAAAACCTGAGGAAGTCAATTGTCTTTCCTCCACTTAAGTGCCTGGGATCCAGCCTGTGCTGTCAGGCTGTAACACTGAGCTCCTAACCCAGACTCCTCCTCCCTTTAAAACTGGCATGTGCTTGTTGGCTTGCTTTAACAGTAAAACTTAGGGTTCAGAATTTTATAATATAATCTTAGTCTACCTAAGTATCAAGCTTAATTGAAAGAACTAATTGTCCCTCCCTTGCACACACTTGTGTTAGGCTGTGGCTTTAGTGTTCACACGCTTCACTTGCTGGGGTTTCTACAGGTACCACAGAATTCTGTTTCAGAAGTGAGGTCAAAATGTTTCACTTTAATTCTTGTTACTTCTCTCGGCTTTACTTTTACAGGTACATTACATATGTCTAAATGAGGTAGAAACGAATGCCCTGTTTTGTAGATGTTAGTGTCTAGGTCATCATTAGGTGAGCACAGTTAAGTAAATGCCTCCAATGTTTTATCTGAACACATTGCTTTGAGACAGTAATACACTGCAAAATAATGCTGTAATGGCACTGTTGTTCCCTGTAAGTTATAACTCACTATTGTGCTGGGTTATAGTTTTAGAGCCTAGTTCCCTTGTGTAGACATGGGTTTCTAGATAAGAATAATCAGAGATTTGAGCTTAAATGAGGCTGAGAAATCCTGAAGTTCTCCCTCCTTTTGCTGCTAACGAAGCTAAGGTGTTATGTTCTAGACAGCAGCCCAGCTATCTGAGGTGCCAGGATCACCTAGCTCCTTGTTGCTTCTCTGAGGTTCACCCACCAGCTATAGATTTGACAGTCTGATTGTAGAGATTTGATTTTATATCTCTTTAAATAGAGCATAATTCAACTAATTTGGAAAACTGGACATTGGTATTTTGTTAGAAGGAAAAGGTATTTTATCGCCAAAGGTTCTTACATAAAGATCAATTTTACTGAGATAGGTTATTTGATGATAGTATTTTTAACAGAATAATTACAAGACTTAACTAAGCATGTAGTGACCAGACCTGATTATCTATTTAAGCCCAGTGTACATGATCACCTGTGCATTGTAGCCACATACTAACATTAGAACGTCACTTAAGTGATGCTAATTTTTTTTGGAAAATCAATTTATGGAATCATGGTATAATTTAGTTTCATTTTAAAAATTTAAGATTACAAGATTGAATATTTTAATCTTATAATAGCGTGAAAACATTTAATAAATAGCAGCCTATGAAGTCAAAGTCGTTAGTTTTAATTAAAATTTCTAAGGACAAATTTTTGATAAATTTTTTTGGAATAGCTAGTTGACCGTTTTAAGTTTTGATAACTAAAATATATAGGTTTATGTTTCTAATATATTAAAATCATGGAATATATAAATATCTAGGATTTTTTAAACAATATTTTGGTGCTTGTTTAAATATCTAAATTTAAAACTGCTTTAAAATAAGGTCATCTTAATGTTAAGTTATAAATCTGTCTTAGTATCCAAAAAAGAATATTCAGTGACTATGGCTGTTCTCTGAACATTGCTAACTAGTTAGAGTTTGCTCTGGAAGCTTTAGCTTCAGGATCTCTAACAGTTGTACTGTCAGTCTTCATACTGCACTGTCTGACTGCAGTCTGTCTACAGCAGTGGGCACTCTGTCACATGTAGGTTGAATTGGGTTGAAGCTGACTTACACGTGGTTTTGGTGTTCTGCATCTACTTTTAAAGTATACCATTTGGTACCATCATGTAAGTACTTCATACGCTGCTGTCTGAGGCAGCTTCAAGAACAGGACATGCATTTCCAGTTCTGTGATTACAGAATGATTGTACCTTAACATGAGATTTGTCCCTGAGAAATCAGAGGCATTGGATAGCCCAGATCAGTCAGTGCTTTCTATATTTTTCTCATGCATTTGCTCAGTTTAAGGGACATAGCTCTTATGTATAATTTGTGCACTTAGAATAAAACTTTTAAAATAGTAGATGCTCAGAGCATATTTAAAAACTGAACTTGTCACTTATTAGTATACTACACTTCTGGATTTTCTTTTAATTTGACTTTAATTTTCCATGTGATAATTTGGTATCTCTCTGCTAATTTGAAGCAGCTATGTGTTAAAAGTACTTTTTTTGTCAATTTACAAACTGCAGCAAAACCATTATGCATTTATAAATATCCACTAAGTGTACAGTTTCATTCTTAGTAAATTCAGAGTGACCTGCTTAAGCTTTGCTACCTACAGCGTTCTTAGTTTCTGAACCTCAGTAAGGTGGATGGTGTGACAGTCTGCAAAGGAACAATGGAGAAGCAAAATTTATAACCCTTTGTCATACAACCAACTTAATGATTGGAAATAATCAAAAGGAAAATTACTCTCATGTTAACACAATGACTTGTTTTACTTTAGAATTGTTCTTTGTTTGAACATGTCCAGGTATGAGTTTTAGGTTGCTGTTCATATTTAGAAACATTTATAGTTAGCATTATTTACCTTATATTAAAATGTGCATCATGCCTGTCCTTTTCAGACTTTTTACATAAGTGTTTATAGAACTAATGTTTTCTCCTGCGTATAAAAATGTTTGTTAACTCCAACTTTTCGTAGTCATTGGGTTCTTCACAGGCACTGGTGAGCTATTTCACAAGTGTGAGCTATGAGAGGGCCTCTGTTTCTGTTGCAGTGATTCTGGGTTAGAATTCATGCCAGTGATAGCTTGACTCAGTGAAAGGCTAGAGGGCTTCAGATTATTAGACAAAACCAGTCCTTCACCAGGGCTTCTGCAGTGGCCTTGTTCATTCAAGGACGGTTCTTGTGCGAGGTTCAGAGTTGAGTTTAGAGACATGTTTCAATGCAGACATGTCAACAAGTAGATCGTATAAAATGAAAGTGATGACTGGGGGTGACAAAATGAAATCAAGTTAACGGGAACCACCTGAAACCGTCAGTTTACCATGGTAGGGAAGCTGAGAAGGATTCTAAACAGGCAGTGATACTTTGTAAATAATTACTCTGTTACATATGAGCCACTAACAAAAGGGAGGCACAAAAGACTCGATTGGCTTGTTTGTTTTTTTTTATTTTGTATTGGGAGGAAAAAGTAGGAGAGGGGTATAATTTAGGTCTGATAGAAAGAAATGGGAGCTGCCAAGCATGCTAGGAAGGAGGGAAAATGAGGGTTAAAGAATCTCCACTGGCTACAGGAAATGCCCGTGAGCTTAGCGCGGTGTCTGAAGTCTTGCTTTACTGTAAAATGTTTGCCCTCAGTATTCCTTAATCATGCTCCACACCTAGGCTCCACCCTTCACCTTATTCTCTTGGTAAGTTGCTTTCATTAGCAACTTACAGGGGTATAATGGAGATCTGAGAACTGATTTCAGACCCGAGCTGTCTTCTCTGTTCTGTAGTTGGTGCTTTCTAGATTATTTACAACATTTTCCCTCTACACATCCTTATTTGTCTTTACTTTGTGTTGGAGGACCTGATGACTGAAAACCTCAAGTCAGTCAGAGTGTAGCTTCAATCAGATTATTGGTTTTGACTGACTTTAACTTTTAAATCAAGCAGGAATTGCAAGAATCTAAATTGCCTTAACTACTATTTCTTGATGGACAGGCAAAGTAATTTAATTTATAAAATGACTTTATAACAAGCATGAAAGGATATTTAGCATTGACATTTCTTTGTGACTGTGTGGTATAGTAGCACACATCTAGGAGAGTGCTGATTTATAAATGTGCATTCTCAGTGTCTGGCTCAGTCTGGGGGTTTAGATACCCTGAGCTTGGGAGAGCTCTTTTTGTAATATAATTACTTTTTACACTATAGGATTTTATTTTTTAATGTCTTTGTGTATTTAAATATTTTAAAATCGCAATTTTGCTGTATTTAATATGAAATCTTTTTTAATGCTCTTTATCATCCTACCAAAATTTAGTTTGTCATCTCATCAAAATAGATAAATCCAAAAAGCCTATTTTGGATAAATATACTATTTTCATAGTTTCTAAGTTGATAAACTCTTTATTTTCCACTGAAACATTTTTTTATTGTTTGTGAGCCTAAACATGAATTCATTCTTTTTTTAACCATATGTGTATTTAAATAAGCAGCACTTCATATCTTTTCTTCATAAAGTGAAATATTTCCTTAACGCTAACACAACCCTAGTCACTTCTCTGCCAAAGCAAACAGAAGAATGAACGCTTTATTAATCATCCGTAACTAACGTGCGTACACAGAGAAGAAAATCAAATCTGCTTTTGACAAGAACCTTTTGATGGAATTAGAGAGAGAGAGGGAGAGAGAGAGGGAGAGGGAGAGGGAGAGGAGGGAGGGAGGAAGGGAGGGAGAGGGGTTCTCTCTTTTCTCCTGAAGGGGGACTTCACCTCATCTGGGTCAGGCTCTTGTCATTTATGAACATAAAGGTTACATTTTTATTTTCACTGCTGCACACAAATGGCAACAGGTCAAAACTTGGAAGAACTTCAAATAAAAGTGGCATTCTTCTGCCTCCACCCTTCTTCCCAGCTGCAGCTCCACATCATAGAGGTCTAGCTTTTCGTCCCAGTTCCAGTTCTTTCCTCCTTCGTTCTAGCTCTGCATGATGTGTATTTAGTGAGTTACTAACCTCACATAGCAGTTACTGGATTTCTGAGTCAGGTTTCACATGCCTGCCTGGAAGCATGTCAAAAATAAAAATAGGTCATAAGGAGGTGTTCTCTGACGATTTCTTCCTTTCTCCGACTCCTCCAGGGTTCAGTGTGGTCGCCACCAGGCTCACTGTTGCTCTGAGCCCCACCTCGCCTATGATCCTAAACTCACTCTGCACACCCACTTTCCAGCTTCTCCTCAGAGTCCTCTTACATAAATCTACTTTATACGTACACTCTGATGCTGCTTTGTTATTAGCGTTTGTATTAATATAGAGTCAGCCTAGGCAAACATATTTTCTTCTTAAAAATGTAGAAAATTCACACACACACACACACACACACACACACACACACACACACACACAAATATGCATTGGCTGGATATTCTGGTACATGGGGATAGCCCCAGGTCTTGAGAGGTTTCGGGGGTTAGGTCTGTGACTCTGAGACCAGCCTGGACTACCTGAGGGCCCTGTGAGAAGACAAACATCAAGAAAAACAAATCTTTATAGGCTCAAGTAATCCCTTCTGGTTTTGCCTTGTTTTTGGTTTTTCTGCTGTGGGTCAGTGGTCTTTGATAAAAACTAGGTTTCCTACCCTTTTTTTTTTTTTATAGGTAGGTGCTTGGAATAAGAATTTTGACTTTAAAAAGCTGAAAGAATAGACAAATAGAACAGTCTTGATTTTTTTTTTTTGTGTGTGTGCAAGCAAATTTACCCTTTCTTTAAAGGACTATTAAAAGCAATGTAACAGAGATGAGTTGTGTCACACTTGTCTTTTCTGCCCCTCGGCCCCTCGGCCCCTCTGCCCCTCTGCCCCTCTGCCCCTCTGCCCCTCTGCCCCTCTGGGCCTGCCTCCTCTGTTCTCGCCATACCGCTTCAACACAACCCATCCCTCCAGCCATCTTTTCCTAGGAGATAATCTCAATTTAAAATGGTAATCAGGATAAAAATGGAACTCGGTATTTAATTTTAGAATGAACCGTTTACTAGAATATATCAATTACTTCAGAGATTCCTGTACTGATTTTAGTCCATTTTAAACAGCTTGTTTGGGGCCCTGCCTGGAAATAATCATGAAACTATGTGACTGTCTAAACCTAAGTCTGTCTTCTCAGCATTTTATGAATTAGGTTTGTTAACTTCTGTCACTCTGGAAAGTCATGTATCCGTAGTTAGGTTGGAATGCCCAATTACACAGCAGGCATATTAGATTGTGGGTCATAAAAATCTGTAAATAGGAGGTATTCTAAAGTGTTGCAAGGCTTTGCCCTTTGAGGCAGCCCAACTGTGCTCTGATGAACTGACATCTCCCTTAGTGTAGATTTTCCTGTTTTCTGCCCAGTCAACTAAAAAATAACATGCTTGTGTGTTGACTTTAGTCTCCAGTCAGTCTTACAGGAGTTGAAGGTTTCACTCTTTTTCAGAATATAAGAAACAGTATACTGATAACTTTCTCTTTGTGGAATATTTATTTTCATGTCATTGTGTTGTTTTTCAAAGGGGTCAATATCATGTCCTTTTAAATGTTATAAAAATACTGTTTCCTATATGCCACTGTCTCTAAACTATCATAAAATTATTAATATTTGTTCAGTAAAAATGGTTACTGTTTTGCCATTGAAATTACTTGACCACAGAACATTCCTTTTTTCTATATCTTCATGACTAGGGTATTTTTTTTTTAACCTTTTAAAATAAGACAAAAGAAGTAATTTTGAACAACAAAATAAGAATTATCCCAAGAAGTGTTAAAGCCCACATCTACTTTGTGTCTTAGAAATTTGAAGCTATTTTTAAAAACACAGAAGGCAGTGGCCGTGAAATCTGAAGCTGCCGCTGAAGCTACCATGCCGTAGCCATCATCTGAAGATGGTCTAATTTTGGTGGAAGATAGTAAGTAGGTCTTGGGGAGACTAAAAAGCCTTATGTGGTTAGCTGCTGTTGTGCTGAGAAAGAAGTGTCTGACTTAGATCAAGTATTTATCTTTAAGAAGTTTTGTATAAACTTGAATTTTTCTTAAAATTCTTAAATATTATGGTGCCATTGATATTAAAACAGGAAAATGAAAATTCTATTTAAAAATTTCATTATTAGTCTTAAAAATTAACTTTGTTTCCTAAGAATACCCTTTATTTTAGAAATTAATTTAGAAACTAGAGACTTAATTAAAAATGTAATATTTGGCCATTGTTTTACTGTCTTGACCTCACTCTTTCCTCAGGAAACTTGCTAGGCTTCCTGTGTCTATCTTCAGAAATCCGTGCCATCTTTTCATACACAGGGCACAGTAATTTGTACCCCTTGTTCATCTTACCATGTACACTGATAGTTCTTTAACTACCGGAGCACACTATTAAAGTTTTATTGTCTTATTTTTTTCCATATAAAACTTACAGTTTATTAGGGTTTTAAAATATAGGTTAAATCGTAAATGAGTCTTAGTTTCTGTAACGTGCAGTACAGTTCAATCGCCTGACTTCCCTGCCGTGTGCCGTCATTCAGTCTTCAGGCACGTTCACACACCTCATATTGTTGAAAAACTGTTAGTTTCTTGAACATGTCTGCCCTGGACTTCTAATATATCCTTCTCCTTCCTTCCTTCCTTCCTTCTAAAACTAAGTATTAGAAAACCCTCAACTCTTCTTTTGTCTGCATATGCCAAGTGCAGGCAGTGTCCCCCTCTTCAGCGCCATTTAAATAAAAGTGCAAGAGCCTGGATATTTCCTTAGTGGAGAGACCCTGGAAAAGCCAGTGAAAATCTCTGCAATGTAACTTACTTATCTGTAGTAGAGGGATAAAAGCATGCTTACTTCATAGAAGTGTCTCTTAACACATGTTCTTGGTTTGTTTGTTTGCTCCCCTCTTGCCTTCCTCCACCCCCTCTCTATGTCTCTCATTCTCAGTTTTGAAGAACAGGCAGAGAGACAGGTCTTTTCTTTTCTCGTATAAGCTTTCTCTTTAAAAACAAAGTTACCTACCTTTACAAAACTTTAAGGGACAGAGATACACTGGTTTTATCTTCCCTACATTCTGTCAGACTTTGGCCCCTGTTCTCATCTTTAAAAAACAAAACATAAAAAAAAAA
>NW_022196905.1:9086090-9136309 GCF_008632895.1 Mastomys coucha
AAAAAAAAAAAAAACCAAAACATAAACAAAAAGCCAAGCATTTAGAAAACCTACCTCAGAATGTTATGTCTCTACCCCATGAACTTGACTAAACGTGAACATATCAACATCAACATCAAGTGCAGATTTGTCTCTTTAATTTCTAAAGAAGCACTTAAACCTGCTCACAGCTTTTGACTCTGAACTATGTATAGCTTTTCTGTCATTTCATTTTTTCATGCAGTAACCTGGTAGTAGTTGTTATTGCTTGAATTACAATTTGAGCACCAATAGCATACTGGGCACCATACCAGATACATCCCAGCCCCACAGGCACAATATGATTGACAGCTATTCTCAGAGAATGGTAGGAGTTGTATAACAGTAAAAGAAACTGGCTTGGAATTTTTATCAACAAGTTACCTTAAAGTAACTTGCTAGATAATGTCCTCTAAGTCTGAGGCTTTAGCTTTCAAAACTAAGACCTTTTAGGTCCTTATCTTTATGAAAAACTAAAGCCTGCCTTGTGCTGCTCTGCTCATCAGCCTGTGAAGGGACACATTTCCTTACCTCAGCATGCCCCCCCTCCCCCACCTGTTAATAGTGAATAGAGGACATCCAGAAATGAACTTTGACTTCCACCTACCTAAAACCTAGCCAAAGAACAATGACAAAAACTGCCAATGAAAACAGGAGAGCTAAAGATAGAATTTTAGGTAACAGCTAAGCCTTGTGAGTTCCTTGGTGGTTCTCACCAGAGTGATAGCTGTGGCAGTACCTCTGACAAGATGGTAATGCCGGGCCAGCTACTTGTCATTTTAGAGTAGGTGACCCAGCAGGTGATGAGAATGATCTTCAAAACCAAAACCAAACCAACCAAGTTCCCGGGGAACCAATCAAGGAGTACACATGGAGGGACCCATGGCTCCAGCTGCATATGTAGCAGAGGATGGCCTTGTGGGACATCAATGGCAGGAGAGGCCCTTGGTCCTGTGAAGGCTCCATGCCCCAGTGTAGGGGAATGCCAGGGTGGGGAGGTGGGGGGACACCCTCATAGAAGCAGGGTGGGATGGGGATTTTCAGTGGGAGTGAGGGGACTGGGAAAGGGGATAACATTTGAAATGTAAATAAAGAAATATCCAAAAAAAAAAAAAAAACCAGACAAGAGCTCATTTAGCTTCTAACTGCTATTACAATAAATGAAGTACAATATAGCTTTTCTTTTTCATTTTGTTTTCTACCAAGGATGTCAGGACCCTTCGGAAACAGGGTAAATTGAAGGTAAACTTTGGGGCTCAAGAGATAGTTCAGTGGTTTAAGGTTAACTCCAAGCACCCAGGTCAAATTGCTCACAATTGGTCTCTGTGGGCACCCTTATACATATGAGAATTGTTACCCCCTCACCACACAGAAACTATAACATAAAACTAGAATGTAATCTTCATGTCATTGAAAACTAAGTATTAGAAAACCCTCAACTCTTCTTTTGTCTGCATATGCCAAGTGCAGGCAGTGTCCCCCTCTTCAGCGCCATTTAAATAAAAGTGCAAGGGCCTGGATATTTCCTTAGTGGAGAGACCCTGGAAAAGCCAGTGAAAATGTCTGCAATGTAACTTACTTATCTGTAGTAGAGGGATAAAAGCATGCTTATTTCATAGAAGTGTCTCTTAACACATGTTCTTTGTTTGTTTGTTTGTTTTTCGAGACAGGGTCTCTGTGTAGCCCTGGCTGTCCTGGAACTCACTCTGTAGACCAGACTGGCCTCAAACTCAGAAATCCACCTGCCTCTGCCTCCCAAGTGCTGGGATTAAAGGCGTGTGCCACTATTGCCAGGCTTTAACACATGTTCTTTAAGACAGTTCCTGGCTTGATAGATACATTGCTGTTTGGAAAGGAAGGAATTCTGAATAACACTGGTTACATTGTACTGCTCTGTTCTCTTCTTGGTGCTGGGCCTGGGCCTGGGGGCTTCCTCCTGCTAAGCATGTGCTCTCGTTCTTGACCACTTACCCACAGGCTGCTAGATTTTACAAGGATTCTAAGGTGAGATACCTGTACAAATTTCATTGTGCATAATCCTCATTGAAAAACATAGATTACTTGATTCATTTGATTGTGGTGTCAATTGATCTTCATATTATGCCTTTTATTTGTATAGTATTTTAGAGAATTGTGCTGAAACTGAGTAGCATGGTTCAGTTTTAAGTTTAAATGGTTAATCTGCCTTTTTAACTGTAGAAAGTTGAAGGTTTTTTTTTTTTTTTTTTTTTTCACCCTGGAGCTGAAAAACACTGAGAAATCAGGCTGTACCTGGAACATCACAGAAAGTGATGGTAATTATCTGTATGAATTTTTCTTTTAATTTAAAGAAGATCCTACAAATTGCCCCGAAGCAAGTTCAATCCTATCAAAAATATTTCAGTATGTAATTATACTGGAAGCTATGAAATTGGAACATCAGTATGAAGATCTGGGTACCTCTTTATCCTCACCATTCAAGCCTTTAAGTCTCTTGTAGACAAAGAATAGCCTTTTAAAGAATGTCCAAGTCACTTGGTTCAAAGGAAAGCAAATCTTTGTGATAAGTGTGTCACGTAGCGCCAGAATCTACAAACTCAAGAAAAGCAGTATGCCCCAAAACTATGGCACTCTACATATGTGGAATTGCGGCAGTTTTGAAGTCGGCTGTACAAGCCGCTAAGATAGCTACCTGGAGGAGAGAGGGGTTGCCCTATCTCCTTTAGAAACCACACATCCAATTCAAGACGTGTACCTACTGCATTAAAACTGCTCACAGGGTAGGAGAATGCAAATGAGCCGCTCCATTACATAACCGTGAGAAGTGCTGTCTGAGACCTGGGAACACTCAGGTGCAGTAGATTTTACTCTAGTCACACACAGCCATATTTGGGTCTTGCATTTATCCTCTGCTCCGTTGTGCAAACTGAATATTCCTTGTTTGTGTGTGTGCTGTGCATGTGTGTGTGCGTGATGGCAGTAGAAATGCTTGTATTTTGTATTAGCTATATGTGTTATGCTTTCATCTAGATTGTTCTCATGTAGTCCAGCATCCTCTTGAAAAGCAATTTACCCGATGGGTATTGTGCCTTATAGCTGTAATCCTAGCTCTAGCGAGGCTTGGGGTAAGAGGGCTGCCATGAGTTTGGGTCAACCTGGGCTACTTGGTGAGTCCAGGTAGTCTAGGCTGCAATGTGAAACCCTATCTCAAAAATAAAATCATTTTCTTAATGGTTTTTATATATGTGATAGGTAGGGCAATTGATAGTCTTAGGATTTGCAGGTTAAGAAATGACAAGGAGCAGTGGCTCATGGTTTATAATAACAGCTGTGCAGAGACAGTGTACCTCCACACTCAGGAAACTTGTAAAGTGACACACATTGAGCATGTCATTATAACTTGTAGGCTTGCCTTTTATTTTGACAAGTAGTTTTCAGTGAAATACTTAAAGATACTTTTCTGTAACCTTGCTATGGGAAAAATGATCACACGCTGTCACATACAGATGTTTCTGAGCAGACACAATTAATGTGCAGCCTTCAAGCAGTTTCACATAACCTGGTAGGTAAAGCCCATGAGGGAAGTTTTGGGCTCACTTTCCCACCAGGCATTTCTGCTATCTCCTTGCATTAAAAAGTTCAGTAGAAATAGATTAGATTTATAGTAATTACATATAGTAATTACTGTATAGTCAGAAATATGGATGTAGCTCCATTCTTCTGCAGGTCAGAGCCATTTGCTGAAAAGCTTCAAGGACTACTTTTTAAAAATGTTTGTGTGTGTTTGCATGTATGTCCATATGAACATTTGTGTGGAAGTCAGAGGACAACTTGGAAGAGTTGGTTCTTTTTTTTTTTTTTTCTTATTTTTTTTTTTGACTGTGTAAGATTGTGGGATTTAATCAAGTCTTCAGAAAAGCCAAGCCCAGCAGCACACCCTGGTCATCCTAGTGCAGGAGGGTAAAGACAGCCGGACCTGGAAACTGCTGATCCTTCAGTCTAGACTCCAAGTTCCAGCTCCAGAGAGAGACCTGTCTCCAAACTGTAAGGCAAAGCGAAGGTAAAGAATGGTTGAAGAAGACACTCAGTGTTCACCTCTGGCTTCCCCCATACATGTACACATTTGTACACACGTGCACACATATGAACACACACATACAGTGGTGTAGAAGTAATATTTAATGAGGAGGGGAGGTGAGTGGAAGCTCAGTAGGGGTAGAAGATGAGCCGCTGGATCAGCTTTTCTCCATGGGAAGATGGTACTTGAACTCGCGTGCTGAGATGCCTCAGAGCATCCTTCTCTGTGGCCGTGAACCAGCGGCTAAGATGGCTATGGAGCTTGATGTGCCAGTTACTCCGGCCTTAGGGCTGTCATATTCCGCAGTTATTCTCACTTGATGAGTCTATTCCACTGTCGGAGCTGAGCCTCCTGCTTCGGTTTGCCGTGGCCTGCTTCTACCACAATTTCCCTAGCAGATTAACTGCAGATTCCCATTGTTTTCCCTGTTTCCAGGCTGCCAGGATAGTGCCCTTTCAGACATTAGGTTCCCTGCTAAATGACAGAGGGAGAGATTAGGCGTCCAGCCTGGTGCTGACCAGAATCTCTGCTGTGCTGAAATCTGTAGCTGATTTAGAGGCTACTGAGGTCTCTGAGCTTATCTTGAGGGTGGGCCTGCCTGTCTTTCCCCCAGGACCTTCTGACTTCCCTCTTGGTGGTGATTTCTGCCTCTGCCTTTCCACTGGGAAGGCAAGCAGTCAGCTGTGTAGTTTGGCATCTCTTAGGTTGTCACTCATCTTTCTCTCGGCGCCTTTTGTGTATCCTGTAACCTTTGTGACTTTATAGAGTCTTCTGTTATTCTGGGTTATACACAGGCAGTTTCTGGTCTAGCATCTTATCCAGAAATCATGCATTCTTAATTTTTGTTACAATAAATGTTTTTATTCCACAAGTAATGGCTCTTTTGTAGAATGTGTTACTGTCCACAGTTATGTCCTGAGTTATGTGCTATTTACTTTGTCAAATACCTCTTAGCATGCTCAGCTTACGTAGTAATTCTTGTTCTGATAATTTGAACATCCCTTTCATTAGTGTGAACTGTCTTTTTTTTTTTTTTTTTTTTTTTTTTTTTTTTTTTTTCTTGGTAGCTGGCTGTGATGTACTAGGTAAACAGAACTGCTGTAAGCACCTCTTGAGTACTGGTGTGGTAGAGGTGCTGGAGTCTGGTTGTTGGTGTGCCTGTGCCTCTAGGTGGTGAACTTGGCAAATGATTTTCAGTGTTTGCCCCTTCCTAGGGAGGATGGTATTGTTAGAATAATCTGAGAATCTGATTAAACGGATGGTATTGTTAGAATAATCTGAGAATCTGATTAAACTTTTATAAGTAAATTGAGATAAGAATTTGTCACCATCTGCTGTATTCCACTGTGGTTCCTTTCTTCTCTTGTTAGCACAACGTGAATTTTCTCAGAGAGTTAGTTTAGCACTTGTAGGTAATACTTAAAAGTACTTGGATGGTTACTTATAAATGGGCCCCTCTGCCATTTTAATTTGCAGATTTGACCATACCTAGCCTCTAGCAATTCCTCAACTATAGCTGGATTTTCCTGTCTTAACTCAGATTCCCAAGGAGGTTTGGGCTTCAGTCTTAACAGGCCTTTTCTCTGCTTGTCTAGCTGCACAATTTTGTGGGCATTAGTTTGCCCTATAACTTATATTTTTGTATGTATCTAAGACCTCATACTTTTCGATTTATTTGTTCAGCTTTTCACTTTTATGAAGACAGTCATGATTTTGAAGTTCCTAACAAGTAGAACCAGGCTAGAAGTCTGATTACTTCTTTAATAAGAAAAAGCATGTTTAGAAATCATGATGGACAAACCAAGAAAATACTAAATGTCTTAGCAACAACATAGCAAGCAAAAGCTTGAAGAGCTCTAGAAGTCTTTTACAACAAATGACCCAAGTAGGTAAGGAGCCAAGGCACAAAAGTGGAAATGCGGATGAGAGTAAATTCAAAAGTCACAGGTACTAAATAAATGCTTTCTTACAACAGAGCAAGTATTGAACAAAACAAAACAAAACAAACCCAAAACGGTGCTCTGATGAGCATGGTCAATAGGACTAGCTTTGTTAGATTTGTAAGGTTATAGATTGGTTTCATTTCCTTGGAAAAGCAATTTAGTGGCATTTTAAAATGATTAGATTTTTTTTTTTAATCTTTGTATGTGCATATGTGTGTGCATGCACATACACATGTGGAGCTTAAAGGACAACCTCAAGCATCAGTCCTTGCTTCTGCCTTTGAGACAGATTCCCTTCCTTGTCCTAGCATACACCAGACTAACTGAATGCCTGGAATTCTTCTAACTCTTTCAGATTGGCAGGCAGCAGAGAGGGTGAGAAGTGGGGAGAGATGAACTTTGGGCTTGGCTAGAGCATATGAAAACCAAAACCCACTCCCAGTGATATACTTCCTCCAACAAGGCCACACCTATTTCAACAAGGTCACACCTTCTAATCCATGTCAAGTAGCACCACTCCCTATGACCAAACATTGAAATCTGTAAGGCTTTGGGGGGCATTCTTATTCAAATGACCACAGATGCATACTACTGTGCCCAGATTTATCTGATTCTGAGCTCTCCACATGTAATCTTTGTACTTGTGCATTTACCCATTCAGTCCTGTAATAATAATAATAATAATAGTAATAATAATAATAATAATAATAGTAATAGTAATAATAGAAATAAATAATAATAATTTTCTTCTGGGCCTGGAGAGATGGCTTAGTAGTTAAGAACACTAACTACTCTTCCAGGAGATCCAGGTTTGATTCCTAGCACCCACACGGTTACTCACAACTGTCTGTAATTTCAATTCTAGGGCATCTGACACCCTCCTGTGGCCTTCACAGGTACCAGGGACACATGTGGTACATGGACATACATACAGTCAAAATACCTATATATATAACATAAATAAAATTTAAAAAATCTCAGTTCTAAAATCTGGTCTAAGAAAAAAAAAGAGTCCCAAAATATTTTGGTTATAAAAATGTTCAACACAGCATCATTTTTAAGAGTAGCAAATTGGAAGTAACTTTATGTAAAATAATAAGAAAGTTATAAAATTTATTATATAGCCATATTATACAGAGTAATATGTGTCATCTAGATATAGGCTTATTAAGTTAGAATGTTAAATTATAACAATAGGATTCTATAAATAGTACCTATAGAAACTAGAGGAAAATATATCAAAACAACTATGGTTTTACTTAGGTAATAAAGTTTGAATGTTTCCTTTTTGTACTTTATATATTTACAGTTTTCTGTAGTGAATTTTATGCAATCAAAAGGTATAATATTTGAGTCATAATTATTCTCATAGACTCCCACAAGATGAGACACAGATATGTCTGAAAATAGAGGAGAGAAGACAAGTCTAATGCTGAGGTGTGGATCTGCTGGCAGGGAGGAGACAGAGGAATCCAAATTCTAGAGAGCGTTAGCAGTTAGAGCCATTTAGTTTTGTGAGTCCTGGGATCAGTGAGATGAAGAAGTCACTTAAGGGATAAAGATGGAGCTCAGTTGGACCGTGTTGTAGTTGTCGAGTGCTTAGACGTGGAGACCTAGGAGTCAGTATCAGCATGCTCTTTTCTGTTCTGGACATTCTTCTGTAAACTTGAGGTGATTATCTCTCTCTCTCTTCCTACATCTAATGAAGACTTACTTTTAAAACCCGCTAATTTATTTTCATAAAGTGAAGCAAGTACATATGTTGTGCATGGGGATGTTTGCTGTTTTCACAGCATCACGGGGAGGAGGCCGACAGACAGACACTGCAGGAGCACTTCTGTAGTAGACTGGACCCCAGGGTCTCTTCTTCTTCCAAACATGGACAGCCTACAGACTGTTTAGACCTTTGACTTGAATTTTATGAATTTCTGGAGTTTCCCTTTGAGAGGTGGAGGGGTTTTATTTAGACTTTTTTTTTAAGAGGAAAGCCAGATTTGATTTTAAAATTGGTGTAGTTTTCTAAATCAGTGTTTATGAGTATATATCTCATCCAGAGTTTTTGTTTTTTGTTTTTAATGTTGATTCTTCCTGTTGACAGTTTGCTCTTACTGTCTCTTCCACCAGAGCATCTAAGTTGGTTATTTTAGCTGATATGGTTTCTAATTAAGTCTTTGTGGTTGAGAGAGCTCCCTGTAGCATGTCTCCTTTAGCATTTAATTGCTCCATGAATTCCAAATTAAATTCTGTAGTGCTTCATCTTGGTCTGCTGGTGAAGCAGAGATCAGCGTGGCCTGAGAAATGCTGTGCTGTGACAGTTTGAGAGGCCAGCATCACAGTTTTAAAGTCAGAACTGTTGCTCTTATAGATTAACTTTATCATTTCAGCATAGAGTTTAGAATGCTATCACAGAGCTAAATAAAAGGACACCAGACACATAATTCACTAACTTTGAAAATGTGGCATTTTCTTGTCTTGATATTGCAGGATACCAAAGTATTTTGTTTTAGAAAGAACAGCAACTTGAGTTTTTAGGTAAGAATGCCGAGTACCAAACAGTTGTCTATTTAATAGGCACACTGTAAGATGTTCCTGTCGTGGAGACACAGTTGTCTATTTAATAGGCACACTGTAAGATGTTCCTGTACTGGAGACACAGTTGTCTATTTAATAGGCACACTGTAAGATGTTCCTGTACTGGAGACACAGTTGTCTATTTAATAGGCACACTGTAAGATGTTCCTGTAGTGGAGACACAGTTGTCTATTTAATAGGCACACTGTAAGATGTTCCTGTAGTGGAGACACAGTTGTCTATTTAATAGGCACACTGTAAGATGTTCCTGTAGTGGAGACACAGTTGTCTATTTAATAGGCACACTGTAAGATGTTCCTGTAGTGGAGTGGCAGGTTGGAATAAGAAACTGCTCTTATGTTTTCAGTTTCTACATTGTCTCCTGTGGCAATTTTAGTTTTCTAATGAATAGTGAGAGTGTTTACTCAGGTAATTGAGTGCTCACTCTTTACACTGTGAAATAATTCATGTAGTCATGAGTCAGAGGGCAAGATTGTCTAACTCAGAATTTTAAATAAAAACAGCATTAATTTAGTCATCTTCTTAGAACATTCTTCAGAATTTTAGTTGCCTGTCATCTCATTTCTTGGTGCTCTGATTTAGTAGTACTTAATTTAATAGTTCTTGAGAACAGGGCAAGCATAGGCTCAAGTATTAGGCAGGGAGATTCTAGAAGGATGGATGTCGCAGTACTGATTTATCCTTATGGTGACCTTAAGGCATAGAATCTAAAGCTTAACTTCACCATGGCCAGAACAAGGTCATCATAGTAAAGTGCTGATGATCACAACTGTGGGTCTAGAAAGTAAATACCCAATAGCCTCCATTAGCCGTCAGTGTTACTGTGGACGAGTAAACTTTATTGTGATGGCTGGTTATGAAAACTCTTAGTTCTGATTTTAGAAAACTCAAACGAAGTATTCTGCTTTTGTCAGAGGTACAGTGTAAGTAAAGGGAAGTACTTTGAACTCTTGGAAAGTATCTAAAAACAGGAATAGTATCTCAAAGATTTTAAAGCTAGTTCTGAAATGACTTTTCAACACTAATAACTGAAGCAGGTGGCACACGGCAGTCACATAGTGGGGTTCTATCTACATGAACCGAGGCTTACTGCTTTTCTCTCTCTGTAGAGATTCAGGAAAGGTACAGAATAGTCCATAAGATGGAACTCTAGTCTTAACTGAATAAAGCTGAGATTCCAGACTCAGAGGGAGGGTTAAGTTTTAACACAGGAGTAATGTGCCATGTGACAAAGTGAGATATCTGCTTGGAGCGTCCACACTGCAGCACAGAGACATGTAACAAGGAGAAGAACTTGGGCTGTGACAAAGCCATAAACTCATGTAACTACTCTTTTTCCCGAAACATAACTTGTGAAAGAAATTACTAATAGATACATTGTGGTTATCCAAGCTTAGCAATTTATTTTAATGAGCAAACTGAACTTAATACTTGCAGGTAAGTAACTAAAATTTTATTTTGTCTTTGATAAAACTCAAACTTTCAGTGAAAATTAGAATTTTAAAAACTTTCTACCTGCCACCTTTACTTACATAGTTTCTCAGTGCTTAAGGGTTTTTCTGATAGAATAGGTGGCAGTATAAAAATACAATTTATTTTTGGTAGAGAATAATGAAATGTTTCAAATATCCGAGAGTCTACAGTTCCCCCAAACACTAGTGTATAAGATTGCAAAATTATGGACGACTGGATAATTCATTCAGTGTGCATTATAGTACAATAGAGTTTTAATTTTACAGGGATTAAAAAGTTCATTGATAAGGTTCACTTACTGTCTTACTATAGACCTTTAAAAAAACATTATTTGAATTTTGGGATACATCTCAAGTATGAAGACTTAAAATGATACAAAGTTCCTAAAATATTAGGTTTTTTTTTTCAAGTACATGCCTGTAAGTCTTATTTTTTCTAAAATCAAGAATACATATCATCACACAAATGGAATATACCAGTAGAGTTGACTTTTCAAGTAGACATTAAAGAGATTTTAAAGAATGAGAAAGATAAATAATATAATAATGCAAAACAAACATTTTTCTCACCAGGTTGTTTTATATAGAAAGTATATTTATTTTAAAAACATGTTATCATGAGTTTGTAATTTTAATCACAATTTTTAATTTAAAATTTTCATATAATATATTTGGTCACATTTCCCCTTCTTCAACTCCTCCTAGATCTCCACCACACCCTTTTCCCCATTCAACTTTATGTCCACCCCCTGCATGTGCTCTCTTTCACAAAAAAGCAACAGAAACAAAAAAACTCACGAAAAGGGAAGTCTAAGGAAAAAAAAAACAATAAGAAAAAAAAAAGCCAAAACAAGGTAAAATGGAACAGAAAATTCACAGAAATAGCAATGAGTGTATTTTGTGCTGGGCACAGCTGCTCCTGGGCATGGGGCCTGCCCTGGAGTGTGGTATTCAAGGGCACTTCAGGAGAGAAAACTGTTGCTCTCCCTGCTGGTGAGTATCAATCAGCTGCAGATAGCATCCTGGCTAGGGGTGGGACCCTGTGTCACAGTGCTGGGAGCCTATCTGGGCTCCCAACTTTATCTACCCTGCCTCTTCCTCAATTATTGTTGACCTGTCTTTGGAGAAAAAGCCTCTTAATGAATTTGGAACTCATCAGTTTAGCTAGGCTGGGTGGCCAGTGAACTCCAGGGGTCCTCTTGTTTTTGTATCCCCTGCACTGGGAGATCAGGCATATCCCACCATGCTCAGCTTTTTACATGGGTTCTGGGAATCAAACTTAGAACCTTGGGTTAACATCTCATCAGCTCCTGAAACTTGTTTTGTGAATCTGCATGACCTATCAAAAACAACAGTGGGGTATTGGAGTTACCCACTGTTATTGTATCAGAATCTACCTGCCCTCTCTCACCTGTGCCTGTTCAAAGAAATGAGAGCTCCAGGATTTGGTGCAGATTGTTCTCTTCGTGAGTGTGCTGTGGTCTCTGTCTCTTTTGTCTTATCAGGCATGATATCTATTATATAGCACAGAATATCTGTGCTGGTTTGGTTTTGGCTTCCTTTTGCTTAAGTATATTGATTTCATATTTTCATATTTTATGAATGAAAATGCTTCTTGGAGACAACAAATTGCAGAATCCTTTTTTGTTTTTGTTTTTTAAATAGAATCAGCTAGTGTGTCTTTTAATTCTAGAGTTAAGGCTACTTCCATTGAAATTTATTCATGATTTATAGATTCATGTAATTTTGTTAGCTCTTTTCCTGGCTAGTTGGACTATTCTTTGTTTGTTTTTGTTTTTCTCTCTCTCCTCTATCCAGGTGAGCAGATTTGCTGATTTTATGAGTTAGGCAAGATTGGGCTTTTCCAGTTCATCTTTTTTATCTGCTCCTCTCCTAAGTTCACTCTTCCCTCTTCCTGTGTGATGGGGAGTTTCTCCCCCTCTGTGTTTAGGATTTATTTTTTTTCCCCAAACATAAATCGCATTTTATTATAGCTGTCTTATATTTGATGAAAATACCAAAAGTATACATCAGAGGATGGCATAATAAATGATGTTCGGAAACAGGATCTCCACATGTAAAAGAATATTAGACCCACAATTATTACCCTATACAAAATCAACGCCAATTGGATCAAAGACCTCAATGTGAAACAATGCTAAGATTTCCTGAAGAGAACAGGCAATACGCTAAAGGAGATGGGGAGCGTGGTGAGCATGGCTTTCTTTGGTTGGTGCTTCTTTGGAGTACCTTTCTCTGTCAATTTTAAAAGTTAATTTTGTATAACTGTCTTAATGGACAGCCCTTGGCTTTGGGGGTTTTAAATATACATCCCATTCTTTCCCAGCTTTGAGAACATCTCTTGAAGGTGCGGTGTCACTGTGGTGGGAGTTAGCATTTTCCTCTTACAGGTTCTAGTATTGTTTTTCCCTTTGGCTTCATATTTTTGGTATCTTAAATATAACATGTCATGGAAAGATCTCTGGTCTTGTCTATTGGGGTTTAAATGCCTTGTGCCTGTCTGTCCATTTCTTTCCCTTACTTTTTCTGCTGTAATTTTATTGAATAGTTTTTTTCTATGCTTTCAGTTTTTATCCCCACTCTTTTCTACTCCACAGATTTTTGAGTTTGTTCTTTAGTTCTGTCCGAGAGTTGTGCTCATATTTTTCAGTATAAATGTCTGACGGTATTTCCTGATCTTGTCCATTTTGATTCCCCTCCTTCCTTTTTTTCCTGCTTGGACAGGTGATGCTTTGGACTGTGTTTTCATTTTAATCTGTCCATTTCCAGTGTTTCTATCACCTTCTCTCCTCCTCTCTAAGACTGTTTTATTGCCTTCTCAGCTGTATTGCAGACTTGTTTATATCCTGGCTGCTTTCTTGAATGCTTGTGTCTATCATCTTTGAAATCACTGACCGTTTTTATAAGTAAATGTTTGAATTTCTCATCTGGTGTTTTACTCATTTCTATGTCTTTGGATTTAGTAACTAGGGATTTGTGATGCTTGGAGCAGTCATGTTACCTTGCCTTTCAGGTTTCTTGTATTTCTGTTTGCTATTTATACATGTGTTATTGGTGCCTTCTCCAGTTTTATTTGAGGACATTAGTGACCAGTCCTCCCTTGAAAGCACAGTCACCAGTACCTCTCTGAGAACAGAACGCAGACAACTTCTGAATGGGCCTTGTTTCCCCTCAGTCTGCAGCAAAGCCACATGGTGTTTCCTTCTTTCCAAGGCATTACCTTTCTGGTTTTGTCTTTTTTTTTCCTATTGCAGTTTGTGATGTTCTGTTCTCCTGTCTGTCTTTGAAATAGTTTATTCTTGTTTTTTTTTTCCTGACTCTTATCATCAGTCATGTAACATACAGAGATGGCTTCTAACCTGTCATCTTTGTCATGAAGATTTTTCTAGGACTTAAATTCTAAGAGGCTAACTGCTCAGTCATAAGATGTTCATGAATTCAACTATGTAAGGCAGTGGGGACTTGTTCCCCAGGTGGCTGTATCAATGGAAACAGTAAAGAGCAGTGCAAATGGTTCTTCATGATGCTTGCTCTTGTTCACCCTTTAGAAATATTTGTCAATAGAGAAGTAAGACTGAAATTTAGTTACAGTAATAAGTCCTCCTACGCATTCCGATTTCAACTATAAGTTGCATTTGTTAGAAATGACAATATATCAGCTTACAATAAATTGAGAAAAGTTATGAAAGCAAGGCTGAGAACTTAATGATCATTTTATGTGAACTTCCTTAGGGATCTGAAAACGTGATTTTATGATCATTTAGATCATGATCATCTAACGGGGGTGGGGGGGCACAAGCCAGGAAGAAAAAAGGAATAAAGAGGTGGAGGGAGAAGATGGTGATGTGACTGGCTGAGAACCAGCCGCCTCCTGGCCTGGACCCAACTGTAGGACGATGTGAAGAAAAGAGCATTTTGTATATGCTCTTTTAGTTTTAGTTTTTTTTTTTTTTTAATCGGACAGTATTGAAGAGTTTTGCCTAAGTGTTTGTGGCAGAATGTGGTTAGAGCGTAGTGTTGTATTGCCTATTGCTTCAGAGCCACTCACTGCCAACACCTCAGCAGAGAAGCTTTTTTATATAACATTCGCCTTAAAAATAGAATAATGACTGACAGAATATTAATCATTAAAAACTCTATAGCTTAAAAGCAGTATCTTCACATACAGATTTTAGAATTGTAGAATTTCTAAGCTATGTTAATTTCATAGTTTATTTTATTACAAAATTAAATTGTTATATTAGGGATCAATGTCATGCTTTTGTGAAACAGAACAAGCATTGAAGGTAATAAAGTGACAGTTTGTATGTCATGCTTTTCAACCCAGGGCTTTACATTCTGTATTATATGTAGAAGTTGTTAGCTATTCTAAAGGTACAATAAGAGATTATTGTTCATATCAGTGTAATAAATTGATATTCTCCAACTGTACTTTTTCATTTTGCACATTGTCAGAACCTTGGCCCTTAATCTTATCCTTTGATTGACAGTAGCGACCAGGGAAAGAACACTTGTATTGTTAGGGATAGTCACATCTGTTCAACTTGATTCGGTTGAGGGTATTTGCATATTCTTAAGTATTTCTTCTGAGAGGGCTTAACTTCTCAAGTGGCTTGATGCATTTTTGAAATTCATTCATAAGGTATCTGCATGCACTAATAGTTTTGTATAATATTGCTGTGCATAATATGACAGATAAGACCACATTTTAAAATAGGTATTCTTTAGGGAGGTGACATTGTATTTTACTTATTTGTTAGGCAAAAATGTTAGGTTGTTTTTAGGAAGTCTCGTAATGCTTTGATTCAAGTAGAATAGCCTTACTTTAGGCAAATTTATCTTTCATAGGATGAATCAACATTTATTGAATAGTAATTCAAAGGTATCTGTGATAAAATTTCTTACCATGGTTGGAAAATTGAGTAATTTTGTAGAAAATAATTATAAAACATGAATGGCTTTGTTTAGTAACTTCTTATTTTATAGGGGCCATTACTGAGGCAGAAGTTTCTTGACTTGCTCAAGATCACGAGTTGGACATTAAGCTTTAAAGTTGCTTTCAATTCCAAGATCAGTTAACCTCAAAAAATCATGGGTGGTATATGTATGATCTTAGTTTATATTATACAAATTAGCCTGTAATTTCCTCTTGCCATTAGAACACAATGAAAGATTATCTTTTGTGTTTTCATGTCTCCAGAATTTACATGGAATCCTACACATGGTTAGTGCCCAGTGATATACTGCCTTGTTCTCATCAACCCCCTAAGCCCTTATTGTACAGAAAGCAGTCATGAAACACAAGGAATTGTTAATGGAATATGAAACACTTTTGATTGTAAGCAGGCTTCTTTATGTTCTGATAAATGGGCACTAGCTGTTTTAAAGAACTTTTTTTAGATACACTGGGCTCAGTCAGCAGTGTTGCCATGGACGTGAGATCTGAGAAACATTTTCTTCAGTGATATATGTGATCCCAAGGAAAGGAGGGAGAACCATAGACTAGAATAAGCAGGAAAGGTCTTAGAAAAAATTATAGGTTTAACAGGAAAACACCATTTGATTATATTAATTTAATCAAAGAGGAAAAAAGCAGGTAAAGAGCACTTACAGTGCCCTGCCTGTAATAGACCTTTTTCTTACATTAATCTTGGAGCTATTCCCAGTTTTCCTGAGACAGGGTCTCATATAGTTGAGGCTAGCTGTGAATTCTGGATCCTTGTACCTGTACCTACCCTAGTGCTGGAATTACAGGTGTGAGCTCTATGCATGCTCTTCACTCGTTTCTGCTTCACATTTTCCTCTAGTATGAATATATTTTTGCCTGGGCCATCTCTTTCTGTTTTATTTATTTTTATCTGTTTTACTTAGATATAAAAGCTGTAATAAAAGCTCATCACAATTTTATTATTGTATTACAAGAATTTTCTAGCAAAGGAAGTTCTTGTTTCTTTTTTATTGACTATAAAATAATTCCAAGCTACATAATTATTTTTTATCTTCCAGGAATCCCCTTCTGGTCGGAGGAAAGCTCTCGCCACCAGCAACATTAATATGAAACAGTACGCAAGTCCCATGCCAACACAAACGGACGTCAAGTTAAAGTTCAAGCCACTGTCTAAGAAAGTTGTGTCTGCCACTCTCCAGTTCTCACTGTCGTGTATCTTCCTTCGGGAAGGAAAAGCAACGTAAGTGACTCCCTTCATGTCGCATTTCTAAACCGTGCAGCTCTCGTCTTCGTGGATGGGCGTGGGGCAGACATTCTGCAGCACACCAGCCCTTCTGGCGCCCGCTCTCTGCTTTGTTTTCAGAGGATGAATGCACTTCTTTAAAAATGCTGTCTTGATTCCCCAGAGCAACAGTAACATAGAAGTATAACTGTTACCATTTCGTGTGAGTTGGATCTAGTGATACGCACCACTGTCTCAGTACTCAAGGCAGGAACATTTGAGAGCAGCCTGGGCACCACCGCTGCCATTTGTGTCTCTCGCTGTGGTACAGCATTGACCCAAAGCAGCATCGAGGAGGAAAGGGCTGACTATGATGCAGGTTACAGGCCATCATGCAGGCGAAGCCAGGCATGAACTCAAGGCAGGGATTGAAGCAGAAGCCATGGAAAAATAGAGCTCCTGGGTTTGTTCTTCTCAACCTTCTCAGCCTTCTTTCTGTCCAGCTTTCTTTCTTATTATTATTTTATTTATTTACATTTCGAATGCAACCCCCCCTTACTCGTACCCCTTCCACAGGCCCCTCCACCCCTTCCCTGCTCTCCTTTGCCTCTAAGAGGGCACTCTCCCACCCTTCCACCCACTCCCACCTCACCCCTCTAGCATCCCTCTTTTCTGGGGCATCAAGCCTCCACAGGACCAAGAGCCTTTCCTCCCACGGAGGCCAGACAGGGAAGTCCTCTGCTGCATATGTAGCAGGAGCCATGGACGCTCTCATGTCTGCTCTTTGGTTGGTGGTTTAGTCTCTGGGAGCTCTGAGGGGCCCAGTTAACTGATAACTGTTGTTCTTCCTATGGGGTTTCAAGCCTGTTCAGCTCCTTCAGTCCTTCTCCTGGGTCTTCCATAGGGGTTCCCAGGCTCAGTCCAATGGTTGCCTGTGAGTATCTGCATCTGTCTCAGGCAGGAGCTTGTAGAGCATCTCAGCCTACTTTCTTATACAATCCAGGCCCACTTGCTTGGAGGTGGCACCACCCACAGGAGCTAGGCCCTTCCACATCAATACTTAATCAAGAAAATACCCCACAGACATGCCTACTAGCCAGTCTGATGGAGACAATTCCTTGGTAGAGGTTTCTTCTTCTCAAGTGACTATGGTTTGTGTCAAGTTGACAAAAAGTAACCAGCACAATGCCTTTTTCAAAAAACAAAACCAAACCAGGAGCATCACTTCCTAAGTACTGAATAAGCACTCATTATAGATAATCAAGTCAGGAATAAGTGCATGTGATCTGTGCAGTGCCAGAGTCTGTACTTGGAGGAGCAGATGAGGGACAGGATAAATGGAAATGTGATGCTGAGAATTTCCTAGTAAAGGTAAGGGAGAAAGATGGTCCAGTCTGAACCACAGTTCTGTACGTATTTAGCCCAGTAGAATGTGGTTACTATAATTGGTCATGTCTGTTTGACTGATAAGGCTGGTTTCTGTGTATCACTCAAAGTGAGATGTTTGGCACTCATTTCCAAGGCATTAAGTGACTTGGTGGATAGTGACAGTTAGCTGAGGGAGGCTGTGTTCCAAGTGAGTGTGGTTAGCGAGGTGGGTGAGGATAGATGCACCCACCTAAGGGCTTTCCTCTCACTATAAACATTAGGGGAAAAACCAGAAAGATCTTACCCTGAAGTATAAGCCAAAGGATAGGCAATGGAGGAAGAAGAGGGTGAAGAAACCAGAGATCCTCTGAGGGTAGCATTCCTTCCACTGACAGAAGCAGACAGAACATGGTGCCACTCAAGGCTGTCCGGGTAAGAAACAGTTCATTTAGACCGAGAGTCTCAATATGAAATGGATTCTTTGAGAGCTCTCTTTATCTCCCCTTCTTTGCTTTCTTACTATCCCCGTGGAACAGTGTTGAGCTTTAAAATGTGAGGAAATTTAAGTGGCAAAGTTAAGCAAGTTACATTTGAAGGGTGATTTGTTTGAACGTGTCTATTATTATTACTACCATTATCATTACTGTTGATCTATTTGATTTTATTTTCTAAGAATAGGGTCTAGTTGTTTGGCTCTGGCTGTCCTAGGCCTTGCTACATAAACCACACTGGTCTTGAGCTTATTGCAGGCTCTCCCTTGCCAGGGTTAAGATGACAGCTGGTGGACCTTGCTGGCCTTCTTATCCATTACTTGACAACTGAGACTTTGGAAGGCACTCGTAGATAAAGTAATACAACTTTTCTTGTTCGTGTAGACTATCATGAAATTTGCTTAAAAAGAGAGAAATAATTTTGTTAACTCAGCCCATGTAAAATAAAATGTGAAGAATTTCTATAATTGGCTTAGTTTACAAAGTTATATTACATATAGAAAATCAAATTAATAAAGATTATAAAAGAGTAGTATTTTAATTTATTTTTTCTGTCTGAATTTAGAGGGTGTATACAAAATTGAAAATTTGTACAACATTAAAATGTTCTGGTCAGTGAGATTTAAGATAAAAATAACAGATCAGGAAAACAAGTGATTTGTATCAAGATATTTAATATAAACTTCATAAATTTATATTTTTAAATATTTTGAGATAAAAATTCATATCTTATCACATATATATCATTTAATTTATACTTAGATGAGGGTTTCATCTGTGTTTCTTAGAGACCAGAGTCTGCTTTAGAAGGCCTGTTTCCGTTGTTGTTCCCTTCAGGGCCTGTGGCTCATGGAGACCTTGCGCAGGGCAGTAAGCATGCTTTGCAGCATTTACAACTTGATTACTTCCAGCCCACAGATCCAAAATGGTTCATGGGTTCCAACTAAAAATTCCTGTTCCAATTCCTTTTGTAAGTTCAGTGTTTTAGTTTTAAAAATGTCTTTTATTCTTTCATGTGTGTTTTTACCTGCATATATGTCTGTGCACCATGGACATGCCTGATACCTGCAAAGGTTAGAAGAGGGCGTTGGATCCTTTGGAACTGTGGTTGCAGATGGTTTTGAGCTGCCAAGCGGGTGCTGGGAATTGAGCCTGGGTTGTCTGAAGATGCTCTTAATCTCTGAGCCATCTGTCCAGCTCCAAGTTTTATTCTAAAGTCAAAGTTTATCTAATTTGTGGACTGTCCTTCTGTTTCATAATACAAGGTTCTGTTTCTAGGCTTCATGCTCAAGAAACTGTACTTGAATTCTCTGCAGAAACCATTTGTCTTCTGCAGGGCACCAGAACAAGTTTCTGCTAAAATCTTACCAGTTAGAGTTTAGTCTTGATGCTTTGAAGTATTGAACATGCCTTTCAGAAAGTTATGGGATGTTTTAAATTCTTAGTTTAAAAATTACTCTTATATAACTTGAAAGATGTACTCATTTTACAGAAAGGAAGGCTGTTAATATTATGTATTGTATATCCATTATCCAAAATGCTTAGTTCTGAAAGTTTTCAGATTTCATTTTTTTCCAAGGTTTTGGGGTGTTTGTGTACACATAAGGATATCTTAGCAATGGGACCCAAGTCTAAACACAGTGCCGTTTCCATTTCATGCTTACCTTACATGTGTGGCCTAAGGAGTTTCTACAGTGTTTCTAGCACACCTGAGCTTTGACTGTAGCCTGACACATGATGTATGTAGTTTTCCATGTGACACCGCAACAGTATGGAAAGCTTAGGGTTTCAGAGTGCTTTAGATTTTGGAGTGTTTAAGATTTTCAGATTAGGAATGTTAAACATGTATTTTCTAGTTATTTTTCAAGAAATGTGATTTAATAAGCTGTGTATTACATTTTGACTAATTTCATATAGGGATGAAGATATGCAGAGTTTGGCTAGTTTGATGAGTATGAAGCAGGCAGATATTGGCAATTTAGATGATTTTGAAGAAGATAATGAAGATGACGACGAGAACCGAGTGAACCAAGAGGAGAAGGCAGCAAAAATTACAGGTGGGCCGCATTAGCACTGAACCAGGTGTGGGCCGCATTAGCACTGAACCTGATGTTTATTTTCTAATTTGTGACTCAAATTTTGATTTCGTTTTTAACTCACATGAATTTAAGAGAGTATGTTTTACATGTGCTTTCTACCTTGCTTACTTCTAATCAAATTCAAGTGAGAATCAGTGCCCCTTTGGTTTGAGTTTTCAAAAACATTTTACTGAAGCTTTGTGGTTAAAACAGTTGATGTATCTTTGTTAATTTTCTAGTAATTCCTCAAGTATTTAGTCCAAAAAACAATTTTGTAACCTCATCCTAATGTGTCTCCTTTGGCTCCATTTTATATGTACTGCCTTGAAATCTTGTCCAGTGTTGGTATTTGTAACCTGTGTTTTATTCACTTGTCACATTTATTATTTTATTTTTAACACATCTCTATTAATGTAAGTACATCTCCTGTAGATATCATTTATTAATCTAGTCCTATAACATTTGCTTTTTAATAGTCATTTGCAGTGCTGGGGCAATGGCTCCATCAGGTGCCTACCACACAAGCATAACAACCTAAATTCACTCCCCAGAAGCACAGAGCCTTGAGTCTGTAATCCCAGCACTGAGGAGACAGGAGGGTCTGTGGGCACACCGACCTAGCCAGATCAGCAAGCTCCAGGTGCATGAGGGCTGAGGAAGATGGGTGACTGTGCCGTGGCTCCCATCCTCACCTACACCATACATGCACACGCAGCCACCTTCATGCTTACATACCCATGTAAACACACATACAACATAGGACCATCTCTGTCCTGATAGCTGGCATACTGAGCTTCACCTACACAGTTTCCAGGTCTTTTCTTTTCATTTATCCCTCTATCATTTTGCCACTTTAGTTTTTAATTTTTAAAAATATTTTAGTGTATGGGTGTTTTGCCTGCATGTATGTCTGTGTACCACATGCATGCCTGGACTTGCAGAGGCTAGAAGAGAGTGTCAGAATCGCTGGAACTAGCATAGAGACAGTTGTGCATGAGTGGGTGCTGGGAATTGAAGCCAGGTCCTCTGCAAGAGCAGCCGGTACTCTTAACTGCTGAGCCATCTCTTCAGCCCCTGAGAATTTTCTTTCAATTTAAGCATTTTGTTTTCCTAGAGTAATTTGAAAAATGTTCTGTTTTCATTTTAGAATAGTAGACTTTATGAATTAACCAGGCAAATAATTGAGTGAACCTGTGGGTCCTAATGTTAAAATTAAAACTATATATTATTGTTCCTCTTATAAAAAATGCAATATAATTTTCTTTATCAGTCCCTTCCCTCTATCTCCTTTGGGCTATTATATTTATTTTGGTAGTAATTTCCCCATAATAAATGCTAGCATGCATTGCACTTCCTAGTGATGGCAGCATCACACTACTTTATTTTTATTGAAAACAGTGTTTTTTCTTCATATATTATATTCTGATTATGGTCTTCCTCCTTCCAACTCTTCCCTGGTCCTACTTCCCCATCCACCTAGGTCCACATCCGTTCTTTCTCTCATATAAACAGGAGTCTAAAATTGCAATAATGAAAAGTGAAATAAGTTAAGAACAAATCAAAATAAGACAAAACAGAGAAAAAAATCAAAGGAAAAAACACAAAAAGGCACATATAGGTGCTGAAGCATATATATTCACAGACAGAAATCCCATAAAAACAGTAATATATAAGCAACAGATGTGTAGGGGAAAAAATAGAAGCTCAGACAAAGCATTGTGATACATACAAAAATATGCAAAAGTACCATACAAAAATTTGACCCTCTGTGGCTGAGCATAGGACTTGTCCGTTTGTATCCCCTACCATCAGAGACACCATCAGAAAGAAACTAATTTTTCCTTTGGGACTGATTATCAGTTGGAGATAGCTTTGGGGCTAGAATGGGAGCTTCTGTCTACTTCCCCTCACAACACTTGGTTTCCATCTGGCTTAGACTTGTACAGGCTTTGTGCATGCCGCACTGCCACAATTTCTGAATTTATATGCATCACACAGTTCTGTTGTGCCTAGAAAGCTTTGTTTCCTTGATATCTTCCATCCTCACTGGCTCTTACAATCTTCCCAGCTCCTCTTCTGTAAAGTTCTCTTAGTTATAAGAAGAGGGATTTCGCTGGGCAGTGGTGGCGCACGCCTTTAATCCCAACACTTGGGAGGCAGAGGCAGGCGGATTTCTGAGTTCAAGGCCAGCCTGGTCTACAGAGTGAGTCCAGGACAGCCAGGGCTACACAGAGAAACCCTGTCTTGAAAAAAAAAACAAAAAACAAAGCAAACAAACAAACAAAAAACAACAAAAAAAGAGGGATTTAATGGAGACATCCTATTTAGGACTTAATATTCCAAGTCTCTCACTAGAGAGAGACCTTGTGCTCTTCATTGCTAAGCCATCTCTCCAGCCTCTGAGAAGTTTTTGAAATTTCAGCATTTTTGTATAGTAATTTGAAAATTGTCTAGCACAACTAGCACATTTTCTAATTGAGAGTCTCTATTTGTTTCCATCTACCACAGGAAGAAGCTTCTCTGATAATGGCTGGGCCAGATATTGATCTATGAGTATAGCAGACTGTTGTTAGGAGTCATTTTATTGCTATGTTCCTTTAGCAAAAGAGTATTTGTTTTTTTTTCCTAGATCCATGGCCTATCTCGTCTCAGGTTCTTGGTTACCCAGACAGTGTCAAACATGGGTTTCATCTCATGGAGTGGACCTTAATTCAAATTAGATAGTGATTCCCACAACTTTTGTGCTACTATGGTAGGTCAGCATTATAGATCCAAGGTTTGTAGCTGAGCTGGTGTTTCCCTTTCTCCTCCGGTAGCGTGCCGAGTACTTTCCAGGACCGTGAACATTAGTCAGTAGGGGTGATGGCTCTAGGTAGGCACCAGCTGGACTTTTCCCACTTCAGTGAGTTATGTAGGTATTGTCTTCAGCTATAGGGCCTTGCCTTCAGACTGTGGAGAACAACTAGCAGCCTTGGCAGTAACCTGGGTTGTTTGAGGGTCTCCTTGGGAAAACTTGCATGTTTGCAATGTACTTTGCTCATACTCTTTCCACTGTCCTCTCTTACTCTTTCCTGCTCCCACTGAACTTTTCTTTCTCAAATGTTCCTTGAGTGAGTGTGGCTTGGAGGGTATTTCCTGAGCAAGGGAAACCAGTGGCTGGGTGACAGGAATATGACTCTCCCTCTCCCAGCACCTATTAACTTCCTGCAGTTTCTCAGGGAGCAGTGGGGTCTCACTAGCTCCTCTCTCATAGAGTACACTGATGAGCCCAGTCTTGTACAGGCCTTGTTCAGGTATCCATTGTTGCTTTGAGTTCATGGGTCCAAAAGCTATGCTTGTCATGTTCAGAAGATAGTGGCTCATACCACTCCTGTCTATCTCTGGCTCTTAACATTCTTTCTGTTGACTGTTGCATGATGTTCTGTGAGCTTTGGAAGGAGAAATATAGATGGCCCTTTGGGGCTGAGAATTCAACAGTCACTTATTAGCACTTTGACGGGTTATAAGTTTCTGTCTTAATTGTTACCCACTGCAAACAGAAACTTCTCTCACCAAGGCTGTGAACAGCACTTAACTTAGGCAGTTTTCCATTTAGCAAAGTAGGTTCCCCGCCCAGCCATGCACTTGTGGCCAGCTTACAGTACCAGATGTGAATTCTGCTTATAGAGCAGGCCTCAAATTCAACTAGAAAGTCATGCCACTTATTGCACCAGCAGGTATGTCTTGACTGTAGATTGATACTGTAGCATGAAGGTTTACAGATGTGTAAGAATGTGGATTTTGTTTTTTGTCTCCCAGTGACTACATAGTTATCTTCTAGCATCCAACTTGCAGCTTGATAGCTCTGTATCCTGCAACCAGTGTAAGGAGTCTTCCACAGTTGCCTTGTTTGGCTGGGCAGACAATGGTAATGGTAATCATATGAATTATTTTTGGGTGTGGCGGTGGTGGGGGAGGGTCTTTGGAACCTCCTTGATGAGCCACTTAGAAGGAAGTATTCCATCTAACCCCATGCTGTTATTGGGGTTATTGTTTAATGACCTTGGTTTCTAGGAGTAACATTATCTATTCATACAGGGTACCTTTCTTCAAACTTTTTTTTTTACTTAAATTATTATTTTTAGCTACTTTATGAAATAGTAGCTTCCATAAGGCTTCTTTGTATATCATTTGTTTTAGCTCTCTCCTTACCTCCTCATGTCTCATCCCTCAATTCCGTTCTCACAGAAACCTTTCCCTCCCCAGTATCCCCCCACAATGTTCAAATCACATATGCTGTACTGTCGCTTCCCCCTAATTAAGTCCCCTTCTCGTCCCTTCTCTAATTGCTCCATTTTTTAGCTTCTTAACCTGTGCAGATGAGATGAACTCACAAATCTAAGTAGATGTGTATGTAAGGGGTGACAGGTGGCATTTGTCGTTCTATACTTTGGTCACCTCACCTAGTCCTGAGATTTTTTGTTTGTTTGCTTGCTTTTCAACCTGATAACATTCTGTTGTGAATGTGTACTATACTTTTATCATTTATGCATCAGTGGATGACCACGTGGGTTGAATCAATTTGCCAGCTGTTGAACAGCAGCAGGGAACGTGGATGTGCCATGTCTCTGCAGTAACATGGCAGCCTTTGCTTGTTGGACCAGGAGTGGGAGAGCTGTTGTCATAGGTGCTCTGTGTTTAGCTCCTTGAGGATTTTCTTTTGTGATTTTCACAGTGGCTGCATTAGTGTGCCCTCCCACCTGCAATGATGGCACTTCATCCTCTTACACACCCTCACCAGCATTTGACATCATTTGTTTTCTTGATGATAGTCATTCTGACTGGGGTCAGATGGGACCTCAAAGTAGTTTTGCTTTGCATTTCCATGTAACCTTAAAAGAAATAATTCCTTGGCCATTTGGACTTCTTCTTTTGAGAACTCTGTGCCAATCCATAGTCCATCTTTTCACTGGGTTGTTGATTTCTTCATGTTTATTTATTTTTTTGGTAGAATATATTGCAGACAGATTCCTCTGTCAGAAGTACATGGCTGGTGAAGCTCTTGCATCCCGTAGGTTGCTGTTCCATTTGAGCCTCTGATTTGAGTTTTCCTGGGTTTTGGTGCCAGCTGTCAGGGCCTCGGTCTCTGCTAGTGAAACCCTATTCTGAAAGTCCTTACGTTTACCTAATCTTGAGCTGTTTCTGCTTTCCCCTAACTGGCTCTGAGTGTCACATCTCACACGTAGGTCTCAGATCTATTTGGAGTTGATTTTTTTATAGGGTGAGAGGTAACTATCTAGTTTCATCCTTTTACATGTGGATATTTTGTTTTTCCAACGCTATATATGCATTGAGGTGGCTGATTTTTCTCCAATGTGGTTTTGAGCATTTTTGTTAAAAACCAGCTAGCTACACATATATGGGTTTATATCTCAGCCCTAATTCTATTCCATTGATCTTCCCATCTGCTTGTGTTCCATTACCGTATTGCTTTTTAAAATTATTATTGCTGGGTGGGCGGTGGTGGCGCACGCCTTTAATTCCAGCACTTGAGAGGCAGAGGCAGGCAGATTTCTGAGTTCGAGGCCAGCCTAGTCTACAGAGTGAGTTCCAGGACAGCCAGAGCTATACAGAGAAACCCTGTCTCGAAAAAACAAAAAACAAAAAACCAACCAAACAAAAATTATTATTGCTGTGACTCTGCAGTTAAAAAATGATAAAAATAAAAATATTGAAAATCTGGTTTGTTGATGCTTCTGGTGTTATTGTTTAGAATTGCTTTGACTATCAAAGGTTCCTTATATTTACATATTGTTTGTTTATTAAGTTTTAGTGTGTATGTGTATGTGCACCCATGCCTGTCTGTATGTATGTCTCTATGTCTGTCTGTCTATATATGCACTTTCCACAGCATGCATGTTGAAGTCAGAGGAGTTGTGGAAGTTGGTTTCCTCCTAACCTCTGTGGGCTCCATTGAGTGCTAACAGGCACCCCCACCTCTGAATCATCTTACTGGTCTCCCCATGAATTTCAGGATTTCTGTGAAGAGTGGTTGTAGAATGGTAGTGGGGATTGCACTGAACCATTAGATTGCTTTTGATGGGAGCAAAACACTCATTTTACAATATTAATTTTTCAGTGCGTACGCATAGAAGATCATTCCATGTTCTAGTGTCTTCTCAATTTTCCTCTTCAGTGTTTTAAATTTTACATTGTAGGGTGTGTTTCATTTTCTTGGTTGGGTTCATTCCAAGGCGATTTTGGGGGTTGGGTAAAATTGTGAATAGGACTGTTTCCCTGTTTTCTTTTTTAATACTTTTATTATTGGTATATAGGAAGGCTACTGATTTTTGTATCTTAGGGTGCTAGAGAGATAGATTAACAGTTAAGCGTACTGACTCTTACAGAGGACTTGGTTTTCATTCTCAGCACCTACGTGGTGTCTCACAACCATCTGGAACTCCAGTACCAGGAGATCCAATTCCTTTTCTTGGCCTCCATTGACATTAGGCACACACATGGTACACTTCATGCAGACAAAACACCCATATATACAAAATAAATAATTTTTTAATTTCATTTTAATGCTAATTTTGTATCTTAGCACTTTGCAGAAGTTTTCTGGTGTACTCTGTAGGATTACTATGTATAAACTCACACCATCTGCAAATAATAATACTTCTTCCTTTCCTATTTGTATTCCTTTTCTTTCTTTCCCTTGTCAAATGTGTTGGCTAGAACTTCAAGCACTATCCTCAATAGGAGTGGACAAGGTATATATACCCTTGTCTTGGGTCTGATTTTAGTGAAAATGCTAGTTTTTCTTTTGTTAGAATGATGTTAACTCTGAGTTTGACATGTCGTATGTATCCCTTAGTATATTGAGATGTGTTTCTTCCACTCCTAGTTTTTTCATAGTTTTTATCCTGAGAGAATGTTGAACTTGCCAAAGGCCTTTTCTGCAGCTATTGAAATTATCATGTGATTTATGTCCTTGAGCATGTTGATATAATATGTTATATTTGTTGGTTTATATACGTTGAAACATCCCTGAGTCTCTGGAATGAAACTACCTTTATCACAGTGGTCTTTTTGACTTGTTCTTAAATTTAGTTTTTATTTACTTTTGAGAAATTTATGTCTCTGTTCATTAAGGAGATTGGTCTGTAATTTTCTTTTTTCATTATGTTTTCTTCTAATTTTGACATATCTTCCTAAGCCAATTTTTCTTTCATTAATTGTATTATTTTATATTTCTGTTCTTTAACTTCTGCCTTCTTCTTGTTCTTCTTCTTCTTGTTCTTCTTCTTCTTGTTCTTCTTCTTCTTCTTCTTCTTATTATTATTATTATTATTATTACATTTATTTGCGGTGTGTGTGTGTGTGTGTGTGCACTTGCATGTCAGAGGACAAGTGGAAAGAGCCAGTTTTCCTACTGTGCTAGTGATTCATATTTCCAATAGCTAGAATACCTTTTCCTATCTTTCTACTCTAAGATAGTATATTGCTTTGAAGGCAAGGTATGTTTCTTGGATACTATTATTAAAATCTAGTCTGCTGGACTGTGTCTTTTCATTAGCGATTAAGACCATTTATAGTTGTTGTTGTTGTTATTATTATTATTATTATTATTATCATTATTATTATTATTTGGTTTTTTCGAGACAGGGTTTCTCTGTGTAGCCCTGGCTGTCCTGGAACTCACTCTGTAGACCAGGTTGGCCTCGAACTCAGAAATCCACCTGACTCTGCCTCCCAAGCACTGGGATTAAAGGTGTGTGCCACCACTGCCTGGCAATAGTTATTATTGAAAGATGTGTATTAAGTCCTGCCATCTTGAGTAGCTTTAGTGTTTTGTACACTAAGATTCTAAGAAAGTTGGTTCCTCTAAGGTTTTCAGCTTTCTGAGTTCTGTTCAGATCTGAACAGGATTTCTTTTCCAGTCTCATAGTATTTTGTTTGTCTGGTTTCAGTGTACAGTCTCATCTTTTGGTTTTGGTTTACTAGGTTCTTTGTGGAGCTGAGGCCACAGCAGAAATTCTTTTGAAATGCTGTCTTTTCTCCTGTTCTGTCAGTTGCCAATGCCAAAGGGAAGGGACGTTCCCTGGCTTGCCTTTGTGCTATTGTGCCTTGGTTATAGCTCCCTGACCCCATGTGCTGAGGATGTCTGCTGCTTTTCTGATAGATATTTTTCATCTTTCCCAGCTTATTCCATGGAGAGACGATTCCTAACTTCATCTTCTGAGGAGCACTTTTTTTTTGTAGATATTTTCAATTAGCTTATTACATAAAACAGTAGGTTCAATCATGAGATATTCATAGCACATATAATGCACAGCCTTCTTTGAAGGAATGGACTATTAACAGTTATTTTATGTATATCTTAAATTGACATGTAAAGAATAGGTATTTAGTTGGTAATTGCTTGCAGACAGTGGCCTTTGCATCAGTAGTAACTGACAAAATTTATCTTCTACAATTACATAAAATCTTTGCTAGAAGGTAAATAAATCCATGGCATCTATGTTTGGACTGATCAAAAGTCTTCATTCTGTTCTGTTTGAGATAGGTTCCCTGCTAGCTGGAAACATTTTGCGACTAACGTTCAAGAACCTTTATTGAAACTATAGGTGACAGTCCAATGTCAGTGGATGGACTGGAGAATTTTTAATTATAGTAGAAAAATTCCTGAAATGTAGCATAAGTAACAGACCGTGGGGTGGGGCAGGGACAAAGCTTTTTAACGAAGAGTTTAGTCAAGTATATCAGTGTTTACATCTGTTTAACTTCACTGTGCTTGAAGCAGTATTTGGCAATATGCTCATCTTTGGAATTCATGTTGAATATCTTTTCTTTTTTTATCTGTCTCATTTTGTTTCTGTCTGTCTACTTGTTTTTTGTTGTTGTTTGTTTGATTGATTGCTTTTCATGGTGTCAAGGGATTAAATTGCAGTTCTTCCACATGTTAGGAAAGCCTGATCCTCACCACTTAGTCCCCATGTTAAATCTATAAATACACACAAAGCAGGAAGGGAAAAATGTGCCTGGGTAAAGGACAAGATCCTATGTAGTAAAGCTCAACAAAACCAAAGCCAACTAAAACACTTTATATAGAACAGTATTGAGGGAAACTCAACAATTATAAAGCCCCCTGATATGCCTGTTGAAAAGATCATCATATAGTCTGTTTGGACAATCAGATTCATATGGCCTAAATATACCAGAGTTACCCTTGGATTTTCTTTAAAAGATATAAGAAACAGTAAGTCACTTCTTTTTATTCTTGGCCTTCTACCAACCAGTGACACTTTGGGTGCAAAGATAAGATGCACAGCAGGTTTATGGTTTGGTTTGGTTTTGCCTAAAATTCCCTGTGTGGTACAAGAGCAGGTATCTTTTTCAGTAGTTTGATTAGTATTCCTTACCAAGTCCACTTAAAGTGCATGCCCAGTTCTCCATATCTAGAGAAGCACAAAGCTGTATAGTAGTCTTCCACTGTGTGCAGAGTCCTACCATCCACATGCAGTATATGAAGCAGGATTCATTTTTACCATAAGCAATGCTGCTGGGGTTTGCAAATCCATAGTTGATAAAGTTAATTTGGGAGAGGGAAGAGAGAATGACATATTGGCTACCTTCAGGGGAAAAGACTCTTAACAGTCCAGATGGTAGCAGAGGAGATCCCACTTAGAGATTTGAAACTCTAGACTTGATAATGGCATGACTCAGGCATATGAGATTAAGTGTCCTACTTCCCAGGACTCTGCCTAAGGATGAGGAGGTCTCTCACCTTTGACTAGAAGGTTCCTTAGAATTAACATGAGACTCTGGTTAGAGAATACATTTATTAATTTGCTTAGTTTTACCTGAGCACCTATCACCAAGTACCCAGGATGTTCAGATACAAAATATTTTCTGTGCAACCAGTAACATGAAAAAAATCAAATAGTATGTATTTTGAAAATTCATTTAAAGGGTAAAAATTTTTAGAGACCCAAACCTGTTACATGATCCTTAATGATAGGAGATAAGACTAGAGATTGGGAAATGGGGCGGTTCTGACTCCTTGAGCCAGAACGTCTATAAGGCACAAACACTTAGAAGAGACGTTAGAAGGGCTGGGACATCAAAAGGTGGTAGAGTGTTAGAGTAGCAAGCAATGAGGCCCTAGGTTCAATCCCCCACACTGAATAAATACAGCAATTTATTTTAAAAAATCAATCAAAAGGAGTTGGAATTCCTAAGAGGAGAGAAAAAGCAGAAATATCTCCACATTATCTGCAGTTTGAACCTGCTACCTTGGAGAATAGTAAAAGCAGCAGAAGATCATCTACAAACCCACTCCAGTTTGTGTTACACCCAGTCCCCAGCTCTACCTTAGTTGTCTAGTGACAGCTGAGCATTTAGCTTCCCCATGCCCGTCGTGCAGAGAGGATCCCATTAATACTGAGAGCCTATCTGACAGGGCTGGGTGGAAGGGAGAATGAAGTTAGAAGCCTGAAGCCTAAGCTTTTGGAGAAGAGTTCAGAGGTACTATTCTTAAGTTCCACTGTGGTTTCTCTAGGAGCGTATTCTAGTAATTCAAAGTTAGTGTCATCATGTTTACAAAATAAAGAAAAAAAATCACATATTCATCTGAACAAGATACAGAAAGGAGGACTTGACAAAATTGAGCACCAAGTTTCTCACTTTGATTTAGGGGACCCTGACCCATTGACTGGAACTAAGACAGACCTGCATACACTCACAACTTGTATATAATCTTATAGTAGAATACCTATATGTTATGTAAGATACGAGGTTGGTATAGAAACAGTTATGTAGGTTTACATATAAACAGTGAACATATGGAAACTAACATAGGAACTCCATTTGAAACAGAAGTTTAAAAGAAAAAATCATGGGCCAGGAGGTAATGGCGCAGGCCTTTAATCACAGCACTCGGGAGGCAGAGGCAAGTGGATCTCTGTGAGTTTGAGGCCCAGCCTGGTCTATAGAGCGAGTTCGAGGACAGCTAGGGCTACATAGAGAAATCCTATCTCTAACACCTCCCTCCTCCAAATTCCATGGATTACATAGAAATAAATTATTGAAAGATGTGGAAAAACCCCATACAGCAGTATATTACAGTATTGAAGGTAATAGAAAAAGATTTAATAAACAGAGTTCTACATTTATGGATCAAAACCTCAAAATTGTTACTTTTACCTAAATTAACTTGTAAATGAGTTATAATCAGGCTAATTGTAATCCTAGCATATTTCAAACAAGCCCAGAAATTTAAAAGTTGATTTTTAAAACATACAAGAAAACCTAAGAACACACAAATGGGGGAAATTAAAACAGATTAATAGCAGTCATAACAGTACTAACTTTAAGATTTACTGTTGAGATTTAATAATCAAGAGAGTATAGTATTGAAATAGGTCAGATAAATAGATATGCAGGATTATCTATTGAGAATTGCACCTCCTAGAAAGCCATGTTATTGCAAGGATGAAAAGTCATGCTTTACCATGTCGCTAAGTGTGTACTTTGCTGCTAAGGCTGTGACATTTGGTAAGTTATGTTTTTAATGTATATTTTGCATATACAGTGAGGACCATCTCTAATAGCCATGAAATAAAAAATTAATGAATTGGAGTTTTATTAAAATAAAAACTAGAGGGATTGTTAAGAAAACTGAATGAGGGAGTCGCAGATTGGAAAACAGTAGTGAAGCCTGGGTTCCAGCTCGCCCCTCCAGTCCCAGCGCTGGGCAGGGAAAAGCAGGATCAGAGCTCAGGCTCCTTCTCAGGCATACAGCAAGTTCAAGGAGAGTCTGTACTGCATGAGACTATCTCTAAAAAACATCATAATGAAATTACAGTACCTACAAAGCATATTTAATATAGGTCTCATTCACAGAATAGGGTCTTTTTTATAATTTCCATACAAAATATTTGATGATATTTTACCCTCCCTCAAACCTTAACAGATCAGTCCTCTATTCTCACATTGGAGTCACCTGGAGTGTGTGGTTGATGTACTCAGCATTACTTCTCGAAGCAAACTGAATTTCCTGCTCCTGGCAGCTATCAGTTGCTAAGAGGTTCTTGGTTAGGGTTCAGACTCCGTTTCCATTTCCCCTTTTCTGTTCTGGGGTCTATCTGGCTTGAACTTGTACAGGTTTAGTGTTTATTGTCATAGGCTCTGTGAGTTCATATGTGCATCAGCCCTGTTGTGTTTCATTATCCGTGCTCTGTTCTACATAGTGTGCTGAGTCTTGAGGCAAGGGTGTAATAAAGACATAGTGTGCCAGAGTTTCTACTCCCTGCACTGTCCCGTTGTGGGTCTCTGTTACTTATCCTCTACTGCAAGAAGCAGCTTCTCTGAGGAGGGTGGAGTACTGCACTAATCGACATGCATAGCAGTATGTTATTAGGAGTCATTTTATTCCTGTGTTTATTTAGGAGAATAATAGAATTTACATTATAGCTCATTACCTATGCAGTCTCAAGTTCTCAGCCTCATTAACAGTTTCAAATATAGGTTCGATCTCATGGAGCAGGCCTTAAGTCAAATAAAAGTAAGTGGTTGATTTTTCTTATCTTATTTGAGCCATTACTACCTCATGCATTTATTTTGCAGGCAGGTTACGGTTACAGCTCACAGGGTTTATATTCATTGACATTACTTTTTTCCTCTGGTAGCACGCATAACTTCCAGCACTATGCTAGTCAATAGGAGTGAAGCTTCTAGTCAAACACTGGCTTAATTTTCTATACTTGATGATGTAAAAAACTGTATCCCTTAGGATTTAGTTTCTAGAACTTGGTGAGAGACAGGCATGGTAGCACATAGATATATTCTCAACACCCAGGAGGCTGGAGCAGAAAGATTACTGCAAATTCAAGGCAAACCTGGGCTGTATAGTGAGACCCATAGAGACAACACAGACATGTGCAGCCTCAGAGCAGGGTCTCTGAGGAGGGTGAAAGGTGTGTGTGGAGAGGAGATGAGTGCAGCTCACGGTGCAGATGCGTTGAGTGTTAGTGTTAGGGATGGGTGAAAAATCCCAGTGAATTGGGACTGGAGACATGCTGTGGCAGTTAAGAACACTTACTTGACATTCCAGAGGACTCAAGGTCAGCTCCTAGCACTCAAATAGGGCAGCAGCTCACAACCACCCATGACTCTAGCCTTCTGTGGGCGTGCACATGTACGTGCACACACAAATAAAAAAAAAATCGGGGATGCCTGTGTTTTAAAGATGTGCTGTTCAAATGCGAAGATTTAAGGAGAATGAACATTCAATAGCTGCTTGCCTGCTTGAAGCAGCCTCTGCCTTCTTTTCCCATTACAATTTGTTGCTGTTTGAAAATAGCATTACTAAACCTGTTAGATGTATCCATAAATCAAATATTTACAGGCTGAAACCTTTGAGGAAAGTGACATCTTGCTGACCTTGATCTTTGCCAGGAAGTTGAAGTGTTACTATTTTGGACTATCTTAAAATAAGATATATTGCTACTAAATCTAGTTATACTCAAGAGAAGAATGTGGGTGATGCAAGATGCCCAGCTATGCGCTAGCTCTAGGCAGTTTATCTTTTCCCTTTAACTCACCCGACAGGGTTTCTTAAAAGGAGCAGCCACCCACTCTTCATGTTGCCTCCGCATTCCCCCTTTTCAATGTGATAATCTGTTGGTCAATTTCTATCTTCTTTTAACTTCTAACAGTAAAGAGAAGTCACAAATTACTTGACCCTTTGCTTCGATTGCCTGCCCCTAATTTCATTTCCCTTAGTTGCACCAGTGTGAAGCAAGTCAAAACCAGTTTGTACACTACAAGTGTTTTGCTCTGTGAATTTATTGCACAATTTGAGCAGCAGTGTAGGCTAGAATTTTTTTTCCTGCGCTGTTGTTTAGCATTGTTAATATTTTCTAAGTATGTATATTCCCAGTGAAATAAGGCTTTTAATGGGCAATAAAGTATAGCATAAATATATTGGGGCACAGTGATATGTTTCCTGGGAACATCTTCCTATAAAAAATTCCATTAACTTTTTCTAATTATATAAAGAAAAATTAATAATAGGTGATTTGGAAGAAACAAAAGTATACTTTCGGAAGGATAACTATGTAACAAAATTAGGTATTTCAGGTCCAACTGCCATTTGAAGTATTTTCATAGGAGGTTTCACAAATTGTTCCTAGCTAAATAGCTCTGGTCACAGTGCCAGGGCTACTCTCTCTCTTGTCACCCCAAACACCAGCTGGTTTGTGAAGTGCGCATCTTAACAGTGGCTGCCCATAGCTCTCAGAGTGAAGTGCACATTTTCCAGTTGGGTCACAGTAACGCTCATGATTGAACATTTGCCAGCCTCATCACACTGCACTCTCCACTCCTGGGATAAGCCCTAAACACCTCTGATTCCTCAAATAAGTCAAGTTCCCTTTGCTTCCTTCTATGCTCATGCAGTGTCCTTCATTTCCTCTTTTTGTTTTAAAATTAATATTTTTTTGGTCCTATGTTAGCTCGCATGTGAGTAAAACTCTAGGAAGCTGTCTGACCTGAGACTGCCTCTTTGGTTTCACTGGGTGTTGAGTGTGAGCTTTTTCATAACATTCACCATACACGTAGTGCGGTACTACCTAACTGACCTGCCTGTCCCCTAAAACATGAAGCCATGAAAGCAAGCACAAGCTCAGACACATAGGCATTTAATAAAGAAGTGTTACTTCTTTGAAGATGTAAAAATTTTGGATTAACATTTCTTTGTGTCACACATAAGGAATGTTGGCCTAGATGATCAGGATCTTTGCATTCCGTTAGTATGAGAAACAATTCTGGACGCAAAAGTTTTAGGAGTAAAGTAAGCATTAATGTAAGCTTAGGGTAGATCCACAGGCCAGGAAGGACAGAACAATCTGTCATTAATGAAAAGAATAGGAAAAAAATGCTGTGGCTTGTTAATGAAGAAACATTCAGAAAATTATGGTATAAATAACAGTTTCAGAGATTCATTTTGATAATATTTGAACATACTTTTTTTATTATACCTTAAACTCTATGGAATAATATTCATATTTGAAATTGACAACTAAGCCTCATGATTCAGTGTTTTCCTACAGTTTTATGAGATACATAATTTGTGGTAGATTTATTCTCTTTGAGATTAGATTTGTAAACATATAATAGTTTAAAATGCCCTAGCTATATAAAGAAAACTATGTCTTTGAGTATTATTTAAAATTTTTCAACCAAGCAATTACACACTTGGAAATGTAGGCAAATAAACAATACTAACGTACAAGATGAACTACACATATTAACAAAAGCACCACAGGCTGTTTGTGAGGGTTGATGGAGAATATATGTAAAGCCTTTCTTGCTGCTTAATATCTTAGCTGCTAGCATTATTTGTTATTTCATTGCTCATTTTTTTCAAAGTTAAAAATACATCATTGGCAAAATTTTAAAAATTACACAACTAGTAATAAAAATGTCAGTAATGAATAGTAACACTTTGACGTCAGTGCTACTTTTCCAACTCATGATTTTACAAAAATTACTAAGTTGCAATGATTAGTAGGCAGGAAAGGATGAATTTCCCTCTAAATTTGCTGTAACCTGAGTTCTAGGGCAAGATGTAAAGCTGTTATTCTAGTGGGCTGAAGAGATGGCTCAGTGCTTTAGAACATATGCTCCTTTTCCAGGTCCATCCAGGGTTTATTCCTCACACATCTAGAGGCTCCCAACCACATAATTGCAGATTCGGGGATCTGATACTTTCTTCTAGCCTTTGTGGCCCTTTGCAGCTGACCTGTGCACATACACAGGTATACAGAGAGTTAAAAGTAAAATAGTGTTCGAAATGTTTTCATTAATGCTTTTGAGCACAGTAAGGGCTGGAGAGATGCCTTAGTGTGAATGGGTGCTTGCTGCAGAGCTCGGGATCTGAGTTTAGTTCCAGGGACCCAAATGATAGAAGAGCGGCACCTCCTGCGAGTTGTCCTCTATCCACTATGGCATGCTTATGCAAGAAAGTTTGTTTTTAAGTATTATCATGATAAAATAAAACATTTTCAGGCAGTCACAAGTTTGATCTTTCACTGCTGTTCAGTATGACCGTACAGCTCAGTTGGGTTTATCTGTCTTTATTCCCTGTTTCCGATGGTCAACTTTAACTATCAAAAGCAGTTTTACTCATACAAAATACATTTTCTCATTTGGATATAGGAAATTGATAAGCTTATTGATTTTTTTAAATTGTATTTTTAAAATTTATTTATTTATGTATATGAGTACACTGTAGTTGTCTTCAGACACACTAGAAGAGGGTATTAGATCCCATTACAGATGGTTGTGAGTCACCATGTGACTGCTAGGAATTGAACTCAGGACCTCTGGAAGAGCAGTCAGTGCTTTTAACCACTAAGCCATCTGTCCAGCCCAGTTTATTGATTTTTGATACGAATTTTGTTCAAATAAGTTTGAACAAAACATTTCAGAAAGCCTAATATTCTGGTAATCTCTTAAGTATGTTTCAATATTTATTAGTATCTTTGTAGAATGTAAATTCTCTGGGGACAATACGATGTCTGTTTCTTTTCATCCTTGTGTCCCAAGCAGAAGCCGTGGCACAGACTGACAAATAAATGTTTGTTCAAAAAATTAAGTGCATGAATGCAATCCTATTACAAACATGGATTGTTTGATTTGGTTCAAATAAAATTTATTGCATACTTAGATTTATAGGGCTAAGGAACAGTTGTACTGATAATAAATTTAAACTGCCATATATTTGCTTTCTTTATTTCCCACAACATGGCCTGGATCCATTTGGTTTCTCTTTGTATATAACATTTTCCTAGGCTTAGCTTTGGCCATGCTGAAGACTAAACAATTGACCCTTGTAAGGCCTTTTCATTTTGCTTATAATTCATGTATAAAAACAGTTTTCATATATGAAATTAGTTGTGTGGTTTTCTCCTTTATCTTTGTCTTCAGTCTGTCTATAATGGGTAAGTAGAATACTTTAGGGGGAAACCATAGAAGCTATGTCCTGCTCTTAGCCTTCCTTGATGATTTTTAACATAGTAGAACATGAAGAATTACTTTGTACTTTATTCAGATAGATAACATCTTAAAGTCTTTGGTTTACATTAAGAATTTTGCAAGACAAGTAGTGACTGACTGTTCAAAGATGTTTATTGCTCCATTTCCAAGAGTTGCTGAAATCCAGTATAAACCTCATGTTATTTATTGTTATTGTTTTGTGTTTATTAACATAGTGATTATGCTACTAATAAAAAATGCCACTACTTTACAAGAAAAAAAAAACAGTAAAATGATTGCAGTAGTGCTCAGTTATTTACCTTTGTTATAGTTCATCAAAGTAACATTTCTAAATGTATTTCTTTATTAATCAAATGTCTCCTGTCTGTTTTTGATAACAGCATGCTTCTCCAGCTCTTTAGTTAAGTGACCTGACCGTACATTTGTCTTGACTGGCTTCTGTTTACAGAAATTGTAAACCAGTTGAATGCTCTGAGCAGCTTAGATGAAGATCAAGACGACAGCATAAAGCAAGCAAATATGCCCTCAGCTAAATCAGCCAGTTCCTCTGAAGGTCTAAAGCTTTCCTCCCTCTGCTTCTGATTGCCTGTGTTAACTGTGACTTGCTACATTCTGACTTCTGTCTGCTTAGCTGTCAGTTTTGTCCTTGTGTAATTTCTTGAATGTTCTCTTTGGTAATTTGTAGTGCACCATCTTGCAACAAGATAACAGGCCTTATCGTTAACAAGTTTGTTAGCAAATTGTGAGTTATTCTGAATCATCCTGAGTGTTAATCCCATGGCGTGTTACGTTTTTATTGCGCTTCACTGTTGCACATGCACCTTCAAGAGCATTTGTGTCTGACCTGTTTCAAAGAGTTTCCTACAAGTCATTTCAGCACTGAAAATCAAATTTAGTTGACATAGAAAGTTTCTTTACTATAGGTCATTATCTGATGTAATTCCCATGTTAAACATGTTCCTTTTGATTTATTTTCAAATGTTGGTGTACTACAAAATACTCGAATGGCATTCTGCCACTCATAAAATACTGTCTTATTATTTGCAGGTATTATTAATGTGAATTTTAATATTTTGAAACATTTCATGAATTACCAAAACTCATGATTCATAATAACTATGATGAACTTTACACATGCACTTATTTTCAGAACTTATAAACACACTTAACTTTTTGGATGAAGCACAAAAGGACTTGGCCACTGTGAATACAAACCCATTTGATGAACCTGATGTAACAGAATTAAATCCATTTGGAGATCCTGACTCAGAAGGTAACAAGTTCGTCTACACACTTATTTTGCATGGAAATAATGCCTCATGACACCGTTAATACTCACAGATAAGAGCATTGCTAAACCCTTAGCAAGAAAGCTTCTTTTGTAGCAAGTGATAATGAACACTGACATCCACAAAAACTCCTGTATAGTCGAGTTTTCTCAAGCTGTAAGGACAGACATTTTTTCTTTCACAAGGTTGGTGGTTGTTTAGAATATTATTGCATTTAATACTACTTGCATTTGATTGTTTATTAATCCTCTCCATCCATTTGATCAAAAAGGTCTGGAGATAACAGTATTTTACCTAAAATATACTAAAGCCTCATTGATAGGCAGACCATCTGAAGGAAGCCACACTGAAGGCCATAGTAATACTGATGAAATCAAGGTGGTTTCTCTCTTCACTTAGCCATTCCACTCTGATGTCCAGCATCCAGCATCCAGCTACTTCCAACTGAATGTCTCTGGCTGAGAACCACAATCAGTAGTGAGAGTGGGTTGTATGGGTGTGAGAACATGAAACAGAGGAAGAAGAACCACTGGCATCATACATGTACATTTTTGCAGACACATAAGTACACGCACATGCACAATTCCATGTTGTAAGAAATAAATCCAAAAGTTTTCCCAGTAAATCACTTTTCTTACCAAGTCATTTTAAACTCTTAATGCTTGAATAAGGGCCATTGAAGAAGTGAGACTGCTCTTTAATTAAACTGCATGCTCAGAGTGAATGCAAGAGCGATTAACGACCATTTACATCATTTGACTGCTCTTATGAAATCTTCATGAGCTTGAAATGATTTTGCGACTGATGAGGATGCGAACAGTTTGTCGTTTCATGGTCCTTTCTCTTCAATTCTCCTATACTTTACCAAATTAGTCAGTGTAACTTACTGAGGTCTAAAGCTATAGATTATGAGCATATTTAAAATTTGACTAAAGTTACAATAAATTTATAATAAGTCTCAGAGGCAGCCACTTTATGTAGATTAGATTGCTCAGACTCAGTCCAGTGATCTGAAATTGAGGTGAATGGGCACAACTCTTTTTGACCACACATGTTGCTTTTAACTATGTATTGCATATCTCTAAGTCTGCATGTTTGAAAATATTATAAATATGTTTTAAGATATCAGCTTTTGGGCTTTTCATTTCAAAATTAAATATGTAACTTTGCTGAATATACATGAAACCACTTTGTGAAAAGGATAGTCAAATAATGTAGTCTGTGATGTGACATAAGATTGCTAATTTCTGGTTGGAAATAATAAGCCAATCTTATTCAGACTCTTTTAGCTATGTGTATAAAGTTAATAAAATAAATAGCAGCTGTTATTCTCTTTACTGTGTGCCACTAGACATTTTAGAATAAATAATTTCCCAGGAATAATTTTTTATCGAATCAAAAGTTGTATCCTCAGTAAACAAAGGTGTTTGAGGAAGAAAAATGTATTGTAGTTACTTAGATCTTTTTTTAAACAGTTTTAAATTCTCATTCATTCACCTCTTTTTAAAAGGAAACAGTCAATGCCTCAGTGACCCAATTAGAAGGCACTGTGTTTGCTACTGTGTCTGTAAAATACACAGTTCTTGGCTGGCTGTGCAGTACACTGCAGTTTGCCCACTTTATGAAAAGAAGAACATTTCATTCTTTGAGAATTTCATATGATATATTTTAAGCATACATTTCCCCTTCTTTACCTCTTCCCAGATCATCCCGATCTCCCCACCCACCCACCTCCATGTTCTGTCTCTTAGAAACACACACAGGGAGCTTGCGTTGCCATTCCTACTTGTTGGATTTAGGTTTTATGGCTAGGAAATTTGCTTAGACCAGTTTCTATAATTATAATCTTGAAAGTAGAAGTGAAACTTTATTTCTGTTGACCAGTTTTCCATTGCTTAAGCATGTGTGCTCTGAAACGTGTTAATAAAAAGTTGAGGGAAAGTGCATGCTCTCTTTGCCTAGAGAGGGTGGAAAATGCTTTCTTTACATTATAATAGAAATTTTAATAGTGTCTCCATATTATGATGTTACAAGAGATATGTCATTATTGAAACTTTTCCCTATAATTCATTTCAGTATTATGATTTTGTGAATTCCTTTATAATTACAATTATTTCATAATGATATACAAAAATCTTAGCTCAGGGTTTTTTTGTTTTAGTTTTAGTTTTGTTTGGTGCAAAGACAAAATAAAATGTCTAGGCTAATTTCTGAAATATAAGTTGTTTGACTACAAATTATAAAATTTTTAAACTGAGCATGGAGCTTCATAGATAGTGACTACAGTACAAACTATTTAAGAGGTACAAGAGGTCACTTCAGCCCAGGAGACTGAGACCAGCCTGGCCAGTATAAAACCTTACCATTTCAAAGAAAAACAAAATGTTGCTATAGCGATGGCTCAAGAGTCAGGCCCCTGCTGCTACTGCGAGCTCTTGGGTTTAGCTTCTAGTGCCACACAGCAGTCTGTGACTGCCAGGAGGTACAATTCCAGGGTTTTCTGAACTCAAGGGCATCAGACATATAGATATGCAGAGAAAATAATCAAATGCATAAATAAAAATAATCTCTTGAAAGAGGAGGGACTGGGAGCAATGGCTCAGCAGAGAAAGATCCCAGCACCTGCATAAAACTAGATGTGGGGGTATAGGTCTGTAATCTCAGGGTTGAGAGGCAGAAGGTCATGTTATTTGTCTTGACATTTTTTAAAAATGATAATTAGATTAAGTTAATTGAGATGTTACTTTCAAAACAATCATGTTCTTCTTTGCTATGGTTGTAATAGTGGTAATAGTTATGGGGCAGAGGTCAGCCACAATGCCTTCCTCTGTGGCTTGCCATCTTCTTTTAATTTTTGTTTATTTAATTTGCTTTGAAACAGATTCTGCAACCTGGAGCTTACAGTTTAGGCTAGAGTGACAGTCCCTGTGATCTGCCTATCTCCATTCCCTCAGCCCACACACCCCAGCAGTTATGTATTGAGACTGCCGTGTGGATGTGGGAGATCCAGACTCAGCATGAAGATGCTGGGGATCCAGACTCAGGCCCTCTGAGCCTTCAAGTTGCTTTTCAGAACTTCAATAATGAATTTGTTTCCTACTAAAAGAATTGTTAGAGTTGTCTGGATAATTTAAATTATTTTTAATAAACTATAATTTTTGTCTTGCTCCACTTTAGAAAACCCCTATTTTTACCATCAAAACTGTGTTCAAATTTGTTTTCAAATTAAGATTTGAGTGTTTTAAAGGTGAATTTAGCATAGCACGTTTGCGAGCATCCATCATGATTTAATTTCCCTCTCGTGCTTTCTCTTCAGAACTGAGAACTGAACCCAGGACTTTATGCTTTCTAGGCAAGCTCTCGACCACTCAGCTAATTGGGATTTTAATACAGCAGCTCAACTTGAATTTCATTATGCTATTCTTGTTAATTAGGTTCAAGTTTATTGTCTCTAAAAAGTTGAGGTTAGAAGTAGTGGACATAATATAGTTCAATGGTAGACTACACAAGGCTCTGGCTGCCGTCCCTGCCTGCCCTCCCATTAGTGATGTGTAAGTATATGCTGTATACAGTCCAGAATAAGTGCCTTGATACCTAGATGATGCATACTGGTAGAACTACCAAGTGTCATTTAAAAATATCCATTTTTATGTTCTTTTAAAAATCAGTGATTCTGCACTCCCAAGTAGTTTAAAACATCTAAAGTTTATATGCTCTCATGCTATATGAGACATTTCAGGGAAGAGACACATAAGGAGGGCTAGAAAGATATCTTCCTCTTCTCTCCATTTTGTTTAAATTCATTAAATTACATAATTGACAAATTAATTAATGAGTGTTCCAAGGTTAGAGCATGTGCTCTTACAGAGGCCCCTCATTCATTTCACAGCACCCATCTCAGGAGGCTCACAGTCACTTGTAACTTCAGCTTTAAAGGATCTAACTCAAGTGCGGAAACCCACATGCACATACAAACTACACATGTATGCATAATTTAAGATAAAGTCAATCTTTTAGAGGCTGCCACAAGATGAGCAATCTAGAAGAGCGGCATTCAAGAGTGCGGTTCCTAACAAAGGAGGCAAAAATCCTACAATTTACATTTTGTTGAGCTTAATAAGGGTTTCTTAGCTCTTCAAAAATATATTCTTGTTTCACTATTGCTTTTGTACTCTCAACTTCAGAGTTCATTAATTCAAGACCACCTACTTTTAAAAACATTAAAAATAGAGGCTATCATATGCTGTTAGTTTAACCTGCCTTTTGCTGTTGTTTTATAGAACCAATCACTGAAACCACATCACCTAAAAAAACAGAAGAATCTTTTTATAATAACAGCTGTAATCCCTTTAAAGGTGTACAGACTCCACAGTATTTGAACCCATTTGATGAACCAGAAACTTTTGTAATGATAAAGGATTCTCCACCCCAGTCTACACGAAGAAAAAACCTAAGACCCGTGGACATGAGCAAGTACCTCTATGCTGACAGTTCAAAGAGTGAAGAGGAGCTGGACGAGTAAGTTCCTTTACTTACTAAGCTGTCATCACAGCTTAGCCCATGTGTTAACTTAAGGAAACGCTTCTGAAATATACCTAGATGGGTAAAAATGCTTAAATGCATTGCATAAGTTAGCATGTAACTCACTCTGCTACTGTTTCTTTGTTTTATCTTTTTTTTTTTTTTTGAGAATTTCACACTTGAATATGCTCTATTACATAATTTTTACCTTTTCTCTCACTCCCTTCTCAAATTCATGTCCTTTTCTTTAATAATTACAGCCACAACATCCTACCAGGTCTGACTAGTGCTGCCTGCATCTACAGGAATTTATGGCTGGTCACTTAGGCTTGGGCAGCCTTTTGGGGCTTATGTCAGAAGGAAACTAACTTCCCCTCTTTTTCTCCCTTTATTTCAATTGGCTGCCTGTAGCTCTTGAGCTTGGGGTGGGGCCTGGTAAACATTCTATTCCCTCCATCCTTGCTGTAATGTCTCCTGGCATGCTCGTGTGCAAGCAGCAGTGTGTTAAGAGTTAGGGGACCAGCACTCCTGCTATTTGCAGAAGACATCTTACAACAGTCCTCCTGGTCATCAGAAGTCTTTTACTTTTAACCTTAATTTTCTTCATGAAGGTACATGCCTATCTACCCTGACACACCAAGTATGGGAAACTAGAATCTAGTTGGAATTCCAATTGTATTTCCTCATTGAAACTCTATTATAAATGGTATTTAGATGTTTTTGATTGAAAGTTGTAGGCATTTACTTTAATTCTGTTGCAGGAAGCATAGAATTATATAAGATACTGATTTGATCAGAAGACTTGTTCAGACACTGAATAGCACAATCCCAACATTTCTAAAAAGAGCCCATCATAAGTTCCATGTGAATCCAGTATAATCAGAGCTGCCATCTTGCATAAGTCTACAGAGGAAATAAAAGGGAGATGTTCACATCACGATCTGGAGTTGCCTCATGCCAATGGCTTGTAGCCCTGAGTGCACTTAAAGAGCAACAACTAAACTTTACTTTTAGTCCTAATATACTAACATAAGACTGGATTTAGCATTCAGCCTTAAGCAACTAAAAAATAGAATAAAATATTTGAAACAGTGTTTTTCAGACATTGAACACAAACTGCAAGGGATAATAATCAACAAGAGAACAGAAAGAAAAAGTGGTACCCACAGTTGTTCTTCTAGTTCATATTTAGAAAATTTCCCAGCCTTTTAGGGGTAGAAAAATTCACACAGTCCCCAGTACTCTCCTTCAATTGGGGACACATAATTTGGATTTGTAGAATTGACAACATTAGTAAACCAAGGTGATAAAAATCTGTACACTGAACACCAGAGAGGAGAATGGTTATTGTTGGCTTTTTACTTGAGTATTATTAGAGCATACATGTGAGTAGATTTTCCATGAAAAAGAAGCACACTGAACAGTTGTGGGAACATTTTCAGGATGGAGTGTAGTATATGTTTTTACACTAAGCAAGGAAAAAGATTTTTCAAAACTTAAGACATGAGGTAGAATGCTCAGACATGTGTTGCCTCATCAGTGGCCAAGTTAGCTGACACCAAAGCTCCTTAGGCCTGCCTCAAAAGCTTAAGGCAGGATCTGAAGAATCAGTCTAATTTTAAATAAGTTAAATAAACTGTATTTTACTCAAGCTTAAAAATATCTAAGGCAATAGAAAATATGTAGCACCCAAACAAAAGATTTCATACTTCCTGACAAATAAATTTATCAGGCTAGTAAAGAAAGAGAAAAGTGACTGTAAGAAGAAGAAAATCAAGTCATTAGCAATGGGTGTAGAGATAGGATAGGAGCTAATTAATAAGTGTAGGAAACTATTATAGATATATTTCAGAAGTTTGAGAAGGAACACATGAACATGAGTAAAGGGGGATATACAAGTTGAACTTACAGAAATGAGAGACGCAAAGTGTCTAATTGGAGGTGAGAGATTCAGTATATCTATAGTGGAGGTGGTGAGAGATATAATGTATCTAAAGTGTGAATAGGGCAGTAAGATACAATGTGTCTAAAGTGGGGGTGGTGAGAGATACAATGTATATAAAGTGGGTGGAGGTAATGCTATATTAAATGTTACTGCAGAAAAGATTGGCAAACCTAAAAACATAACCATAGAAATTATTCTGATTGCAAAGTAGGGGAGATAGAAGGAATAAGAACCAGTGAGCTTCTAGTTAATGTCAAGTAGCCTGACATGTAACTAGGATTTAAGAAAACAAAAAGAGAGGGTAAAAGGAATACAAGGAAACATAGATGTATGTACATCTGTGTATATGCACATACATGTACAAACACATGTGTACATGTGTATACACACATATATACATGTAGACATACATACACACATTCCTCCCTTCAAGTCCTAGACGCTGAATGAGCCCCAGGTACAATAAATATGAAGAAAGGCTTGTTAAGAAAAATAATTCAGACCAGAAGACAATGAAGTAATTTTTTTAAGTACTGAAAAAATAAATAAACTAAAAACCAGGGTCCTGTCAATACAAATTTCTCTTCCCCGCCCAGGGCTGAAAGGATTTGTAGGCATCATATTTGCTCTGAAAGATAAGATTCTTGAAGGAAGATCTTCAGTAAGAAGAAAGTCATCAATTAGAAATCTGAATGACTGTAAAGGAAGGAGAGGCATAGAAGATGGACAACATGTTGATATATACACACATATAAACTCCATACCTTATTTTGTAATCTCTTCAAAAGGAAATTGTTTGGATCTTAAGTAATATATTTTCAGTTTTATAACATATTACTTCTAACATGTATGGCGGAACCAAGTAGAGGCTGGATGGAAACGTGGATATTTTCATTATAAGCTTCCCAGACACTGTGACTTGGAAATAAATCTTGTTTTTTTTTGTTTGTTTGTTTGTTTGTTTGTTTTACAGAGAGCATAACTATTTGTATAATGAATCACAAGGAGTCTCCACAAAGATCCTGGAATTGAAAACTAAATTAACCTGGTTATAGGATAGAAGATAAATATTCAAATTCATTTACATTTATTTATAATGACAATAACCAGAAATGAACATTCAAAAATGAACATTTAAAGGGGATAAGAATGTGACTCAATAGCAACATGTGTGCAAGGGCATGGGTTTGAGCTCCAAAGCTGAAAAGAAAATATATAATAATTGTAAAAGTATATAAAATAGAACAAACAAAAAATAATAAATTAGGACAAAGGTGGTTAATGTCTGTCCCCTGAGAACAAAGTACTGAGAAGGTCATAACTGGAGCCCAGGTCAGGCTCTTGTCCACATGATCTAGAGATTCAGTTCCCTGCTAGAGTTCAAGAGTTGGGAAGAAGGGGGAAGGAAGTGGAAGGAGAGAAGGGAGACAGAGCCAAGAGAGACGAATTGATTAGAAAAATTGACCTCCGTGATTATGGAGTCCGAGAAACCACACCATCTATTTCCGTATTGCAGGTAGATCCCATTTGTTGGGCTTTGCTCGTGGTCTTCTTTGGAAAGACTGTCACAGACATACCCTAGTCCCCTCTCTGCCAGTTCTCTCTGTCTTCATTAATCCTGCCAAGGTGACACTGAAAATTGTTTGCCACAATTACTGCCTCAGTCAAAATGTTAGTGTACTTCTTTGTAATATTTAATAAGTTTTTATAGTAGATACCTAGAAATAGAAGGGACTCAAAATAGGAATTTCGACAAAACCAAATTGAGGACAAACTATTTGATTTTAATTCACTAGTCAAAGCAATGTAATGTTGCCATAAAGATGAACTAAGGAGATAGGAAGGAGTCTGCAGATAGATCCACGGGTTACTGAAGATGAGTTTTGGAAAACTTAACAGTGACAGTCAATTCAGAAATAATCTTTTTTGCCTGGAAAGATGGCTCAGTGTGGTTAAGAGCACTCATTGCTCTTCTGAAGGTCCTGAGTTCAATTCCCAGCACCCACATGGCATCTCATAACTGTTGATGCTGTCTTCATCATAAACATAAACATAAAAGGAAGGACTAAAATATTAAAAGTTTCATTGGAAATCTGGAAGAGAATCTTAGTGACCCTGGGCTAGGCAAAGATTTCTTTTAAAGAAAATGGGAAAGAAAATAATTTGCATTTTATCAAAATTAAGTCTTAGAAAAAAAAAGGCGTTGCAAAAATAAAAAGACAAGCCTAACTATAACATATTTAGTAAGTTGAAATGATGTTTTTAAAAAACCTCATTTGATAAATGAAAGTTTAGAAATTAGATGTGTGTCTGGGGGAAAGTATAACCCCTGTCCTGGGGAGGTGCTGATCAACTGTCTTTGTGAGAACTATTTGCTAGAATTCTAGGGTGTATACTTTTCAGTAGATATTGATTTAGTTGTTAGCAAGAAGCAAGAGAGTCTGTTAGAAACCCCATCCAGGCAGCAGTGACTGGGAGTATAGGGACTGTTGACTTGTTTTCTTTGAACAGCTAATGTGTGATCAAAATGAAGTTTCTCATGGGTGGTGTAGGTGCTGAGTAATAGCACACACCTAGAGTACTTGAGTGTAAATGTAGACTTCAAGTGCAAGTATTCAGTCATTCCCAGATGCATGACTATTACATAACACACACACACACCCTGCTGTCTCCTACTAACAAATTAAGAAGACAGCAGTGTTTACTTAAGCATTTTAACTGCCTTTGTAAAAACCAAAGTCAGACTTAGGTGTTTTCTTTTGACCAGGTCAGCCTTTTAAAGGTGTTCTAAATTGCTCAGTCACCTGGTATTCGCAGTCTTTAAAATCAAAAACAAAACAAAACAAAACAAAACTAATGTTAACTGAAGTTCTAAATGTTACACTTTCACTAGTGTATGATTCCCAGAAGAACCTAGGTGGTATTTAATTAATTCTTGCTATTTCTCATCTTTTCTCTCCAAAAGTTTGTTTGTATTATACCAGTGGCACAAAACTTCCATTTTTATATCTTTACCTCAGTAATAAAGTTACCTTTTACCAAGCAAAAGCCTCTGTGACTCGTCCTCATTCACGAAGTCTGTGCTGTGTCCTGTGACCTAAACTTATATAGGTAGCAATGAACAGTGCCTCGCCTTTGATGTGTACAGCGCGGTCTTCAGTGCCTCGTCAGCCTATCTGTCAGCACCTGGAGAAGTGTGTACCTTCCCTGCTCTTTAGCTTGTGTTCTTACATGAAGGACCTGCCCAGGGTTTTCAGGTGCCTGTGTGCTTGATAGCTGTTCCAGTTTGTGTGGCAAGATGGAAGCAAATAAGGCTTACAGCATTTCTGAAGTACCTTTGAAGATCCATATGCAGTCATTTCTGGTGTGGTGCCTGTTGTTTCTGTTTTTCGAGGAAGCCTCTCCTTCAGTTTATTCAGCTACACATTCATTTTAATTAATTTAAATTGTTTTCCAGTGAAACATTTCCTAGAGAACAAGATTACAAATTTTATTATATCATTGTTTTATATTTTCAGTATATTTTAGTCAATCCTTCTTGGAGCTAACCAACATTGGTCATCTTTCTATGACTCCAAAGAATAAATAATAATAACAAATAATTTCATTTAAATTCATATTTGTATTTTACTACTTACTTACTGTTTTTGTGGACAGATATAACAAGTCCATTAACAAGTGTATAGTACAAAGGTAAAAATTCTTTTTGTTCAGTGATACAGAGAATACCAAAATGGACAAACTCTTCTGCACTCCTATGCTCAACGATAAATGTAATAAAAGAACATACATGGTCTTTGCAACATACAAAAAGATCAAATTTATGAATTTTGGGCACAGGAGAATAACTTTACACCAAAGATATAAAAAGTAGTTGCAGTAAACTTATAGAAAGAAATTCCCAAAATCTAGGAAAAGAACTACCTTGGCAAATAGAACACAAAATAAACAATACCAGAAAAGAAACTCTCCATATCCTCTTATACTCAAAACATGACATAATTTTAAAAACTAAGAGTGGATTGAAAGGAGGAGGAAAGAAGGTGGGGTGTGAGAGGTGCACACAAAGGCAGACCCATGGGATAACAGCTGGTTTTCTCTTTTTTTCAGTTTTTAAAACTTGTGCATTGCAGTAATTAAAATCATTGAACAACAAAAAAATGGTGCTCTGGCTATACTGCCTTTTACCAGCTGTTAACAGCTTGATTGCAGCACATCCTGCCAGCATTTCCCTTCAGCATGTCCCTTCTCTCCCTTCCCTGACCACCAAACTGGCAGGTGGGGATGAAGGCCTGCCTTTCCTGTTAGCAGATTTGATGCTTTGATATGGGAGGGGCAGCATAGCCATTTTAAACCTGGCCCAACCCCTTTGTATTCTACAGAGTTCTGATTTGTGACAGTGGCCCTCATAGGCTTATATTTGAATGCTTGGTACGCACCTAGTCAGTGGAACTGTGTGAGAAGGATTGGGAGTTGTAGCTTTATTGGAGGAGGTGCATCATTGGTGGTGGGATTTGAGGTTTCAAAAGCCGTGTGTGTGTGTGTGTGTGTGTGTGTGTGTGTGTGTGTGTGTGTGTGTGTGTGCGCGCGCGCGCGCGCGCGCGCGCACCCGCGCCTGCCTGCCTGCCTGCCTGCCTACCTTGTCTGTCTGTCTGTCTGTCTGTCTGTCTGTCTGTTTCTCTCAGACAAAAGTTAAACACTTAAAAGGAATCAAAAATAGAAGGAATCAAAATAAGAAGGCAGTGCTTTTGAACTGTACAGAGGATGTTGATGGTGCTTTGCCTTCTGATTGGCCAACTGGCTTTGGCCATTCAGTCATCTTTGTCTTGCATTGCCGTCTTCTTCGGTTTCAACTTAATCACGTCTCTCAATCAGACCTCATTGTGAAAGGAGGGGGTGGTGAGGTGCATGAATGAGAAGAGTCAGATGGCCACTGTGGAGTGGTGACAACTGAGACAAGAACAAGCACATCATAAGACAGTAATAAGCACAGCATAAAATAGTAACAAGCAGAGTGTAAAATAGTAACAAGCACAGCATAAAACAGTAACAAGCACAGTGTAAAATAGTAACAAGCACAGCATAAAACAGTAACAAGCACAGCATAAAACAGTAACAAGCACAGTGTAAAACAGTAACAAGCACAGTGTAAAACAGTAACAAGCACAGTGTAAAATAGTAACAAGCACAGCATAAAACAGTAACAAATAC
>NW_022196905.1:9136361-9146215 GCF_008632895.1 Mastomys coucha
CAAGCACAGCATAAAACAGTAACAAATACAATGTAAAATAATCAGTACAGTGTAAAACAGTAACAAGCCTAGCATAAAACAATAATGAGTACAAAATAAAACAATTACAAGAACCTCATTCCTATTCCATTTACTATTTTTGAGTGTCAAGAACAGATGCAGTCTCCATCTTTAAATGTCAGTTTCCTAAGGTTCTGTATAAGTCATTGAAATTGAACATTATCTTATTTTTCGGTACTTTTAAGATAGAGAAATTTATTCTAAGTCTGGATTGAAATGGACCAGAAGATAAAAGTCATTATTTCAAAATTCTAGGTTTCATGGGTTTCAGTTTATTTGAGAAAGCAGTTTTCAGAATATTTTAAATTACTTTATATGGAAATAAACTAGTTTTGAGAGACATTTAATGATACTTTTTCTTTCATTTAGATCAAATCCTTTTTATGAGCCTAAGCCAACTTCTCCAAATAATTTGGTCAGTGCAGTTCAAGAAGGGGAAACTGAACGGAGAGTGAAAAGAAGGGCCCCGGCCCCACCAGCCCCTCCAGCCCCGCCAACTCTCGCACCCAAGACTGGAGTAAATGAAAACACAGTTGTCTCTGCGGGGAAAGATCTCTCTACTTCTCCAAAGGTAAATTTCATATTAGATAAAACTTAATGTTGATACATCCTCTTGGAGACAAGGTAGGAGGAATGGGATGAGGAGCCATGAGGAGGAGGACTGGGGGGGTAACAACTGGACTGTAAAGAAATGAAAGTAATTTTTAAAAAATGCAATACACAACTCTAAAAAAAAAAACTTAAAAAACAAACAAACATGTATTGATACTTACTCTTTATACAGTTTAATTCCAATTAATGAAAACCACTGTTATATGCTTTTAAAAAGCCATTTTCCTGATATGAAGTAAAATTTGGGGCTGGAAAGATGCTCACTTAGTAAAATGCTGGTGTGCAATCATGAGAACTTGAGATTGTACACAAACCAGTTTTGGTGGCACATTTGTAATCTCAGCACAGCAGAGATGGAGACAAGGTACATGCTTGGGTCTTGCTGGCCAGCCAGCCTGGCCTAATGGGTCAAGCTCTGTCACCAAACAAAACAAAAAGGAGAGTAACCTAACATGGCAGCAACACACTTTTAATCCCATCATTCTGGAGGGAGAGGCGAGTGGGTCGCTGAGCTTTAACAGCCAGCCAGCGAGTGGGTCGCTGAGCTTTAACAGCCAGCCAGCGAGTGGGTCGCTGAGCTTTAACAGCCAGCCAGCAGTCCTCAGTAAGACCTTCTCTCTGGAAAACAATAAAAAAGCGTATGGAATTTCAATATTGCTATTTTTTATATTAGAATTTGGGGTTTACAGTCTCTCTTAAAGAAGTTTTAATGTACATTAACTTCATGGAAAAGTAAAATACTATTGGAATAATATATAAAACAGTTTGGTTAGAAATAATGTAGTTAGTATCTTTCATGTGTAAAGTCAAAAAGTTAGTTTGGCATTCATTTTTTTTTTTTTTTTTTTGGCAAGCATTTTTAGATAACTGGGCATGGGCATATGTATTGTTGTCACCATATTACCTCATTATTGTATATTGCTATGTTAAGAACAAGATAGGTGTGATCATCGCAGGTAAAAGGTAAAGTACCAGTAGACAAGATAGGAACCTGGCATTTCTATTGATTGGTGTCTGGGACCATACATCATTTGAGGTATCTGGCTGTGAACCAACTAGGGTGGCCTTCCTCAGTACCACTCAGGGGGTCCATGTGTGTGCTACCTGTTCTTTTGCCTTGGATTTCCCTTGGACATGTGCAGATATGTTACCCTCCCCTGACACACACACGCACACACGCGCACACACATACACACTCAAAACAAAACAGAAGAACAAGAATAAACCTATGAAGGCCTGTGTGGAGATGCATGCCTGTGGTTTTGTCACTGAGGTGGTAAAGGTGGAAGATCAGGAAATCAAGATCATTCTTAGCTAACTAGTGAGTTTGAGGCCAGCCTGAGCTACATGAAAGCCTCTCAAAGAATAAGATAAACCAAAGGTAATGAAGTTGAAAGATTTGTTAATTTTCAGACCACAGATGTATTAATGAGAAAATCTAGACATCACCCCAAACCTCCCTGGCACATAGGGATATGTTTTAACATGTATTTGGACATAAATGCTGTGTGGCTCAGAAGAACAAGATAAGGTACAGAACTTAAAGACACTTCCTGTTAGATGCTGCAAGTATGAACTTCCTCTCTGCATCTGGATGTGTTACTGCCTCCTGGAATCCTACATCCCACGGGCCCTGCTCACCTGACCTACATTCTAGTCCTGAGACATGGGTACCACATATCTGGGTCCTGTTTGATTTCATTTAATGTTTTGGCTTAGGGTCTCAACAGTATGGCTCAGCCTGGCTTTGAATTCATGATCTTCCTGCTTCATCCCCCTGATTACTAGGTTATAGGTTGGTACCGCCATGTCCAGCTCCAGTTAAAACATATGACAATTGTTCCACTTGTTGCTTAGTACTAACACATCCTGTAAGCTCAAAGAGCCAGCAACCTCGAATCAAGAACTTCTCTGTTTTCCTCTTGAGTTTTCTGAGTTCAGTGAAAAAATAAAAATGCTAATTTTGTAAAGACGCTCCATGAGAAAGAAATATTGTCTTTTAAAACCAATGTCTAGCGTTTTTTAAGATCTGACAAACCAAATTAAGATATTTATAGTTTTCTGGCTAGTGAAGATTGAATTACTATTTTCCCTTTGTATACAAAAATGTCCTTGACATGAAAAGCATATGAATGAGGTAAATCCAATCCTTACAGGTGTTAGTGCTAAATGACAAATACGATATATTTCCTGAGAGCCTGGTAACGATTAAAGTTAACAAGAAATGGTAAATAGCACTAATTCTGTTGACAGGACAACTTTAGGGCACACTATTGGTGATGAATATGGAAGTCATTGATTAGCTTATTGTTTACTGCATGAGGAAAGGGCTGTATCTGGTGCATTTGTGTAGAATTACACAAAAGATGACAAAACTCTTTCCAACTCCAGCACAGATAATTTACCCTACAATATAACAAGCACACCAAACAAAACATTCATTACAGAGTGCACAACAGGTCCTCTCCTCACTCAGGTCAGTCACACAAGGAAACCAGGAGGCGAAACCTAAGATGAAGGAATCCTTGAAGGTCATAAGAGTACATACTTGACGGGTGGATGCACTAAAGAGTTAGTGGTCATAAAAGCCGGTAGTCATACTTTATGTTTAAAGAGACACCCATTCTTACTGTCCTGCAAGGACATAAAACTGTGATCATTTCAGTTTCACAAAGGAAAACAAAGTTTTAAAATAGGGACCAATCCTTGCTCAGTTATCAACAGAAATGCACACTAAAGTGTTCCTGCCAACACTCAGAAGTAGCATTCACTTGACCATTTCTTGTTAGCTACATAGTGGGAACATATGAAACAAATGTTACAGAACAAAAGAAAACCAAAAATAAAAATTGTAATTATTTTTAGGGTGATTTGATTGATGAGAGCATTAATAAGTGAAAGAGGCAGTCATCACAAGAAATAACAATCTAAGGCAGTGGTGGCGCACACCTTTAATCCCAGCACTTGGGAGGTAGAGGCAGGTGGATTTCTGAGTTTGAGGGCAGCCTGGTCTACAGAGTGAGTTCCAGGATAGCCAGGGCTATACAGAGAAACCCTGCCTTGAAAAACCAAAAAACCAAAAACAAAACAAAAAAACAAAAACGAAATAACAATCTAAGTTAAAATATTAATTTATTTGAATCTAGATAAAGAATAAAGGGGTCTTTATTATATAATAACTTTCTGATGGTTTGTTCTTAATTTGTGAAAAATATAACAATTTAAGAATAGAAAGAAGTTTGCAGTTGTAAAGAAACAGCCTTAAAGTTGTAGACAGCTGATGATGTAGCAAAAGAGGCGATACAACTGTAGCTGTTATATGGGGAACAGCCGCTGAGCATGGGCACCTGTGAGGCCCTGTTCCCCACATGACAAACATCCTGCCTCTATATTACGGATATCAGTGATGTAGATGCCAAGCTTGAAAACGTCTCCTTAGAATTTGAGGTGAAAAATTATATTGAAATTTTAGAAGGAAAAATTTAATAGATCAAGGTAAAATCAGGACACTAATTCTTTTTGTAAGCATTATACATAGAGCAACAGGTTAGGAAAGCAGTTGATCAAAGAATCAGAGTTTATGTGGTCTTCCTGAAGGAAGGCTTGGGTGGGTTGAGAGTTTGACCTAGCCGAGTCATGTGCTTGACTTTCAAGTGCGTGCACATTACTATAAAGAAAACTGCTTAGTAAACTAAACTTTTGTAACATTAAGTTTTAAAGACAAGGAAGCATATTTACAGAACTAAAAGTAAGTATCTGAACAGGTTTAAAATATGGAATATATTAAAATTCATGAGTTAATGGTAGTATAAAAATTGCGTTTGGTGGCTAATAGGACCTTAGCTCACTCACCATATTAATAAATGAAGGGAAGGAAGACACTGTTTATCTTGACTGTCTTTTGCTAACTATATTTCAAGATAATTAAGTAGTTTCCAAGGGAGTTTTATTTTTCCCATACAAGAATTCTGTGAAATAGAGAAAAAATTACTTTGTTAGAAAACTTACTGCTTTATAATTCCTGGTGAAGTAATGTCTCTAACACTGATTAGCATGGCTGTTAAACCTATCAGGCTGAGCCGGGTGGTGGTGGCACACGCCTTTAATCCCAGCACTTGGGAGGCAGAGGCAGGCAGATTTCTAAGTTCGAGGCCAGCCTAGTCTACAGAGTGAGTTCCAGGACAGCCAGGGCTACACAGAGAAACCCTGTCTCGAAAAACAAAACAAAACAAAACAAAAAAAAACCTAGCAGGCTGAAAATTTAAAACATACCAGTAAATTAGCATGCCAATAGGCAACCAGTGTCATCAGTCTTAAAATTATTAAAAATTGGAGAAGCAGTCATTTTCTTTCTTCTAACCTCTCATAATAGACAGTGCATAATACCACATGCAAAGTATTCTTACCAAAGAGTCAAATTTGGTTTTAGTCAAGCTGCTTGTTGGGATAACTAACTACCAGTTTACAAAAAATATTGGTGTGTAGAGAAATATGTAATTAGAATGGGAGAATTCCTCCAGGAGAATTGAGTGGATTTCATTCAACAAATGTCTAGCTTGACAGAAATGAAAGTCTACTTATCTTTGAGAAGTACATAATTTACTATTGAAATGATAGGATTCTGGGATTTGCTCTGAAACGTTCTAGAAGAAAATTGGGGAGCAGGAGTAATACTTGGAAAGAATGACAAAACAGGATTGGAAAAATGTGAAGAACTTTTGAGACAGGGTGGTATTTCATTCGGAAATCCCTAGTTTTGTGTGTGTGTGTGTGTGTGTGTGTGTGTGATCAAGTCTCACTGTCCTTACATGGGTTCTGAACGCTGAGCTCAGGTCATGAGGCTTGCATGGCACTGAGCCATCTTACTGCCTCCAATTCCAAACAATCTAAGGTAGCAGAGTAGAGGAAAAATGATATTAAGGTACAAATAACTCTTCTGAAATGATGAGAGATGGTAGGCTCTTGATTCAGGAACCTGAAGAAATGTCTGTCAGAATAAAATACATTCAGAAGCAGCTTGATTGGAAAACCTTCCAGTGCAAAGATAGGAAAGGCAGCATGACTTGATGCTGGCTGGCTCTGAGCAGCATCCATGGAACCAGAAGAGACAGTTCAATGGTCATTTTCCCATGTAGACTGGTGTGTCCCGTGAAATTACCTCTAAATAGTGAGGGGTGGTGTTGTTTTCCAGATAATTTGTCACCATAGATAGATTCTCCACTACATGAAACTTTAAATCATAATTTAAACAGAAGGAAAATATTCAAGCAAAGATGATCACACAGTGGCAAAGCAGATAAATCTAAGTAAACATTAACAATATTAACCAGTACTAATACTCTAGGGGCCATGTATTACTGAGAAGTTAGATAATGATAGCAATTGCTAGTTGGATGTTAGTTAGTTAAATGTGTTGTTAGTCTTAGGATAGCATTAAGAAGATGGGACCATGATATGTAACTTTTACATAGAAGGCAGAATGGAGCATAGATTTTTTTTTTAAAAAAATGTATAATAAAGAGCTCCTTAAATGGGTGAAATGACAGAATAAATGAAATTATTGGGAAAGATGATATATAGCATTTTAAACTCAGTAATTAATTCACTATGTATAAATGGATTGAACATTACACTAAAAATTTTGATAATTTTTTTAAATTCTAACATATACATCTAAAACAAGGATATATGAAGAGTTAAAAAAACTGTAGAAAGAGGTTTGTTTGCTTGTTTTAATGAAAACACTAAGAAAACTAGCCTGGAAAGCCATATTAATATAATAAAATACAATAGGTTTTAAAGTCAAGAATAAAGATAGTCACTTTATCATGATAAAAACAGTTCAACTCATCAGGAAGATAACTTTTTACATTATTTTATTTTTAATTGTGTTTCTGTGGGTGGGTATGTGCCTGTGAGTGTGTGGCCAGAGAGGTCAGGTCCCCCTGGAGCTGGAGGTACAGGTTGCAGCTGCCTTGCATGGGTGCTGAGAACCACACTCTGGTCTCCTACAGCACTGACTCTCTTCTGCTCCAAGCCATGTCTCCAGCCACTTAGTCCACAACGATAAAGGAGGCTGCAGGCCTAAGAGATGCAGTTAGTAGTTCTGCCCTCCTGAGATGCTGTGTGCTGTAGTTCTGCCCTCCTGAGATGCTGTGCGCTGTAGTTCTGCCCTCCTGAGATGCTGTGCGCTGTAGTTCTGCCCTCCTGAGATGCTGTGTGCTGTAGTTCTGCCCTCCTGAGATGCTGTGTGCTGTAGTTCTGCCCTCCTGAGATGCTGTGTGCTGTAGTTCTGCCCTCCTGAGATGCTGTGTGCTGTAGCACAGAGTTGATGGTGACCCTGCCTTAGGCTGTTAGGCACATATTCAAAATTAATCCTGAAATCTACTTGTAACACAAGTAGGCTTGAAATTAGTAACAAACAGTAATGAAGACAAACCTATCTATTTGAAATATTTACATTCTCAATAACTTGTAAGTCAAGAATAAATTATAACAGAATATAAACTGTAAATTTAAAATAGAAGAATTTTAAGTTTCACTATTTGATGTATTGTTGAGGAAAAATATTTACAATAAGTGTGAGCTCTTGTAGTCATTTCTGCAGAGGGCTAATGCTTCACATTTAAGTTCAATTCTTGTTTAGTCTTGTTCCTTTTTTTTTTAAGTCCTAACTGTGAGGCTTGAAGCACAACCTGACATGCATAAACTTGGAAAAAGAAACGGTACAATTTGAGCTAATGGAACAACTGGATATCGTAAAATGACTATGTAGTCCTGTTACTGTCTATAGTCACGGCTTTGAACAAGAGGTTGGGACATAGCTTCACTACATATCCATCTTATGCAGAGATGGCCAAGCTGCTGTAGAACTTTTGAACTCTAATACCTGGATTAGGAGTTGTAATCTGAGGATTAATAGCATATACACGGCATGTTGGCTCTATTAGTGCTATTATCATTAATGATGTGTGGGCATTTTCTTTGCAAACCTGCTTGTAGCCAGATCATTTCGTTAGATCTCAACCAGGAATATTTCCATCCTTTAAATTTTTTATTTTGAAAATTAAAGTAAGATAAAGCTCTCTAATAATGATCTTAGTGAGAATGAGGCCAAACTGAAAATATATATGAATAAATTAATCATTTTTTCAGAATATAAATTTTAAACATATTTGACTTTTACAAGAAAATTTGTGGCATTACTTAACAGTAAATATAGGTATATTTAAGTTAGGGACATTTTCATACTTAAACTGCTTTTCAAACTCAGGATGATTGCTTATCTATACTGTATATAATTTCAAGATTATTAGAGGTTAGTGGAGTTATCACTAATAATTTTAATAATAATAATTTTAATAAAAGATCTGAGCCAATTTTTCTAGCATTTCCAATAGATACTACTGCAGGGCAGACGCATTGGCATGTGTCCTTAGATGTTCCTGATTACTTTAAGTTGGGATTTCCTTTTTGTTTTCGTTTTTTGGGGGGGTTGTTTTTTGCTTTATTTTTCAGTGACAGAGTCTCACTATATAACTCAGAATGTCTTAGAACTTGTGGACTTCCCTCATTGGCTTCTGGGGTGCTAGGATTACAGGTGTTTTTAATGCTCTACTTGCATTAATTTATAGTAAAATTTCCCAAGGGAGCAACAAACAAAAGACTCACCTCATCTAACTTAGTGCCTAATACAAGATTTTTCTCTTTTATTTAAATTGGAAAGCAGTGTGTTGTTCCATGTACTCACTACTTGAATTATTGAGAAGAGGCCCTTCTTCAGCCTGACTTTAGTAGAGGTTATACAGGTGTGTAGTTTTGTAAATTCATAGAGCCGCACAGTAAGTGGAATGTTACTGAGTGTAAATTCTGTCATCACCACCGTAGAAGCAGAGTGGGCCCTGAGCACCACTCAGATACAGCTAACACTTTCAGAACAGATTAGCTGGCCGTTTGCGCTCCGCTGCTGCTGGCTCCCTCCTTTCTGTGTCTGCCCTCCATTTCAGCTGTTCACCTTGATGGTTCATGTTGTCACCTGAGGCCACAGAGAATTTATGAGAGCCGTGGGGCTTTCAGTTCATTTTCAGGTTCAGCCTTGCCCATCTTTGGTATCTTTTTGATAGATAAAAAAAGTGATCATATTTGAGATCATAAATGAGATCATAAAGATGAGATCATAAATGAGATCATAAAAAGAAATCATAAATGAGAACTTTAAAGATAGAATATGAAAAAAGAGTGAAGACACTGAAGATGGGCTATAGACAGGGGACTTGAGTAGTGTTTCAGGCCAGAAATCACAGGAACCCGTGGAGCAGCATAGTGAAGACAGGATGGGCATGCTGTACAGTTGGTAGGATGCCTGAATCACATGTTTGATCTTCAGCACTGCATGAACTGGGGTTCTGGGTGGGTGCTTGTGACCCCAACACTCAGGAGACAGAGACAGATTAAAGGTTAAGCAAGTTCAAGGTCTCCCTGAGATGTGTGGAACCCTATGTCAACACAAAATGTGTTATAGATGGAAGGAAAGAGTAAATGTTATTAATAAACATAGCTAAAGAATAATTTGGAAGGACAAAGGGAGAGAGTAAGAATCAAGAATGATTCAGGAATTTCCTGTTTGAAGTTAATTGGATTATTGTGTCTACTTGTTCAAAAATTTTAAATATTGAGCCATATACGTAAAGATGTTTAAGATAATAAATTTAGTACTCTGAAGTTTTTACTATAACTGAAAATTATGGAGTACCCTCAATATGTCAGGTGTTGCATTAAATGCTGAGTATAAAAGTCAGCATTTCTAGCTTCCTGAGAATACCACAAAGTGAAACCATAAATACATAAAACAAAACAACCCATCTAGTATATTGGAGGAAAATACCAGGCAGTGACTGAAAGAGTGTCGTAGGTCCATTAGAAGATGGTAAGGAGGTAGCAGTAGGATCACTGTTGGGGACGGTTTCAGTACTGTGTATGAGGGCCTTGAAGTAAGAAATAACTGCTCATGTTGGGAGAACTTAAAAGCCAGTAAACCTCAGTGAGCAAGAGCAGAGCCCATGAAGAAGGATGAGATAGCTGCTGTCACTAAGGCTTCTGGGAGCTGTAGTAACATTGTTGGCATTAAACTCAAATGTAGTGAAAGGTTACTGGAGAGAGAGAGAGAGAGAGAGAGAGAGAGG
>NW_022196905.1:9146620-9168287 GCF_008632895.1 Mastomys coucha
GGGAGAGAGAGAGAGAGGAAGAGGAGAGAGAAGAAGGGAGGAGAGAGGGAGGGAGGGGGAGAAGGAGGAAGGGGAGAAGGAGGGAGAGAGAGAGGGAGAGAGAGAGAGAGAGAGAGTTAAAGAAGGCCAACATGATTTTTACTTTTTGCCCTGTATTACAGTGAAGGAAGTGTTCTTGCTTTTATCCAACCTGTGCATCAGACCTCTGTCTCTGGTCTACCCACAGGCTCTTCTCCCTCTGCTCTCTGAATCAGGTGCTGTTGTTTTCACACTACACCCAACTAATTTGCTTACAGATTTTCTGTAAGACAGCACATTTCAGAAGAAAACCAACCTTTTTAGACCCGAGACTAGATTTTTCTTTTGCCTATGTCGTTGAAACCTCTCTATTAAGGTGACTCCATCTTGCTGAACCCAGTGGCTGGTTTTATCTTCTCACCATTCCCGCATCAGAGGTTAATGCTCCTGGGTTTCCTGTATAAGCAGCTTTCCTAGAATTGTTTAAGGTATGTTAGCATGGTTCAAAAATTCTAAATAATTATGGAGAGGTTCTCACTGGAAGAGTCTCATTTGCTGCTTCCAGTTTCACTTCACTCTTTTTGCCCACTTCACAGTAACAACTTGTGTTAGCTTCTTGTCCCAGTGGGATTCATACACATAGAACAGATAGGTCCAAATGCTTATTCTTATCATTCCCTTTGTCTTCAAGGTTGTAACAGCCTGTAAACACTATTTTGGCCTTCATTTTACTTAAAAGTCACCCTATCAAATTGCCCTCTAGTACACAGGCAGCTTTCTTAGTCCATGTCTATCGTAAATACACAGATGCACTGTAATTTCCATAGCCGATCAGGAGCAGCTGTGGTGGAAAGCTTTTGTTGTTAGGAACAATGCACAGATGAGCAAGCTTGCACAGTTTAGATATATTGGATGTTTCCTTTCCCTAAAGTAGATCAAACTTTAATGTTATATAATTTTGATAATTACCATCAATGGCCTTCCAAATAGGTGGTCCCATAGGCATGGCCAGAAGCTACCTTTCAAGGTAATCCCTCACACATGTTCCTAAAGGCCTGTCTTCTGGGTGATACCAGATACTGTTAAGCTGGCAATCAGCACTAACTACCAGAGTTCTAAAAACAATAACAACAGACCCTTCTATTTACAAAAATAGATTCGAAAAGCTTTAAAATAGTAAATTCCCTTGTATTAAGGGACTCTATAATTCACTGAGTAATAGATCAAAAAATTAAGGACTAGATCACTCGGAAGGAATGAAGCTAAATATTCACTCAACCATTGTGATTTCAGAAAATGTAATTCAGTGAGCAAAGTGGTTGTACAGGGGTCGTTCACTTCCCATTTTTGTCTTTTGAAATTCTCTAAATAGTACCTAGAATTTTGTCTATCTGGATTTGAGAAGTTACAATAAGGTATTCTAATGAAAGAGTATTGGTTGATTTATGTTTGTCTTTGTGTTTTTCTCCCAACACATGCTATACTTCAAAATATCTTGAGAAATACATCTTTTGTACTAGATCATTTTACATAATCAGACTGTGGCAAGGTAGAGTTAGACACAGGTAGGTCTTATTTATAGTCCAGTGGTCTCTCTGAACTCTTGGCCTTGCCTTTGCTTTGCACTGGGAAACATGTGTAAGTCCAACAGCACCATGCCTTAGAGAAAGATTTCCTTTTCCATTAAGCCATAGAAGTAACAGACTAGCCTTGATGGTGTAAAACTAATAGAGTGTATCCATCTGAAGTTAACAGGCATCATTTTTAATCTGGACATAAGTATGTGTAAGTAAATGTTTCCTTATTCAAGCTGTAGTGAGTTATAGGCATTTAAAAAATAATTATCTTTCCTCATAAATCTTTATACTTAAATGTACTTTAGTTCTTACTTTAATCTTCCTGTTCATGTCTTCTAGTTTGTGTCAGAAATATATAGGTGGCAATAAATTACAGATTTAAGCTATATTTAGCACAGAGAAAAGGGCCAATGGCATAAGAACTTCATAATCAGATCTGTTCAAATCTCAAACTGTCTGTTTTGCTCTTTATTGGAATTGGGAACTTTTTTTTTTTTAAGTGTACTACAGTTATCATCTAGGGTTTGTTTTGTTTTGTTTGACAGATTCTTAGATTTAAAAGAATTAGGAATGCCATCCTGTGGAGAAATATCAGCAATAAATCCTCTGAGTTGATAGTGATTAGTAGCATAGAAACAAGTGCTTAATTTAGCAAGAAAAAAAGCAGTAATACATCACCAAGAATCCAGGTCACCGTGGTTGTTATGACGTTCCCCAGCTGCCATGAGTGCTAAGTGTGCTGTAAGAAAGAGCCACCATTGGGTGATGTTTACAGAGGCTTGTAAAGGGTTGGTTTTTACTCCTGTCATTTGCTTTACTTTAGACTGAAATACTTGAAACAATGCTTGTTCCAAAAACTTTTTATTTGGTTCTGAATAAAAAATAATAACCATCAATGTCTCCAAAATAACAGTATGTATAGTGAGATCATGATTATGTTCTGGTTATTATGTGCAAAATGTAAAGCACTTATTATGGAAAAAAAATCACCTTCCTCATTATGTTTTGCTTAATTGCATGTAAAAAATGAAATTAGTTCTTTTCAAAAGAATATTAATTTGTTATAGATTCAATTTTCAGATGATTTCATTTAAAGCCAAATCTAATCCATGGTGTCTATTTTATGCATCGTGGAATTACTAGTTGTCTTGGCACCAATGTTCCTGATCATGTGATTCCCCAAGTGAGCTATTGTACTTTGTGGTAATGAGTAATCTTTGAGCTGTAAAAAAAGGAAGCAGGATGCATGAAGAAGCACTTAAAACAAAGCACTAATTTATGCTTCAGATATTAATAACTAAAAGTTATTTAAAGACTTTATTGGAGAAAAATTATGAGGAAACTAAAGAATGAGAGATGGTTGTATCTATTCAGTTTACTAAAATTGATTAGTTGGTGTGATGGCGAATGTCTGCAATCCCAGTGTTTAGGAGCGGAAGCAGGAGGATGGGGAATCCAAGATCACCCTCAGTTGCCTAGCAAGGTTGGTTTGCTTGCTTGTTTGTTTCTTGGATAAATCTGCTGAAATAAACTCTTAGTTTTCTTTCTTCTGAGATTTCCTAGATTCCCCTTTGTTCTTGGGATACTCTTGCTGGGTATACAATCCCAAGCTAACTGTTCTTTTAGCCTTGGAAAGTGTGCTGATCATTCTGGCCAACACAGATGAGAATTTTGCATGTGAATTTCATTTTTTGTCTTTAGATATAAGGGTTCACCATGTAACTCTATCTAGTCTTGGCCTTAGTCTTCCCCCACCCATCTCCCCAGTGCTGCAGTTACATCTGTAGGCTAACATTCTGTGACCATTCCTTAATTCTTTCCCTCCTTAACATAAGTACTTATTTCTACTTATTTCTAGCAACTTTGTTATATATTGGTTTGTCTATTGAGAACTTATTTCTAGAACTAACACAAATTTATGTTTTATGATAAAATATTAAACATGTATGTACAAGGCTAGCGGTACCTCACAATGAGAGATGGTTTGGCTAGCCTGATCAAGTTCTGTGACTTGCCTAGGCTACCTTTTTTATGTTTCTATATCTAGAGAACACATTGTTAGTTGTTTTCCATACACTAGCATTCCTTATTTTCTAGCTTAGAAAGCAAAAGAAAATCCATGGAACCTGTCTTACTTTTTGAATCCTGAAACGCCTATATATATATTAGAATATATATATATGTATATACATACATATATATATATTCTCCTAAGTAAGAAGTACTTTAAAGAAATAAACTTTTAGTTGTTGGCATTAAATAGGTGACCATTGATTTTATTTTTTCAGTGTTCTTGATTACACCCAACATCTTGTTCATGCTAGGCCATGTCTCTAACGTAAGGCTCTACCCCAAGCCAAATATTGACATTTTTAGGTTAATATTTTGTCCTACAACTTTATAACACTTAATATTCTAATAACAGTTTTGTAAATTCTAGAAGATTTTTACAGATAAATCATCAAGGCTACAAATAACATTTTACATCTTTCACTATGAGCAAGTTTTATTTCATTTCCTTACTTTATGGCACTGCTCAGAAGCTTGTGTAAAATGCCACGTAAGTAATGATAGCATGCTTCCTGTCCTTCCCATGCTTCAGTGGAAAACACCAAATGTTCGTGTTTAGTATAGTGTTAAGGTTTTTTAATAATGTAATTTATCAGGTTGAGAAACTCTCAATTTTTTTATCATTCACTAATAAATTTAAAGGAAAATGGATATTGGATTTTGCATTGCTTTTTCAAAATTACTAAGCTGATTCTATGGAATTTCTGTTTATTAATTTCCCCCCTTTTGGCAAGTTTATACACAAATATAAAATGTTTTGATGATATTACTCCCTCTACCTTTTCTTGCTCCCACCTTACTCCTTCTGACTCACTTTGGCTTCCCAACTAGTCGATTCCCTCTCCCTCTCTTCTGTTTCTCTCCTTTTCTCTGCTTTTTAAAAAGTATCTTTATTTTGTTTGTTTGTTTGTTTATTGCCTTTTGAGTGTAATTAAGCTTGCTTACATTAGCATGGATGATAAGTTATTTACTAGAGCATGGGTAATTTGCTAGTGTCATACCACTGAAGAGAATGTCACTTCTTACTCCAGCAATGACCATTTATTCCACTGACTGCAGTTGCTTCCTGGAGAGGAGTATGGTCTCTTGAGTCCCTCCTAGAAGTCTTTAGGTTCCTCTAAGTACTCAAGGAGGTGTGAGGCCTCCTGGACTGTTTGCCCCCGCTACGATGAAATATTGACATCCCCAATCTTGTGTAGGTCTTATACAGCTAATCACAGATGCTTTGAGTTGGACTACAGCATCCATGTCCTCTCCACAAGACAGTGTTTCCCAACACGTTTCTCTCTGCCTTCATTCTATCTCCCCTCTTCCAAATACTATTTGATCAATTAGGATTATAGAGGGGGTTGTGTAGGTGTGTCATTTAGGGTTGAGCATCCATCAGTTTCTTATTCTCTGCAATTTGAACCGTCTGCAGTAATTGTAGACCACTACAGAATGCAGCTTCTTTCCCTACGACTGAGGCCAGCAGTGATCTGTGGGCACATTGTGTTCATTTATCAAATAGCCGTAGCAACAGCCTCCTCCTTAGGGCCCGTGACCTCCCCAGTAATCAGCTTTTGGCCTGATTTTCAGTATCAAGGATGAATTTTTTCCTGTGGGGTGGGCTTCAAATATAATCATGCCATTATTGGACCAGAGGGACACCTTTCATGATTGGTTGTCCACTGCTGAGTAAGACCATTGATGGTTTTTCTCCTCTAACAGTCTTCATAGTGCCTCTGGTACTGTCAAACCTGCTAGCAAGGAGGAAGCATCCAGCTTCATTCTCTATGTACCACAACCAAGACACATGGTATCTTCCACAACCTGCTTGGTGGGTAATGAAGAGCTGGCAGTGGTGTATGTTTCGTGGTAACTAAGAGCTGTGGCAGTGGGTGTATGTTTGGTGGGTAACAAAGAGCTGTGGTAGCGGTGTATGGTTTGTCAGCCTCCCTGACCAACTCAGGAAGATGGTCTACACCCAACACTGGACTTTTCATTTATTCTCTCTAAATCCTTCAACTTCATTAAATAGATTGATTTCAATTTGCTTTAAAAGGTGTGTGTGTGTGTGGGGGGGGTGTTGTTATTCAGGATCGAACCTAGGGCTATTTGTATGCTATGTAGGTACTGTGACACTGAGCTGCTTCCACATTTCCCTCCAATTTTCCACAAACAACATAATTTCTTAATGTCTGAATACCATCCTATTGTGTGTATTATGTGTATAATATATATACTGTATATGTATGTATATATGCTTCTGTGCTTTTCTTACCTAGTCATCTGTTGATAGGCACTTACCAGTCTGCCTTTCAGTTTTTTGGAAAAGTTTGCTTAGATTTGAAGTTATCTTTTTCAAAATGTGTTGGGGAGAATTGCCAATGAAGTCCTGTGTGGCTGAAATGTCCTTTGGGGAAATTCTTCTGCTATTTTCTTTTCTTTTCCTTTCTATTCCTTTCTTTTCTTTTTTTCTTTCCTTTTCTTTTTAGATATTTCTTTATTTATATTTCAAATGTTATCTCTTTTCCTAGTTTCCCCATCCCGTCTACCCTCCCCCTGCTTGCCACCCCACCCTCTTCTGCTTCCCTGTCCTGGCATTCCCCTACACTGGGGCATCGAGCTTTCACAGGACCAAGGGCCTCTCCTCCCATTGATGTCCGACATAGCCATCCTCTTACATATGCGGCTGGAGCCTTGGATCCCTCCATGTGTACTCTTTGGTTGGTGGTTTAGTCCCTGGGAGCTCTTGGGGTACTGGTTGGTTCATATTATTGTTCTTCCTATGGGGCTGCAAACCCCTCCAGCTCCTTAGGTCCTTTCTCTAGCTGGGGACTCTGCTCAGTTCAGTGGTTGGCTGCAAACATCCACTTCTGTATTTGTCAGGCACTGGCAGAGCTTCTCAGGAGATAGCTATATCAGGCTTATCATTAGCATCCACAATAGTGTCTGTGTTTGGTAACTATATGGGATGGATCCCTACGTGGGGCAGTCTTTGGATGGCCTTTCCTTCAATCTCTACGCCACACTTTATCTCTGTATACCCTCCCATAGGTATTTTGTTCTCTCTTCTAAGAAGGACCAAAGTATCCACATTTTGGTCTTCCTTCTTCTTGAGCTTCATGTGGTCTGTGAATTGTATCTTGGGTATTCCGAGCTACCGGCTAATATCCACTTATCAGTGAGTGCATACTAAGTGTGTTCTTTTGTGACTGGATTACCTCACTCAGAATGGTATTTTCTAGTTCCATCCATTTGCCTACGAATTTCATGAATTCATTGTTTTTAATAGCTGAGTAGTACTCCATTGTGTAAATGTACCACATTTTCTGTATCTATTCCTCTGTTGAGGGACATCTGAGTTCTTTCCAACTTCTGGCTATTATAAATAAGGCTGCTTTGAACATAATGGAGCATGTGTCCTTATTACATGTTGGAGCATCTTCTGGGTATATGCCTAGGAGTGGTATAGCTGGGTCCTCTGGTAGTACTATTTCCAATTTTCTGAGGAACTACCAAACTGATTTCCAGAGTGGTTGTACTAGCTTGCAATCCCACCAACAATGGAGGAGTGTTCCTCTTTCTCCACATCCTCACCAGCATCTTCTGTCACCTGAGTTTTTGATCTTAGTCATTCTAATGGGTGTAAGGTAGAATCTCAGGGTTGTTTTGATTTGCATTTCCCTCATGACTAAGGATGTTGAACATTTCTTTAGGTGCTTTTCAGCCATTCGGTATACCTTAGTTGAGAATTCTTTGTTTAGCTCTGTAGCCCATTTTTTAATAGGGTTATTTGATTCTCTGGAGTCTAACTTGTTGTGTTCTTTGTATATATTGGATATTATCCCTCTATCAGAGGTAGGGTTGGTAAAGATTTTTTCCCATTCTGTTGGTTGCCATTTTGTTCTATTGACAGTGTCCTTTGCCTTACAGAAGCTTTGCAATTTTATGAGGTCCCATTTGTCTATTCTTTATCTTAGAGCATAAGCTATTGGTGTTCTGTTCAGGAAATTTTCCCTGTGCCCATGTGCTCGAGGGTCTTCCTCACTTTCTTTTCTATTAGTTTCAGTGTATCTGGTTTTATGTGGAGGTCCTTGATCCACTTGGACTTGAGCTTTGTACAAGGAGATAGGAATGGATTGATTTGCATTCTTCTACATGCTAACTGCCAGTTGAACCAGCACCATTTGTTGAAAATGCTGTCTTTTTCCACTAGATGGTTTTAACTCCTTTGTCAAAAATCAAGTGACCATAGGTGTGTGGGTTCATTTCTGGGTCTTCAATTCTATTCCATTGATCTGCCTGTCACTGTACCAATACCATGCAGTTTTTATCCCGATTGCTCTATAGTACAGCTTGAGGTGAGGAGGGATGGTGATTCCTGCAGAAGTTCTTTTATTGTTGAGACTAACCTGGGTTTTTTGTTTACTATTTTCATTAGCACCTTGGATCCTTCCTCCCTAGTCAGTTGGGCTAGAGGTCTTTCACCTGCATGGGTTTCATAACCTAGCTATTGGGCTGATTGGTTTTCCTGTTTCTTTTTCATTTACCTTACTCTGACATTTATTGCTCTTTTGTCCTGGTTTCTGAGGTGGAGCTGAGATAGTTGACACTCAACGTTTGTTCTCTCTGTTCTCGGTCATTGTTCCAGCTATGCGTAACATTTAATTCAGAAATTTTATTTTTTGAGCTGTGAGTTATTTAGAGCTCATACTCATTTGCAAATAGTTGGGAGTTTACAAAAATATCCTTTTTTTCCCCTTAATTTGGTTTTGGTTAGCAAATACATTTAATATGTCTCCTAAATTTATTGGGCATTGTTTTATTATCTGGAATGTGTCTTATGTGTAATTAAAAGATGTATTTTTATGTTCCAAAGCATGAATTTTTGTTTACTTAGGACAATGTCTCACCTTAGTAATTTTTTGTTTAATTTAATCTGTGTGTGCACATGTATATATGTATGTGTACTTTAAATACCGAAGAATTTAGCTGAGCTCTCTGCACATAGATCAAAGAAAGGATGCCTCAAATTCTTGAGAGCCATGTTCATAAGACAAGCTAGGTTAGACCTGCTGACTTGAATTTTTTTAAGAATTGAGTTATGTGATAATGCACATGTATATAGGTTCCAGATATGTGAGTGCCATGGTGGTTTTGTAGAGGTTAAAAGATAACTTTTATGAGTTGGTTCTCACCTTCCTTGTTTCCGAGTCTGAGTCAGGGTTTCTCTTGCTTCTTCTACTGAGCTGCCTATTCTAGACTAAAACTGGCTCCTGAACTTCCTGGAAACTCTCTTGCCTCTATTCCCCATTTTTCTCAGGCATGCTGAGATTATAGGTGTGCAGTTCTTTCAAAAACAAAACAAACAAACAAACAAAAAAAACATGTTCTGGAGATTGAACTGAACTTGTCAGACTTGGCTGACCAGCATTTTAAAATCCTCTGAGCTGGCTTTTGTTTTTGTTTGGTTTTTGGTATTTTGAAAGTTATGAAGCCTAAGCTGCCTTGAACTCCTGATCCAGATGTTAGCGTATAAACTCCACCCCCACAGATACCTGGCAGCAGCCAGGTATGCTCCTCCCCATGGTGGCCTGGCCCTATAAAAGGGACTGCTTGCCCCCTCCTCTCTCTCTTTCTCCTGCTTCTCCACCTTGCCTCTTACCCCCTTGCTCCCCCTCTCTCCCCATTCCTTTGCCCCCTTCTCTCCACGTGGTCATGGCTGTCCCCTACTTCTCTACTCTCTCCTTCTCTCTGCCTTTCTCTGCCTCTGCTACCCTCTTAACTCCCCTCCCCATGCCCTAAATAAACTCTATTCTATACTATATGGCGTGTGTCTGGTCCCTCAGGGGGAAGGGATGCCTTGGCATGGGCCGGCCAAGGCACCCCCTTCCCCCACACCTCGCCAGAACATATTCTTACAGCTTTTTCTCTTTTTATGATCACAACACCTGATCCTTCTGCTTTAGCCCCCACGTACAGAGATTACAGGTGTGTCCCACATTTCCAGTAGATGTTAGCTTCTCTTTATAAAGGAAGTTTCAAAAGGAAAGAGCTAAAAGATGTTTTTAAGATAAGAAACTGAGGAGAGCTGGGCGGTGGTGGCGCACGCCTTTGATCCCAGCACTTGGGAGGCAGAGGCAGGCGGATTTCTGAGTTTGAGGCCAACGTGTTCTACAGCTAGAGTTCCAAGACAGCCAGAGCTACACAGAAAAACCCTGTCTGGGGAAAAAAAAAAAAAAAAGAAACTGAGGAGAAATTTTATGCGGAAGCAGAATTACCTTTTTGAATACTAGAAGTTTAATATGCTTGGGATCATAAATTGGAAACACAGGACAAGGGAAATGACTCAGTTGTTAAGAACCTGAATTTAACCCCTAGACATCCATTTAGGAGGAAAGCTACTCTTGGCAGCCTACAAGTCAGTTCCCAGTGCCGGTGAGGTGAAGCCCTGCGGCTCTACCAACTCGAACACTTGGTGAGTCCCATGTCAGTGTGACTCCTGAGGTTGTCCTCTAGCTTCCACATTCACACATGTATATGTGTTCATGCACAACCCCGTCATGGATCTGCACACAAGCATGCATATGCATACAGAAAGTACTTAAAAAAAAAAAAGAAGAAGAACATAGAGATACTAATGTCCAAAAATGAACTGTGGAGCTAGGCAGCTAGCTCAGGGGTAAAACATTTGCTTAGCTTATGCAAGACCCTTAGACCCAGGAAAAAATTAAAAAAGTATAAAAAGAAAGAAAAAAAAATGATCCATGTGCCCAGCTGCTTACAATTACCTGGAGTACACCCCATTCCTGCTGAGTCAGGTGTTTCAGGGATAAGCCCATGAAATTTTATGTATTTGTATTTTACCCAAGTGATATTAATAATCAACATATTTTTCAAATAGAAATTTAAAGTTAGTGGCATATTTATTTTAAATAGGATGAAATTATAGGTACCAAGACAAAACTAATTGCATACTATAGACCAGTCCAAAAATAATGACTCAGATATTATTTGTACCTGTAACTCGATTCACAAAGTTTGTATCTTACAATTTTCAAACTAATTAATTTATTTAAAATTTAGTCTCATGAATTTGGCTTTAAGGAACCCTATTTTCAAAGTAGTTGGGGCCGACAAGGTGACCCAGCAGGTAAATGTGCATGCATACTGCCACCAGGTAATCCAAGTTCAGTCTCCACAAGATGGACACAGTGAAAGGAAAGAAGCAATCCTGTAACGCTGTTCACAAACGCACTGTGGCACATACATGCCCCTCTGGACATACATGAATGAATAAATGCAAATTTAAAACTTTTAAGTAGCTTTGGAAACCTGGTGGATAAAGCTTATGTACAAATCTCGTTGCAGGAAACTTTTAATGTTTTTTTTTTTTTCTTTTTCTTTTTTCTTTTTTTTCTCAAGACAGGGTTTCTCTGAGTAGCCCTGGCTGTCCTGGAACTCACTCTGTAGACCAGGCTGGCCTCGAACTCAGAAATCCGCCTGCCTCTGCCTCCCAAGCTCTGGGATTAAAGGCGTGCGCCACCACCGCCCGGCCTAATGTTTTTTTTTTTTTTTTGAATGACTTTAAATCATCATGTCATACTTTAAAAGTAAAACATTTAACCATTTTAATAGCAAGTATTGTAAACACCATGAGAAAGATCTTGTTTTGCCTACCATTATATTGCCAAGTCACACATTTAGGAATGCTCAGTAAATTTTTGTTAAGTGGAAAACTGGGAGCAAGACCCTTTTTGGCTAAATAGTAAATGTGAAGTTTTCGTGGGATACAAGAGATACTAGTTTAAAAGGAAAGGCATGGTGGGATGTCGGTGGACCTGGGAAGATGGTTCAGTGCTTAAGAGCACTGACTGCTCATCCTGTCACCTCATAGCTACTTACAACCATCTGTCATTGCCGTTCTAGCAGATCTGTTCCCTTCTTCTAGTCTCTGTAGCCCCAGGTATATAGTGGTGCACACACATACATGCACGCAAAACACCCTGAGCTAGCTGCCTAGCCCCACAGTTCATTTTTGGACATTAGTATCTCTATGTTCTTTTTTTTTTTTTTTAAGTACTTTCTGTATGCATATGCATGCCTTGTGTGCAGATCCATGACGGGGTTGTGCATGAACACATATACATGTGTGAATGTGGAAGCTAGAGGACAACCTCAGGGTTTTGGTTTGTTTTGTTGTTTGTTTTGTTTTTTGTTGTTTGTATTTTTGGTGTTTTGTTTTGTCTTAAGAATCTTTATGCTCTTTGGCTGCACTTAGCTTCTTTATCCTTAAAAAGCATTCTAGGTTTTGAGGTGTGAGGTAAATGGCTATAGAGGCCTTTTATCAGATGCTGTCTAGGAGTATAAAACTTTAAATAAGTTAAAACTGATTTTTGATAATGTATATTTCTTGTGTTTAATGTTTGCACAATGTACTTTAAATGAATTATGAATCTTAATCCAATTCTTCATTTGCTTGATTGTTTACAGATGATAAAACCTACTCGGGGCTGTAGCTCAGTGGTAAAGCACCCCTTCTTAGCATGTATGAGGCCCTCGATTCAATCTCCAATGCTCCCTGGACCATGCCTTCCCCACCCCACCCCCAAAAAACAACAAAGACTTGTTTAAGTTAAGTATCATGCAGTTTTTTAAACCTTGGGAGCACAACTGGAATTGAGGTCTCTGGTCTGTGCAGTGGTTCTGACCTCTTTGTCAGCTGCCCAGGGCACTGCTTTAAGGCTGCTGTGTCACTTCTGGGGTCCTTGATACCCTAAGATCACAGGGTAAGCTTCATGCTCTGCCTGGAATCAATGCCAGGCCTGCAAACCACACCTCTTAATAGCTAGAGTGTGTCCCCTCACCCTGCTGTCCTCAGAGCACTCCACTAGTCTGTATGACAAAGTAAGAAGTCTGCATTGTGCTGTACTTGGAAGTGGCACTGTCACACCAGAGCGAGCACTGGCTGCAGCTGCCTGCTCAGTGGAGACCTTTCTCAGACAATGCTACTTTTACTAAAAAAAAAAAATGATTAACAAATTTGTTCACAATTAGTTATTTGATATTTATTTTCATGAAAACCAACTAATTGGTTGCCAATGATAATTTTTGCTTTCGAACAAAAATGAGAAAACCTCTGATCTATCACTTTGAACTTGAGATTCTCCAGTATTTTTGAAGACTTTTCTGAAGAGTTAGTGCTGATGTTAAGGTAATATTTTAAACATTGTCTCATTTTTTATTATGTTAACATGTATGTATTCTGGGTAATTTAAGAATTATTTACCAAGTAGACAATTTTATATACTATTAAAATTATTAAAAGGTAAAAGGAGAATAGCTTTGTAAGGACAAGGTGGGCTACTAGGTTATAATAGAACAAATTTAAACACATGGTTTCAGATTCTACACCACAGCAAACCTGTAAGAAACCACTATGTTTTATAGTCTCTAATATGTTATCTATTAGATATAATATAATATATTAGATAGAATATATTTTAATTTTATATATTACTTGGGGGTAATTATTTGGGGGTAAGAATGTCTACTATTGTCTTAAAAGACCTTTAGAAGTCTCCTATCCAGGGAAAGTGAAGTGACTCAGTAGGTAAGCCACTTCCTGCCAAGACTACCTGAGTTAATTCTCAGACCCCATAAGCAGAGGTTCCCATACAATGTGCTCTGGCCTCCACCCATGTACTCAAGGAAAATAAGTAAATGAATGAATATATGTAAAAAGTGTTTTTAAAAGACCTCTTCTCAAACAGTTGAAACAGTTTTTATGTGCTATACTGTATTGATTTATTTGAAACAAAATGTGTCATACCAGATTGAAAAGAGAAAGGAAAATCCATTTTCTTTAAGCCAGAAGTTGAATAGTTTATTTTTTGAAAATGGTTTCCTTAAAAATAAGTTACTTATGTAGCAGGTGAAGTGTATTATTATTTGAAAATGAGTCAGTGTTTTTTTTTTTTTTAAGATTTATTTTATTTATATGAGTACACTGTAGCTGTCTTCAGACACACCAGAAGAGGGCGTCAGATCTCATTACAGATGGTTGTGAGCCACCATGTGGTTGCTGGGAATTGAACTCAGGACCTCTGGAAGAGCAATCAGTGCTCTTAAACACTGAGCCATCTCTCCAGCCCTTGTTTTTTGTTTTTTTTTTTTGTTGTTGTTGTTGTTTGTTTTTTTTAATTACAGTATTCGTTGGTTTGCCTACCTAACCAAAACCTCCTTGGATTCCTCAATAGGTTTTAAAGACCATAAAAGCTCCTGAAACCAAAAGCCATCTAGAACAAATCCCCATTCCTTACTTTTAGTCTAGATCTTTGATTTTAGTTGCAGATCCAGCACTTTCTAGAACATTCTGTCTTGCTGCACTGGCGGTAGTACAGGCCACCATGCATCCATCTTAAGCATAGTGTTGAGGCATTACTTATGTATATATGCAGGGGTCAGGTTGAGACCCCTCATCCTTTAAATGACACTGCAAGGTGCTTATTACCAACATGTTCTGCTTATAATCCTGTGTGGGAGCCTGTTTTAGCTTCTTGACATTATGCCCACTAGTGTTTGTAAGTTCCTCTTGTTTACATTGACATGTTTCCTGAGGATTCCTGAGAGTTGATCTGTATTAGGCCACTTTACTGACTGACCAAGTAAGATTTCTGTATAGAATAATTTTGTAGATTGAAAACGCAGGAATCAAGCCAAGACTTTCTAAGTCTGCTTCGTATTGAGTTAATGACAGAGAAGCACAGCATGTAAAAGTGTAGCAGTCCTAGCTTCTAAATGGCTGCATACAATGTCTAAATGTTTGATACAACTTGACAGATAGAAAAGAAGCACTCTGATTTTGTAAAATCAGTTTCACTCTTGAAACTTTACAATGATAATTGACTCATTCAGTCAGCTAGTTGGTCAGCCATTTATTTTATGGTACTGTAGATGGAACCTTGGATCACTGAATTCAAAGTAAGCACTCTGTCACTGAGCTATACCAGTGCCCTCACCCCCCACACTGGGTTTTGTAGTCTCAGTCTGGACCTGAACCTTCTTATATCACAGTCATTAACATTGATCCTCCTGCCTGCCTCAACCTCAGGTTCCATCAGACCAGCGTAAGAAATCATTTGTTTATGTACATAAGATTGTTATATTTTTACTAGACAAATAGGTGTGCCTCATTGTAATATTTAAAACAGTGGCTTACAGAGAGTTGGGAGTAGAAAGAATATACTACTCAAACTTTTACTCACATATTTTAGTCTAAAATTAATTTTAGATGAAATTTTAGTAATACTTAATATGCAACTTAGCAACTTAGTTCTTTTGCTCTCCCTGCATGAGGCTCTTGTGTCAGGGAGATGGACCATGCTCAGTGAAGGAGGGGAATTTCAAAGTTGTGAATTATTTTCGTTTTCTATTTAACCTTGCCTGGATATCAAAGCCCCTTAGTTGGGAGAAGTACAGAGATAAGCTTCCCATCTAAGCACCTCAAACAACTATCAGTATTTTCCTCTCATGCTAGGCAAGTCATAAGTGGTGATATTTTAGAATATTTGTTAGTATGGAATCTGAAACCATACTGATTTTTTAAACAAAAGCGTAAACATGATTTCCATTCGCATTGACTTTCATAATTACGTAAAACTTTTACATTGATCAAAAATGTGTTACATAACTTTGTTATGGTCTTTTCTATACAGTAAGTTAGAAAATGAATAGAACAGCCAGCTACCTGCTTCCCAATTGAAATGGATGTTGGGTTAGCAACAAGCTAGGCTACAAAAACACCTTTATTGTTTTATTTTCTTGCTAAAGTAGTCCTTGTCATCTATATTGTTTAAAAAAGTCCTTATAGTCTTTAGACTTTGAGAACATGAAAACAGAGTTTTCTGCCTTGATTTAAAATACAAGTTATAATTATTAGTAGTTTATGACTGGTTGACAGTGAGTAGACACTCGCTGAAGGGCAACAGACCTTTATAGGTGGCACAGAAGAGTAGCATTGACTTTCACTGAGTCTACGTGCTTTCTGAGCAAGTGCTTTACTTCCTTATTTTTGTGAAGAAGATCTGTCAGCTCAGAAGTAACTCTTTAAGCCACACAAAACACACACTTTAGACTTTTAGATTATGAAGCTAGAACTTTAAAAACTAGCTATGGTTATTCTATTATGCTTCCTTCTCATCTCTTTTTATACTGAGAAAAATGGCTTTATAGCATTAGTATTAAATTAACATTTAAATTGTTAATTTCATCTTATGCTCTCAAATTTTCTATTTGTGATGTGATTAAATATACAATAGTATTTTTTAGGTATACTCTGCATACAGGTAAGCATATATTCTTGAACAAGTTTTTTTTGCTACTTTTTATGATATTAGCATATGAAGTAGTAGAATATTTCCATACTAGACACTATTACTTGAATATAGATTTAATTTTTCACTAACTTTGTACCTGAATATTGAATATAGAAAATAATTGAAGGCAAAAAGTTTGTAGGGTGAAGAACTGACCTGTAGCTCTTTTGACTACTTGCCAGTCATCAGAACTTTTGCTTCCCTTTTAAATAGTTAGTTTTATGATTGTGGGGTTTCCAAGAATCTTACACAATTTTATTTAGTTTTTAAAACTTTTCTTCATTAATTCACATGCAAACTCAGAAAGAGTTTGCACATTCCATAGTATATTCTACTTCTATTTCTATCCTCACCTGATAAAAAAGACTATGGATGTACATGATCCACAGCGGGAGCGCACTCCAATGGTGCTCTGTAATTAAACCACCTCTTTTCTATGGGTAAGAGATACCAAGTGTGGCTAATTGCAGTGTCTCAATCTGTACACTTTCTGGTGAGGAGGGAAGAGTGGCTGGATGCTGTCCTACTTCAAATGGCAAACGATGTCTGCATTCACTCCTTTGGAAACTCACCAGCTGTACTTCCATATTGACACTCCACCCCAGTCACACCTTCCCCTTTATTTTTGGCTACATCTATTGTGATGAGGACAACATAAAACATTTATGTCTCAAGGTCACTTGATGCATTTTCCAAAGACAAATAACCAAGTAGTCGATGTATGCATTTACAACTTATCGCTAAGCATAATCATTAGTTGTATTCAAGGATAATAAAGGATTAGCCAAATTACCTTCTAAGATTGTCCTCACTAGTGACTAGGTTAAAATGATAAATTAGTATATTATATTGATATTTTCCTGGGTGTTTTGATTGAGGACAGTAAACTTTTGGAGTCATTTGAGAGTTGCAAATCTATAAATTAGAAATGGCAGTCAAGTGGCTGCCGCTTGATGCTCTGCAGCCCTCAAATGTGGTGAGCGCCCACCCAAGGGCATGCTTAGACTTGGTTGGTAATTACAATTGAGCTGTAAAATATTTTGACAGTTTCCAACTGTTGTGTACATGTTAGTCATTTGGTGGCAAATGCAATTTGGTGAGGGTTTAGGTTTTTTTTTTTTTTTTTGAGTTGGGGAATATTTAATTAAGACATTGAATTGCGTAGTATTTCACAGTAAGCATTAATAAAATGTTTTGTTACTATAAGCTACTTTTATAATTTATCCAAGACAGAGAAAAACTTCATCTTTAAAAATACTGCATAAGTAAGTGAACCTTGCTACTGCAAGTTTCTATTTTTCTTTACAAGCTTTTACTTGTTGACTCTTCATTGGGTAGCTTGAACATGGTATTTGACTTTCCTAGGTAAGTGTATTGAAGGCCCCCACCCAAAAAAAAATGAGACTGGCTTATGATAATTATACGACTGGAAAAGATTGTTTGGGTTAATTTTTGTGAGAGATTTTTATCCTTTTATTAATAACAATAAAGGTAATAAGTTAATTTGGACCGTAAGACAGTTTGAGAATGTCCAAGCCTTTAATTCAAGAGTTGCTTGTGTAGACAGAAAATGCAGCTGAAGTAGTTTTAATCCTCTCTGTTAAGCACAAAGTTACATAAATGATGGCTTATGAAGTTACGGAGCAGATTTATAGTGGGAAAGGTCTGCATCCTCATCCACATATGCAGGAGCAAAACTTGACACTTGGCTACTAGAGAGCCTGTTATTAAAGGGTGCTATTGTCTCCACAGAAACCTTCAGACATTTTATTCTTTTTTTTTTTTAAATCATGGGTCTGTCAGTTTATGTAAGGCTCCTTAGTGAAACTGCGAGGTCTTCAGCGTTTGTGGTATGTTCCTTCAAGAGCGCATGAGTGTGATGCAGAAGTGATGCCAAGTAAGTTTGTACTGCGTCAAGGTAGTATTATTTCCCCAAGGGATAAATGTTGGGAAAATCATTACAGAAGTTATGTTTACTTGTGCCTAAAATCTGTATTTCATAAACAAAAAGACTGAAATACAGTTAAATTGAGAGGACTACTCATGTTTCAGCCATGACCCTCCACCCATGCACAGACTGGTGTCACTGAGTGGACTTTGTGGTTTAAAGAGAGTCCATAAAGTCAGGAGGGAAAAGTGGGGGTGGGGGTTAGGAGGGAGCACAGACTGGCTGAGCCTTTGAACTCTGTGCTCAAGTGGGGAGAGCCTGTCTCAATAGAAAAGGTTGAGGACAACATTGGATATCAGCCGCTGGCCTTTCATACGTGTGAACACACATGCGTAGTACGTATACAGCCATACACGTGTACACATACACAACACACAAGTACACATGCAAAATATTTTTTCAAAGATTTTAAACCACAGCTAACTTTGTACCTTAAGGAAGTAGAAAAGGAGGAAATAATCCCAAAGCCAGAGGGAATAAATGTTAGAATAAAGGTGAGCTAAGCCGGAGCAAAACGCCGTAGAGAAACAAACCCAACTTAAAGTTGACATTTTTAGTACATCAACAGAATGGGCAAACTTTTTTTAACTTTGTTATACTTAATGATTTATGAAGTTACAGAGTCAGATTATAGTGGGAAAGGTCTGTATCCTCATCTACATATATACAGGAGCAAAACTTGACACTTGGTTACTTGAAAACCTATTATTAAAGATTGCTGTTGTCGCCATAGAAACCTTGAGACATTTTATTCTTTCTGTTTTGCCTGACTTTTTATCACAAGTTTGTCAAATATGGATGCGTATTGGGCAGAGAAGACTCAACTTACTAAAATCAGAAGTAAAAGTGGATTTTGCTACCCATTTAGTAGACATTGAAAGAATTATAAGAGAATCCTGTGAACAGCCATTATCAACAGATTGCATAATTTAGACGGACAAATGTCTAGGAACAACAGCTAAGCCATGCTGTAGAAAGTGTGAATAGATCTGTAACATGTTTTTGAAAAGAAATTGAATCAGTAATAAAACCTCCCCCAACAAACTTGAGTATGGTGGCTCATGCTTTTGTCTATGGCCCCAACATTCTAAAATGAAGGCAAAGAGTATTGATTCTGAGGCCAGTCCATGAAATAAAATGAGACCATGGGTTATTCCTAACAACTAAGACAGTTTCACAGCCATTTTACCAAGCATCCCAATAAGTAACCCCATTTTTTTCTCCAAATTTTTAAAATGTGAGCAACATGCTCCCTAACTCATTCTATGAAGTCAGCATTACTCTTCTAACCACAAAATCAAAACTTTAGATCACTATTGTTTATTTTTTCAAATAATGTAAAAAACTTCAGCACAAATATTATAGAACAAAATTGTGCAACATTTTAAAGGCCTGTGCACAGTGACCAATGAGGAACTCAACAGAAGAAATGGGTCAGTGTTATATGCTCTATTGATACATTGTAGGACTTTTGATGGTCATCTGAAATAACGCATGAATGACATTTGACAGGACATGTTCCCTTTCAAAAGAACATTCAACAGATGGGGGTACAAAAGAAACTTCCCAAAGATAATGACAGCCATATTACGAGAAGCTCAGAGATAACGCCCTATTGCATAGATACAAGGACTTTTCTTCTGTAGTCACAAAATGGCAAGGATGGCCACTCTTGGAACTTGTCTTTCTCACTAAGAACCTGAAATCCTGGCCAGTGCAATTACACAAGAAAAAGAAAATCACCAAAATCAAAAAGAATGTTGTAAGATTACCTCTGTTTGAATTGATGGGCTCATACATAAACCAAACCCTAAATATTGCACACACACACAAACTTAAAATCAATAAAGTCACAAAAATCATCAACAATAACAAGTCATTTGTATTTCAGAATACTAACATTGAACAATCAGAAAGAGAAGTTAAGAGAGTAATTCTCTGAACAATAGTATCAAAAAGAGCTAAATGCTTAGAAATAAATTTAGCTAGGACTGTGGGTGTGGTTCAGAGCATAGGATGCTCACCTAGCATGTGGGAACTCTGGGTTTGACCACAGCACCTCACAAACCTGAGTGTGACAGCATATACCTATAATTCCAGCACTTTAGAAGTAGAGGTAAGGAAGGTCAGGAATTCAAGATTATTGTTGACCTCAACATTGAAGTAACATTGTCTGTCAGCAGATGCATGAGGACCAAAGCATGGCAGGGCTGTTCCCATTTTAAAAGGGACAGTTTTCATAAATACTTTAGCATGAATTAACTTTAAGAAACATTATGCTACATGAAAGAGCCACAAGAAGACAAATGAATCCATCTCAGTAATGTACTTCAGTAATCAATATCATGGACTTAAGGCAGATGCTGGGTGGGGCGTGGTTCAGGTGTGCTGGTCTGATCCCCAGCAACATACCCAGGCACACATGCTGCCAGGGTAGGGAAAGCAGTGAATGGGGAGTTGTTGCTTAATAGGCATAGAGTTTTTCAGTTTTGCAAAATGGAAAGACTTCTGAGAATAAATAGTAGTAAATATGCCATTCATGAAAGTATAATCCTGAACTTACATACTTATTAAAAGGCTAAGAAATGAATAAAAGACTATTTTTCACACTGTGGCTTTGATTTGCATTTCCTATCTTATATTTCTCTATATTATAATGCTTAATATAGATAAATATTATGCTATATGTATTTTGCCATAATAATAGGATTAGAGTCATTAGAACTCCCAGAAAACACTTGTTTATATGAATATATTTATTAATATTAGAAAATAAAATTGTGTAATTTAAAAATATATCCATTTAAAATGTCAGTAGTAAACTAGTTTATACTTATATAAATATGATATTTTTGTAGCATAATTATCTTCCAAACCAAATATTTAGTTAAAGGGGTGACATTTTTGTTTCCCATTTTTTCCAGAGTCTGCTATCTGGTCTAAAAGAAATCAGCTGTTGTTTTCTTGTAATAACTGAGTGTGGCCCTGTGGCCGTGTGGCCATGTGGCTTTATTATACTGTGCACTGTTTACTGGAGAATTCATGTAGATGTTCCAAAAGTTGTTAAAATGTTATATCACCACTGTTTTTTTTTTTTTTTAATGCAAGTCTAAAGTCTATTCTTCTCTCCTCATGTATTCTAGGTGATGCCTAATGATATTGTTTGGTGGTTGTTTCATATTCGGAAAGTTAAGAACAGTGCTGTTGTAGACATTTCTGTACACATGTGTTGTTTTGTTTGCCAAGCATGTACTTCTCTAGGCCATAAACCTAGGAATGGTTGGGACATAGGATGTCTTCAAATATTAACAGAATATATCTTACCAGAGTTTCTCATCAACTCTGGATGAAAACTTGTTTCTCCCACATCCTTGCCTGTTAATAGTTTTAATCTCATTAGTATCATTTCAATGAAAATATCTATTAAAATGTCAGCCTGTCTAGGGAAAGCATGTGTTAGTACCATGTGCAACTTTCTGAATACTCATATGACTGGACAAAGGTTCATATTTTGTAGATACTTAGACTTCATTTTATATTCAAGTAAAAAGTTGAAAGTACTCTTTCAGTTTTTGTCCATCATTATATTGGTTGACCTTACTGTGTTTTAAGAATTAAGGTGTGTCAAGGAACTCAAGAAGAAGGAAGACCAAAAGGTGGACAGTGCATTCCTTCTTAAAAGGGGGAACCAA
>NW_022196905.1:9168804-9196304 GCF_008632895.1 Mastomys coucha
TTGGAGGGGAAACTGGGAATGGAGAAATTTACATGTAAATAAAGAAAATATCTAATAAAAAAAATTTTAAAAAAAGAATTAAGGTGTGTAATATGCACTATTATTGTTAAAACTGATGGATATTTTGGTCTTTACATTAGGATTCTTGGAGACTTCCATCAATTATTGCAAATCATGCTTAAAGAACATTGACTAGATCTGATTCTAGCATTTGGTGCTAAAATAAATGCACCTTATTTCCCTTACTATGTTTTAAGAAATTTCATATATTTTGAGTATAAAGCCTTTTATCAGGGAAAAATATACATATTTGCTTAGCACCAGGTTTAAAGTTAAGAAGGACAGGAAACTTTAGTTTTTGCATCATAGTGTCAAGTGCTATAAATACATAAAATTATTATCGGGTAAGATAATAAATCCTCTTGATGTGGGCCATTGAAGCTTATAGAGCATATGGTGCTATAATGTCCTGTCCACAGGTTTTCAAGGTCCTGATTGTATATAACACACACTAAGCATAGGGTGCTGGGCATTTGTTTCTAATTTTCATTTAGAGCTTATTCATAGGCTGTCAGTTGTGTGTGGTTCATCAAGCATGGGCCACTGTTAGAGTAAGTACTGTCGCCTTGTAACACATCATAGTTCAGATTTATCTAATGCATTTCCCATGGAAATTGTAAGTATGTTGGATAAATTTGATGATGTCTTAGTTAAGAATGGGTCAGTGTGTTTAACCCTTTCTCTCTGAGGAGAAAAGTTAAGTTTCTCCACAAAACTGAGTTTCTAATCTGTGACTATAGCCCATACCCCTGGTGGGTCTTTCCTTTTCACAATACAGCTGGATGGTGAGTGAATCTAACTCCTATTGCCTTCCATTATGTTTACATTCAGTGTACATTTTGCTCATGTTTCCTTGGAGGCAGTAGTGCTCATTCTGCTGCTGTAAGAGTCCGCCTAGCATCCTGTGCCGCAGGCTCACTGTGAAGTAACCTTTATAGAGGTGATACCAAGACTGATTTACTGTCTGACTTGGCATTATTCCACTGCTGTGCTTCAGAACAATTGTTGGATAGCTCTTAAAAACCTTTTCTAATATTTTTCTGCTCTTAAAAAATGTTAACATAGCTGAGAGTTCTCAGTGTTGATTTAATCTGAGCACAAATCTAAGAGTTATCTAGCAGCATTATAAGACTCCATCACTTTTACTATAAGAGAGAAGTAAGTGCTGAGGTGTAGCTTAGAGCCTCACACACATGGTTCTTTGGGTTCAGTCTCTAGCATGCATACACTGCTGCAACCACAGGCTGTAATTCTAGCATTCTGATAAGGCAGGAGAATAAAGAGTTCAAGGCCACACTGAGCTAATTAATGAGGCCAGAGGCTGGACTGGAGAGCCCTTGGTTAGAGAGAGGAGAGGAGGATGCCAAAGGAGAGGAGGGAGACGAATGATGTCACCTTGGGAAAGCCAGAGCAGGAGAAAGGGGATGGGAACAGAGATACACGAATAATGCAGATGCAGATGTTCTTGTTCTCACCATTGCTGCTATTCTTGACTTACCAAATGCTAAAATCAGATCTAGCCAATCTTCTTTAAGCATGATTTGCAATAATTGAGGAAAGTCTCCAAGAATCCTAATGTAAAGACCAAAATACCCATCAGTTTTAGCAATAATAGTGCATATCTTTCTGAACTGAGCTTAATTAGTTCTTATTCTAATTCTAGCCCAAAATCTAAATGTCCAACAGAATGGACAAAGGGGTTTTTCTAGGAACTCCTGAGTTTTAATTGGTCTTGAATAGTTGCCTTTGAGTTGTTTGTTAGTTTGTTTTAGTAATGCTAGTTTCAAGAAATGCACAATATATACTGAGTTCTTAAAGCTATATTACGTTTGAATATGAAATGTATATTGAGAGCAGTCTCAGTTGATATGGAAACACTCTGGTATAGATGCATCTACTTGTGTAGCCTGAGTTTCCTTGACTGTGTTTTAAAAACAGCCATTGCTATCTCAGAGGGCATGTGAGGCATATATAAAGTTTGTATTTGATACTTTGATACTCAGCATATATTCTGTGAGCACTGTAAGATGATGCTTTATTGAATATAGTATAATCAAAGAAAATTTCCATGTCTCAGGTAGGAGACACAGAAAATCAAGAGAACATTGAAAGGTGCTCCTGCCTACTTATTGGGCGTTAAGATGAGATTTTTGTACAGATGGCAGTTAAATTGAGTCTTGAGAGAAGAATGTGGTGTTGTCACAGTTGTATGTGTGGCAGAAGTGATGATCCATGGACACTCTGAAAATGGGGAAGCGAGGGTTTCTGCAGAAACCATAGGATGAGTTAGAGACTAGTGAATTATGCTAGTAAACACATTTAGCATGATTTGGGTTTTAATGTATAGAAATATTGTGATATTTTTTATGTGTTGAGAACCAGCAGAGATATTAGATATATTGTAAGAACACCATGCTTTGATAATGGGTGAGGAAAGGGAGAACTGGTAACAAGGAAGACTGAGGCAATGACCTCAGCAAAAGGAGATAGATTATGAAATTACAAAAAAAATTCAGCCATAACAAGGAGTTATGAATTTCTATGCATTAACTAGTAAGTAATATATAAAAGAAGAATTTTAAAATGATTCTGAGGTTGAAATTCATACAGTTGGGACAATAACAGTATTATTTTCAAACACAATAAAAAGAATCAGGTTATAAGGAAATTCATGATTTGAAACATATTGAGTTCAAATTTTATATGGCAGGAAGGACAGCCAGCTGGAAATGTCATCTTGAGAGAGTTGGAACCATATTTGTGTATGTGGGAATCATGTGTGTGGAAGTGAGAGCTGGAGCCTGAGAGTGAGGATAGAAGGAGAACCATGGGAGAAATACCAAAGGAGTGTGTGGCTGGGGCCGTGGACGAAGGAGATAACACGAGGCGGAGAAACCAGATACAAGCGTAGAGTGGTAGGAAATGGAACTATAGTTTCTCAAAGCTACTAAAATTTAGGAAATTTTACAGTGAGTTATTTAGGTTATCTGAATGAGATGCCATTGATATTGTTATGAAGAATAATTCGCCAACCTTATTTTTAACAGTAATCTACTTTATTATGATATTAAAGTTATATTTGAAAGTTCATTTACACTTTTTTTTTTTAAGAGACTAGATCTCTTTATGCCATTCTGGCTAATGCACTATGTAGAGTTGAATTCTTGAACTCACAGAGATCCACCTGCCTCTGCCTCCCTCCCAGCCTCCGAGTACTGGGATTAAAGGTGTGCACCACCATCCTTGGCCCTTCATGTCTATATTTGATGGATAGATTTTAGTATCTTCTTTTCTTTGGAAAACATATATTAGTCATTTTTAGCTCGTATGAACCTGTTTCATACACAGAATATCAAGATACAAATAATATTCATTAGTTAAAGCTTTGTTTAGAAAAAATTTTAAAGTATCGCTTCATTTTCTTAAACAAAATTGAAATTAGAAAGGAGTCTCAAAAACAAAAGTAGGACTTGTGTGCTGATGATTCCTGGTGGATAGTGTGGTGCTGAAACTATATGGTAACAGTATGGAGCTGTAGTGTGTGGTGGTGCGTGCTGGCAGAATGATGCTGGTAATGACATAAAGTACTCATGATGTAGGTGACATTTGGTCCTGATGGTGCAGGGTCACAGCATGATAATTGTAGTTACCACTTACTGGTCTACCATATCTTTTGTTAAGTGTTTAGTTTTACTTAACAGTATTTACTGATTATTTATTATGCATTGGGAATTAATCTGGAAGCCTAAGATAGGTTAGTAAATAAGGCAGATTGACTTAACAGAGTTCTTTTTAGTACAGTCAGATAATAACTAGTAAGTATAACACATACCGACCACAGAGGATAAATACTGTGAGAATATAGAGCAAGATAGGAGGAGTCAGGAGTGCTCTGTTGGAGTTAGATGATGGACCAGGACTGTATTATTATGACAATGCCAGACCGAAGGTTGTGTTGAAGGTTACTGTTCGAATATCTGAGAGCACCAGGCAAATGGAATAATGTCTGCAAAGGTCGGAACACAACCGACCTTTGAAGTAAGGCACTACCAAAGATGAGTGCCACTGAAAGTGATTGAGGGAAGAGTGGTAGGCAAGAGGGAGTGAGGAGGAGGTCTTGCTACTACAGCACTGTTTGTCCATGTTTGCCTATTTATAGTTGCCATTGTAGTTGCCATTTACAGATGAGGAAACTAAAGCAGAGTCCAATAACCCGCCTTATATCTATAACAAGAAATAGCTGTCTCCTCCAGCTACATGTCAATATTTTCAAAATAATTTGTTAATTTTTATGACCCTCTGCAGAATATTAGATAAAAGGGCAACAGCTTGATAATCCTTTTAGTAGATCCTTTTAATTGTGTTTTTCTGCAAACTAACATGGCTATTTATGGGGCTTGTAATTTTACCAGTTTTCTCCATTGTTTTTGACTTCTTTTTGTGGAAAGTGAATTGTTCTTTTTAACACAGGCTTCTAGTCACAACAAATTCAAATTTTAGCTTAGCTTGTCTAGCCTTCTAATATTAGAAGATATTTTAGAGATAGGGAAATATAGTCATAATTGTAATGGCATGTTTCAAATGAATTGTTATAATTGAGATTATCTACCTGACATATAACCTAGTCTCAGATGCTTCTGTGCTTTAACAAGTTTATATAGAGTATTGTAACCGGTAATTATTTGAATGATAGGAAAATAAATGATAGAAAATTTAGAAAATATGCCTAATTCATGGATTCCCAAGTTCATAGCACTCTAAGTCAGTCTGAATCAGTCTAAGTGACCAGAGGGATTCAAAGGTCACTGTGGGCCATTTGCTTCATTTTTACATAGTAGGTTGAGAGTTAACTGAGTTATTTAGAGTAAATGTCCTATATCTGGAAATTGATTTTATGTACTTCTTTGGGTTGAATGAACCCAAATTTCTTTACTTATTACACTTTGATATATGTGTGTGCACTGATGCATGTTTGTGATATGAAGATAAGATAACTTGCACAAGTCTGTTCTTTCCTCCTGCCTTGTGGATCCCAGGGATTGAACTTGGGTCAGAAGACTTGGCAGCCTGGGCCTTTATGCATTAAGCAGTTTCACCAGCCCTGGATATGTTGGTTTTTACAATTAATGAACTGTTTAGAATTTGCTTTGTAGAGGTGATTGTTTAAAGAACACAGCTTTGCCAGGTTGTTATTATTTATATAATGTCTTCTAATCTGATAATAGAAATAAGAAATTATGTATTTGATGATTCTTAGGTGATTATTTTAATATTTTTGGCACTGACCTGCTGTTGTCAAGTGGGGCATCATCAATCTGTCTTAAATAAGCATTATTGTAGGAATAAATCATTGGTTAAACTTAAATGATATCAGGACAAATGGTTATTCTCTCATCTTACTCTATATGGCTCTTTTGTTTTCCTAGCTAACAATTTTGATTAAAAGAATTAAAGTCCAAAAATATTAAGTAGGATTCTTATAGTTTTCAGCTGTATCAGCCTTCACAATTATAATAAAACATTGTAGTTATTCAGTAAAAACAAATGGCATGATTTTGAGAGTAACAAAACTTTAAAATTAAAATCTTACTATATAGCCTTAGTTCTGTTATCATGGTTTCCTGTTAAGTATATGGATAAAGGGAAGCATGTGCCTAAGATATAAACACATATACAATGAACTCTGCTATTCAAAGATCGCTCTCAAAAATAATCAGGAGATATTTTTGAGTATATCCAAAATATATACTGTTGTGGGTTATTGTCCTGTCGCTAATAATTAAAACTGTATTGTTGTTAAATGTATATAGGAAGAATGTCTGACTGTGACTACTGCTGTGCTGTGCTGGGCTGTGTTTACACTCACTGGGACTGAGCTCTGAGCTCTCCTCCAGGTTATTTCTCAATACCTGAGAGTAGGTGCAACGCCAGTTTATGCTGCAGTTTAGAAGCCAATGTACTATTTTTATCCAATCTTGTTTGTTTATGATTGCATCTGGGAAACCTCCTTTAGTATGTAAAGTTACACAGATATTTAGCCTTCAGTATTCAAATATTTTGACATGATGTTCCATCAAGGGCACTCATAACTTCTTCTTCCCAAAAGTTTAAAATGTTGCTTATCTTCTTGTCAGGTAGATGCCATGGGCGAAAAGAAGATAATAACTTAAGATTTCTGTCTCCCTCTCGGAGGCACCCGTTGTCATGGATTGACAGTGTTTAAGGACCAAACTGACATCAAAGGTTCCAAATGATTTAACTAGGTCAATTAATGTTAATTTTTTATCTTCCATTAGCTTCTTTTAGTATCCCCTTCCCACCCTTTTTATTTCTTTCTTATATTCTAGCCAAGCCCGATACCAAGTCCAGTTCTGGGGCAAAAGCCAAATGCTAGTCAGTCGTTGCTTGCATGGTGCAAAGAAGTTACGAAAAACTATCGGGGCGTGAAAATCACTAACTTTACCACATCATGGAGGAATGGCTTATCTTTTTGTGCAATCTTACACCACTTTAGACCAGACTTAATGTAAGTAGAAGTGTCATAAATATTTGTAAGTAACTGGCATTCTTAGAAAAACACAGAATAATTTCTTAGCATGTATTCTAAAGTGCTTGACTGTCTTTGTTTTTGAGCTATAGAACTTTACTTTTTTGAGAGAAGTATATGCCAGGATATCAACCTTTTTCTCAGTACCTAAGAGTAGTGTTTTTCCTTTAAAAAATGATTTTTCTCTTTCATCTTATTAAAAACTGACATTATGAAATTTTTATTGGTGTTCAAGTAACAGATAAATAACCCTGTAGCCCTTTGTATAATAAGGGATTATCTCAAGGTAAATGTCGTTATAAAGGCTAGTGTCTCTTACTTGCCTTAATATCTCTTTTAGATGAAAAGTTTCAGGCAATAAAATGTAATCACTATTTGTTCTCTTGTTTCCCTAATTTTCTACGCTATTAGTTTTGTTTCTTGAACTGCTGTGAAATTACTAGTTGTCCTTTAATATTATTGAATATCAAATTTTTAGATTCCATTTATTTTACAAAAATTTATTTTTATCAAGTATTATATATACCTACTATGCCATTTTCCCCCTCAGTGACTACAAGTCTCTGAATCCTCAAGATATTAAAGAAAACAACAAAAAGGTAAGAAATGCCAGGGGAGACCGAAGTTTCTATTTTGGCTTCACTGCAAGTTTTTATTAATTTAAGAAAGGCAATGATGTTGGGTGAGGTCGTAACTGTAGCATGCAAAGGGGGACTGTTTTGTCCAGGTAAGTAGGGTACATAGTTTACTATGGTTTGCATGAACTTTAAATGTCATAAATACAAGGCCAACATCATTAACTGTTAAGTATTTCTTAAACCATGTTGCTTTTAATGCAACATTTAGCTTTTAAAAAATATACCCAAAGCTTTCATGACTATTATGTAACTTTAGAAAAATATTTTAGGAGATAAAAGCAGGAATCTATGGGGTAAGCAAAAAAAGAATACATAGGCTTGTGAATGCAAAGTAATGACAAACTGCTTCTCTTTTTAACTTTCTAGTAAAGATATATTTCCATATATAAATATATACTTCATCAGAACTTCCTAACTCACATATTAGGATATGGATCCCATCAGATTTCAGAGCAGCTACATAGGATTTGGCCTTGTGGGCCAGCTGACTGTGGCTAAGGCTGGTGAATATGTTTTTCTTGTAGGTGGTACGGTATACGTGATTTTCAGTATACAAAGAAAGCAACATCAAGCTCTGCACACAGTGCACACTCAGGGTTTATCTTGAATTGAGTTTCTCAACTGACAAAGCAGTGTTAATTGTGTTAGGATAGACGTTTTTAACCTGTAGATTGTATCTGTAAATGTATGGGTAGAGGCAATTCAGCAAGTTCCTCAACACAGTTGAAGGAAAACATATTTTGTATAATACATTTGTGTCAGAATTCTGTAACTAAACTTTGATGTTTCCTTTTGTTGTGAACCTTCATATCTTACTACAATTATTGAATATCTCTACAAATGACACTTTATAACTCCTTCAAATTATGAATTCTTGACAAGATGTGGTAGCATAGCACTTGGGAGCTGGAGGCAGGAGGATTAATTCAAGGTCCTTGGTCAACCTGGGCTACATGAGATTATGTGTGCATATGTGTCCATATTCACACATGCATTAATTAAGATGTTCATTAAAACATATTTTACTGTTTCCCAAATTCAGTTTTATATTTTAATAGTTGTAATTTTAGTATAACTGCCTCTTTCTACTATTATGCACATTATAGCTATAAAATATTACTCTCAGGAGGGAATCCAATGACAAATGACCTCAGAGAACAAGGTGCTAAATAATCTCTGGTGGAGACAAAATTATTTAATATACTTTAAATTATTAAATTGGATGGAACTATCGCTTTTTAAAGTCTTATAATCTTGGTAGAAGTTTAATTAAGAATTTAAATCATCCCCAATGAAGGACTTTTAGAGAAAGGACCAAAGGAGCTGAAGGGTTTGCAGCCCCTTAGGACGAACAACAATATGAACTAACTAGTACCCTCAGAGCTCCCAGGGACTCAACCACCAACCAAGGGCTGCACGTGGTGGGACTGATTGTTCTGGCAGCATGTGTATGGTAGAGGATTGCAAAGTCGATCAGCAATAAGAGGAGAGGCCCTTGGCCCTGTGAAGGTTCTGTGCCCCAGTGTAGGGGAATGCCAGGGCCAATAAGTGGGAGAGGGCGGGATGGCAGGCATGGGGGGGGCAACAGGGGTTTGTTCTTGTTGTCTTTTTTTTCCTTCTTTTTGGAGGGGAAACTGGGAAAGGAGAAATCATATTACATGCAAATAAAGAAAATATCTAATAAAAAAGAAATAAAAAGTAAAATAAAAATATTTTAGATATGGAAGAAAAGTGAAAAAAAAAGAATTTAAATCAAAGCAGTTGTTTCCTTGATGTGGGTTGTAGAGTTATAATACACTTAAGTCTCTCCCTCTCTTTTTCCCTCCCTCCCTCCCTCCCTCCCTCCCTCCCTCTTCTGTATGCCACCTGAAAGGAGTAGTACCTATTTCTCATAGAGATTACCTTTTAGGAGCTAGGGATTTAGCTGAGTGAAAGAACTTGAAGGCTCTGGGTTTAATCCCCAGCACTTTCTAGTAGCCTTTCTACAAAGGAATTACTTCTTACATACTTTTAGAAAGCCCGTGTTTATTAAGTGAAATGCCTTTTTTCTCATCTACTAAACTATATTCATAGAGGTAAGATTTCTTTATCTTCATTTCCTTTCATTTGACTGAAGCGACAAGCCAATATAAATGCAGATATCAGCGTTATAAAATGAACTGCCGATTGCCAGTTAGTTGTGTCACCTGTAAGGCAGGAAAACTCTTGAGCTCATGAGTTCTGGAACAGCCTGAGCAACATAGCAAGGCCTGGCCAATTAAATGATGATTGCTCTTTAAGTAGAGCTTTCCTTTGTTATTCTGTATGTATTTTTAAATATATGTAAAGAATCTCATTAAGGTTTAAGTAACATGGACTTACACGTGGTTTTCTAATTACTGTGTGAGAAAGAATAATCCATTTGCCTGGTTTCTTGAAACTAGCAATACAGCTAAATAAGTGTTTAGTTAGCATGGCTTAATACAGGCTCAACCCCCAAATATCAAACAGATCTCCCATGGCAGACAATCTTGATTGTTAATGAGGGTTTTAATACGGATTCTTTTTGCACACTGTTCAGTACATGGCAATGTACATAGTTGCAGTGCTTCATCGTATCATGTCTACATTGAGAACCTTAGTTGCAACCTATAGATTATTTCCTGTTTTACAAGGCTCTCCCTGATAACCTTTTGTGCTGTCATGGGCTCTTAGAGTATCCAAAAGCAAAATCTTCCTCTTACATTCCACTTTTACTTGTGATATAATTGTCAGTGACTCTTAACTAACAACATTTCAGAATAAATAAGATAATGTCTTTGAAAAAAATTCTTGGCTGCTGTGGTGACTCCATGGTAAAGGTGCCTGCTGCCAAACCCCTAGCAGCCTAGGCCCTGTCACTGACACTCATGTGGTGGAAAGGGAATGAACTCTCACAAGCTATCCCTAGATACCCACCCCCACACAGCACCCACCTCAGCAGCCATGCACCTCCCACACCCCACAGCCCACGCCCGTACATACACACAAACAATATTTAATTTTATATACATATACATATATGTATCTTTAAACAAACACTCTCCCCCTTCTTCATGTACAATCACAGCACATGATTGACCATGGTTAAAGTTAACCTGTATAAATTCTTTGACAAAAATTTTACCTCATATTATAAGAAACCTGGTTTGTTTTAAAGCCCAATTAGTATGCATAAAATGAATGGCTAGTGAAGGAAAACTCCAGCAGGACTTTCCTCACAAGAGAACTCCACACCAAAGATATTTACCTGTGGCACCTGATCTTAAGCAGTGTGTCAGCGTTTTAAGATAATTAGGAAATGTTTAGACTACTGCCTGAGGTGCATTTCCTGATGGTCCACTATTGATGCCTGTCCATCAAGTAGTCAGGACACACAAGGAAGAAAATGACTTTAATTTTCCTAAAACATGTAAAAGAACAAACAAGTCTATACATGCACACCAACTGAGCCACCTCTCTAGCAGATATTTTGAAGAATCTGTATTATAAAGCATCATTCTGTAGAAACTGAATAGGTCTTAATAACACTATTTACTTTTCGTTTTCTTCTTCACCTGTTAAAGCTACAGGAAGAATACTGATTAAATTCAAAGGCAGAAATTTGCTATAAAAGCACAAAAATTCTTTTGATTAAATACCTTCCTAACATTTCTTTTAAGACAAACATTAAATTGTGCTCCTAAATGCAAGTTGTTGTCGAGAATAGAAATTTTAACATCTAAATGCAGTCAGTAGTGTAGAGCCCTTCTTTCCTGGTCGAGACTGAATGCTTCCTAGCGACGGCACAGTGCTGTTTCAGAGGTTAGTTCAGGATAGTAATAATTAACTGTAAATTGAGAAACAGCTTTGGTTCTTCAAAACTAGAAAAACCTGATGTGCCACAGTCCTTTAAATGCTAACAAAATAATACAATGCAACCTCACAGTCTTAGCTATGTTGCAGTATTCAAAACACTTCATCCTTTCCAGAACAGCAGAAGTGAAAATGAAGCCACAATACTCGTTATGAAAATCAACCCCAAGTCATACTGAAAATGTTTCTATGCCTCTAAGATTAAGTAATCTTTGTCTGCATTTTATACAACCAGGATAGTAGTTAGTTCTCTGGGCTGGGCCAGCAGTGCTTCGCTGTGATTACTTGACTCTGGCAAAGGGGCGGGCAGGGATGCTAGAAACTGGATTAGTCTAGCATTTCTTCATACCCCAATCCTCATCTTAAAATTTTCCTCTAAGATTTTTGTTGAACTCACATTCTTGCTTGTTTTGTGCTTGTAGATGACTATGTTATGTAGTAAGGTCTTCTCTTTTCTCCTTTTCAGTTTTTTCTTGTAATTTCATTCTCTTCCTGTGGTATAGTGTCAATAATTTTCTGTGCCCTACAATAACAAAAAGCTTTAAAATTTTGCTGTCTTTAAAATAGATGACTGAGCTGTTCACTGTATCGTTTATTTGTCCCTTCTTCTCTTTGAAGGCTTACGATGGATTTGCCAGCATTGGAATTTCCCGTTTACTGGAACCTTCTGATATGGTTTTATTAGCAATCCCTGACAAACTGACTGTTATGACTTATCTCTATCAAATAAGGGCACATTTTAGCGGTCAAGAACTAAATGTGGTTCAGATAGAAGAAAACAGCAGTAAGAGCACATATAAAGTTGGAAATTATGAGACAGACACAAACAGTTCTGTGGATCAAGAAAAATTCTATGCCGAGCTCAGCGATCTGAAGCGGGAGCCTGAACCACAGCAGCCTGCCAGTGGGGCCGTGGATCTGCTGTCGCAGGATGACTCTGTGTTTGTAACTGACAGTGGGGTGGGGGAGTCAGAAAGTGAACACCAGACTCCAGATGACCACCTTAGTCCAAGCACAGCCTCCCCTTCCTACCGCAGGACTAAAAGTGACACAGAGCCCCAAAAGTCCCAGCAGAGCTCCACGAGGACTTCAGGGTCTGATGACCCTGGGTTAAGTTCTAGTACAGACTCAGCTCAAGCACTGGTTTCATTTGGCAAGAAGAGACTACTGAAAGCTGAGAACTTGGAATTAAGTGACTTATATGTCAGTGGCAAAAAGAAGGATGTGTCTCCACCCTCAACTTATGAGCAAAAGCTTCAGACTGTAGATACTAGTAGTGATGTGGAACAAGAGAAAATGGAGAATTCCAGATCTTTAGAATGCAGATTGGATGGTGAATTGGCTATCAAAAAGCCAAGTTTATCCCCTCCTTCTAAACTTGGATATCCATATAACAGAGACACAGATTTCACAAAAAAACCATGTGCTTCTCTGAGGCAGATAGAGTCTGATCCAGATGCCGACAAGAGCACTTTAAATCATGCAGACCACTCCAGCAAAACAGTTCAGGTAAGTGGGTCGGAGCACGCACTGGGTAGATATTTAGTAAGTGGCTGTTCTGTCCTTTTATTCTTTTGTGTTGATAGAACACTTGAAGATGTTATACGTGAATCAAAGCAAAGTCTCATTTATCATAAAAATGTATAAAAACTATACTTGCTATATATTTAAAGCTTGAAATACAACATTGTAAGTCCAACTTTAAGGTTGAAGGATGAGAAATGTCAGCTTTTCAAATCAAAATATCATTACGAGGGATGGAAAAATGGTTCATCAGCTAAGAGCATTTACCTCTCTCCCAAAGAACCAGCACCTACGAGTACTGTGTGTGATGGCTCACAGCCACCTGTAACTCTGGTTCCATGGAGTCTTAACACCTTTCTCTGGCCTCTGCAGATACATTGCATTCATGTTCTATGCATTAACCCTTACAGGCTCACATGCGTACACATAGGTAAGTAGGTAGGTAGGTAGGTAGGTAGGTAGGTAGATAAACAAATGAATAAAGCTTTTAAAAAATGTCATTACTTATAATCCTCATTAGGCTGTCAAAGAAGTTTAGGATGGTATATACTCCCGTAGTCCCAAGTTTTGGGACGCTGATGCAAGAAGACCAAAAATTCAAAGCCCTGCCTTGGCTGTGGAAAGCCCTATTGTAAACAGAAGGCCAAGGGTATTTCAGTATTCTATTCAATGTGAGCATAATTCTAAATTGTATATGCCAAATTATATACTTTCCCTTTAGAACAGTAACCTTAAATATTTTAGTTGAAATATTTAAGAGATGGAGTGGAAATGGTATTGTCAGCTGTGCCGTTGCTTAGGTCTTCTATTTACTACCTCCAAGGCATGGTGGTACACAGTACCAGTGTTCCGATGCAGGAAAACCAGGAGTTTTAGACCATCTTGGCTACGGAGCAAATTCCAGGCTAGTGTGAGCTAAATAATGAGCCCCTGCTTTGAGAAAATTAAAATAAAAATTCTAGTACCACCCATATTTCTTCCCACAAGGGACTGTTAACATCGTGTTGAACTCTTACCCTTGAAATTTTTTGTATTGATTCTCTGGTACTGTCAGTTGCAAAGTTGTGTGTGTGTGTGTGTGTGTGTGTGTGTGTGTGTGTGTATTTGATCATTTTTAAGTAGAACAACAAAAACTGCCAATAAAATTATGATACTTGCTTTTCCTTTTTTTAATTTTCATTTTGTGTGTGTTGCGTATATGCATATGTGTTATGTCGTTATGTGTGTTTGTGAGTACATGGAAACCAGGGGTCAGAGTCATGTATCTTTCTTGATCCCTCTCTTGAACTTGGGGCTCAACTCCTCTGGGCTGCCTGGCAGTGAGCTCTAGTAATTAACCCGTGTCAGTTACCTGGGGTCTTACAGACAGAAGCACAGGTTGTAATGTAGAAACTGCTAAGGATCTAACTGGGGTGCTTGGTCAGCAAAGTGGCTGACTCAGCTATCCCCAGCCAAAATACACTTTTTATATTAGGATTTTTTTTTTTACCTTATGTTTATTGCAGGCCCCCTTTGTGACTGGGACACAAATCTTCATCTCTCCCCACACGCCCCGTCCTCCCTTCTCCTTTAGACAGAAGCTTCTGTACTTCAGGCTGTCCTTCGGGTCACTGTGAAGGCCTTCCTGTCTTCACTTCCTGAGTGCTAGGATCAGAGCCAGGAGCCACTACAGCATCCCACAGCTACATTCAGCACGTTTGCATGCTCATTTCAAAAGAGTTTTTAAGCAAACCAAACTAAATGAGGCTCTTGTAATTTTTTTAACCTTTATAAACCAGTTCTTGAGACACTTTGATTTAAAATTGTTGGTAGCGCTCCCAACCCCCAGAACTGCCTCTGTCTGCTAAAGCACGGCAGTTGTGAAGTGGTTCTCAGACCGGGGATCTGAGTAGCTCAGTGTGCTGGAGGCACCGGGTCAGTCTCTAATACTGCAAAACCAACCAACCAACAACTGGGGAGCATAGAAGCTCTGCTGAGCCCTTCCCAATAACACCCAAAGTTCAAACAACTTGACTCTAGGATGTTATTTATCATTATGACTTTTATCCTCTCACAAATAAATGTTTCCTGAAGGCTCTATGATTCTGATATTGCAGCAGATTGAATACAAGCATTGGAAAATCTTACTGCTCTTACTGTTTGTCATTGCAGGTCACACTCACTCATACGCCCATGCACAGACACTCATACACATGTGCACACTCACTCATACACAAATACACACACACTCATACACGAGTGCACTGACAACTTTCAGGAATTAGTTCTCTCCAGTGAGGGCTTCAGGATCGAATTCAGGTCATCGGGCATAAAAGCAGGTGATTTTACTAATAAGCCATCTTGCAGGTCCTCTGCTGCTTTTTTTCTCAATGAAATGGAAAATGCTAGTCCTTAATTGCTGAATGACAACTGCAGAATTTGATGAACCTAAGTTCTATCCAACACAGATTAGAAAATTAGAAATAATCTAAGGACATGAATTCTCAATTTGAATTTTTCTCCAATAATTAGCAGTATGATCTATTAACTGGCATTTTAAACCATCAGTTTTCCACAGGGGTTAAATGAACTAATATCTGTTAACCTATTTAACTCTAAAATTTAATTCTGCTAAGATTCTGTCCGCACAGTTAGTGTGCTACACAGGATGGTGAGAGTAACAGCTGGTTTACAGCATTGTGTGTGCTTGTCCTTTGCCCATGCTTTGTACTCAAAAGCTTTGCTTAGAGTCAAGCCAGGTGTTCATGCCTGTAGTCCCCTCCATAAGGAGGCAGAGGAGCTCCCAGCTAGCCTGAACTGCACAACAAAACCCTGATGAAGAAAGGACAGAACAGAAGGAATTCTGCTTAGGATAAATGCAATGCTTCATTTGACAGGAAGTTGACAGAACCAGTGTCTAACACCAAAAATGTAATGTGAACTTTTATGTTTGGTAGGTTCTAATCACAGCTAAATTTTATACAAATACCTGCTTCTCTTTTATATACCACATTATAAATTTCAGATATATATCTTAATATATTTTAATGTCTGTCAAGTCTTCCATAAAAGGGTGTTATGTCAGAATTTGTTAGTGATTATTCTTAGTACTTAATAAAATAGCATGACTCTTAATGAGCACTACGTCACAGGAGCTGCAACAACTTAATATGGACTTACAGATATACCACTTCAGTCTCTGTGCATATGATGACAATTACGCGTAGCTTACCTGTGTCTGCCTTAAACTGGCCATCACATGAAGGGCTTGGAGCCTGTCTGGTACATGGGAAAGCAGCGCTCACTGCGTTACTTGCAGTTCTATGATGAACTTCAAAGCTTCAGTTGAAAACCCAAACTTTCTAACTGACATCCTTGCTCCATGTGTTCAGAAGCCTCTCTGGTTTTGATCATAATAGCACTGAAAACACCCATGGCTCACATGGACAGCACTCAGTTGGCTGAAGGGCATTTGTGGCAATGAGTATCAAGTTCCCTTTGAAATGTTTATGTTGGGGCTGAGGAGGAAGCATGAACTCTTAAATCTGGATCCACACAGCTGACATACAAAGCTGCGTGTGAGAGAGTGCATCTGTCACCCCATGCCTGAAGAGGGAAGGCAGGCTACCCTGGGGGCTGAGAGCCTCCTGCCCTGGCCAAGCTTCAGGAGAGTAAGCAGGGGGCACCTATCATGACCTCTAGCCTCCATTCTGTACTCGCATTAGTGTTCGCATGTGAGCGTGCGCGAGCACACACACACACACACACACACACACACGCACACACAAATACACACTAAAAAAATAAATAAAAGTTTTTGTTAGCCAGGCTCAGAAGCTGAGGCAAGAGAATTAGTTGAACTCTTTTTTTTTTTTTGGGGGGGGGGGAGCTACATTGGTGGCATGTGTCTGTCAATCACAGGTTCTCTGGAAGCTTCCCCAGGAGGGTCACAAATTTGAACCAGCCTGAGTAACTTATCAAGACTATATCTTAAAAGAAAATTAAATATGGCAGGAATGAAGCTCAGTGGTCCTAAGTTCAATCCTGTGTACTCACCAAAATCCAATACATTACCTTCAAAAATTTTACCTAAGAAAACAATTCAACAGTTTATGTATAAAGATGTTCATAAAAGCATTCATGATAGTGGAAAACTTACCAATACCCTATATGTCTAGTAAAATGAAGTACTGTGCATCTATAATAGACTGTGTGATATCCTGTTAAGAATCATCTTTTCAGAGAAATACACGCGGTGATCAGGAAATATTTCCTTGCAATTAACTATTAAGAAGTGATGAGGGCAGGTATGTCATACAATCACAGTACAGAAGGTGGGTGTGGCTTCATAGAACAGAAAGATCTCTGGGTGCCATAAGTACTAACTTATTGTTACTTTTACTTGCACTTGTTTTCTAAAATCCCTACAATAAACATGAAGTACATTTTGAATTAGAAACAGACTATATGTACTTTTAAGGCCAAAACACAGCTTTGCAGTGATTATATAGCAGCTTGAAGTTGTGAACTGTAGAATTTAGACCCAATAGGGTCTTCAAGCCGGTCAGTTGTTTTATTCTAAGATAGGGAAACTGAGGGGTTAAAATGCAGTAATACGGGGCTGGAGAGTGGCTCAGTGGTTGAGAGTACTAGCTGCTCTTCCAAAGGACCCATGTTCGATTTCCAGCACCCACATAGCAGCTCACAACGGCCTGTAACTCCAGTTGCAGGGGATTTGGCAACATCACACACATACAAGCAGGCAGAATGTCAATGTACATAAAATAAATAAATCATTTAAATGTGAATATAATAATAGTTAATGTTTCTCCTTCTCTTACATTGTGTCTGTGGGAATGGTCTACTCATGGCCATTTACCCATAAGTACGGACTTAGGGAGACTCAGTAACTGCCTGTAACTAAGAGATGGAACTAAGATATGTCTGATTCTAAAATTCTTAAACTAATGTAGATATTATGCTTTTGATTAATGCCACTATTTAAGAACTGGCTTCCATTTCTGGCCAATATTTGTTCTCCAAAAATACATTTTAAGATTACTTATTAACACATAATAGTTTTCAATTCTGATAAGATTGTTTCACTTAAAGATTGTTTCATGTAAAGAGAATGATCAGTGGAGGAGTTTTTCAGGTTCTGTTTACAGAATTTAACAACATTAGTCAACATAGTGGAGCAATCTGGTAACTCCAGAACTCTGCTAGCAGGCAAGTAGACTGAGAGCTGAAAGCTAATCTGGATTAGCTACATAAAGAGTTCAAGATGAGCTCAGGCTACATAGTGAGACCTTTGACTACATACATACTGCTTGTATGTATAAATATATACATACAAGCTTGGGATTTTCTGTAAATATTTCCAAAAATTTAAAGAATATTGCCACAGATAATTAAATATTGAGTGGTTTATAAAGTAAAGATAAATAGTTGCCAGTTCTATTAGACTGTAAAGATAGAACTGAACTTTTTATTATATCTTTGATTGGTAAATTATACTCTGCTTCAAGAAGACCTGAATATATCATCTGATATTGACATGTACCTTATGAGAATATGTTCAAATAAAACCTAATGAGAGTTGCCCAGCTAGTATGGCACCCATGCACACACACATGCAATTAATAATGATAATAATAATAATAATAATAATAATAATAATAAATTATATTGAAGTTTCATCCAGTATTAGGGAATAATGTTATGTTTCATTTTTGTCAAAACTTACATATTCATTCTACAGTTTCTCCTCACCATTAATATTTTCTGTAGGTAGTCCTGTTTCGAAGACTATACACCTGACTATTTCAATATGTTGTCTAACCTTTAACTACATTTTTATGGTTTGGCTTTTAATTCTTTATCTTTGCTTTTAAGCACCGAATGTTGTCCAGACAAGAAGAGCTGAAAGAAAGAGCGAGAGTTCTGCTTGAACAAGCAAGAAGAGATGCTGCTTTCAAGGCCGGGAGCAAACACAGTGGCAGCGCAGCCCCTGCGCTCTGCAGCAGGCAGCTAAGTGATGTGAGGAACATGGGGTGTAAGAAGCACACAGCGTTCTTAGTGATCACAGTCATGATGGGGCCAAGGGGAGAATTGGCTCAGTTTCTTTCCGTAGGCTGTACATTGTGGGTCCATGATCACTTACTCCACTCATGAATCCATCCAATGGGACCAACTACACATTATTGCTAAGCAATGCTTTTAGGTGCAAATGGGGAACAGTATAGTTCTGGAATAGAAATTATATGTATAAATATCTGGTTTTGTTCATTTATGTTTTATGACTGACTATATTCTATTTAAGATATTTTTCCATAGAATTTTGTTAGAAGCTATGGTTTCTAACATTTTATTGAGTATCTGCAATGTATATTTTACATAGCTCCATGGAGATATTCTCACTGCTTCCCAGGTAGCAAGACAGATTTTTACAAGATCTCCTGGTTAGTAAATTGTAATCGGATTTGAACCTGAGCCTCAACCTCTGTTCTTATGTTAAGCCACATTTTCTCCATGTTTCAATTTTGTGTAGTGCTTCCCAAATAGTAATGAGCATACAACAATAGAAATCCTTCAGTGTGGCAAAACATGAAACTTCTCATTGAACACTATAATAACCTTACTCACATATAAAAATCACATTCTATTTTAACTTGAAGATGCCAGTTTATTGATCTCCAACCTAGGGTATTGTTTCTAAATTTTAGGTCTTTATGAAATAGGGACATATAAAATAAGTTTACTAAGCCATTATTTTTAACAAAAAGAACGAGAATAGAATATATGAAAAATCATTACACTTGATGGATTTGTGTGTAAGTGAGAAACTGTTTTTTAGTTACATTGATTCATATGCTTCCTGGACTTTAGTCACATGTATTTTTAACAACATATCACAGTCACAAAAGTTTGAAAAATATTAAACTGAAATGATGTAATGCATCATGGTATAATCCCTGTACCGAGGAGGCGGAAGCAGGAGGATTGTTTGCTAGCCTGGGCTACGCTACATAGCAAGTCCCAGGCCAGCTTCACCTGCAGCATGAGATGCTGTCTCAATAAAATAGCAATGGATGGATAGATAGATAGATAGATAGATAGATAGATAGATAGATAGATAGATAGACAAGAAGTGAAGAAAAACACTAATTTTGAAGACTGTTTTAAGGAAAAACATGTAGACTTTGTATTAGCTTTCTAAATGCTTAATTATATGTTATAGCATCAATTTATAGAATCTATTATTTGCCAGACAGAACTGTTGTATATCCGAAGCACGTCTATTTCTCCATGAACAACTTTCTATTCTGGTAGGAAAAGAGATGGTAAAGTTAAGTCCAGGACGTGAGGACTGTGTTGTACCAGGAATGAAGAGGGAGGCTTCAGGACCCAAAACTTAGTGCATGCTATGGCATGAACTAAGGTTAGATTGCTGAATCTAACCATTCTAGTGAAGAACTGCAAAAAGAGTACTTAATAGTAACAGGAAAGGGTTTTTATTGGTACTATATTTGTGGAGAAGGTGTTTCATTTTCTCTCAAGTACTGAAAACTGAGCAATCAGTTTCTAATTTTCTAACTGTAAATTTAGAAAATAAGTATTGATTTTAAAGTCAAAATACTTGATGTATATATTTTATCTGTCTACCTGCCTCTGCCTTCCAAGTGCTGGGACTAAAGACATATACCATAGTGACTGGCTTCATAGACCTTACATTGTACTACACAGAAACTGGACAAAATTATATGTGCATCAACAAAGAGTGAATAAATACATGATCTGTTCATAGAATAGAATACAGTTTGAGCATCCCTATATGAAAATCCAAACTCCTAAATGCATTAAAACCCAAAGCACATCCTGCCCTAAGACAAGGGAGACTCAGCATGCACTGCCTGGTGAACCAAAGGCTCAGCTACTGAGCTCCACAGTAGCATAAGGAATACCAGGTGCTCCAAGCCATAGTGTCTACCTGTGTTCACATCTGGGGCAGTGACTAGAAGCTATCACTGCTGACCTGGATGGAGGGGTCAGTTTAGTGATAGGTGAACAAACTCTCAGGGATGGGAAGTGATAATATGAAACTTTACTTTGTCAATATGTTAAGTGTTAAAACTTACTAAACTGAAAATGGGTGCAAATCACCAAGTGGGAATCACACCTTGGTAAAATTTATTAATATCCAGTTGTGTTCATATGTGAAAAGTACAAAATGTTTAGAAATACTATTAGTAGGTCCAAAAGTAATGTGCACAGAGCTAAGTCCAAAAAGATATATAAGTGAAAGTAGAAGAGTAAGACATTCTGAAAGCTATAGAAGAATGTCTCATTTTAATTTATTTTACTGTAATAGAAACACTTACCATGAGATCTACCATCTTACTTTTTAAGTGTAAACTATAGGTCTAGTGCAGATCTTTAAAACTTAATCATTTTCTCAGCTGTAGCTCTATACTGTTGACTAGTATCTTCCTATCCCCCCTCTCTTTTAACTCCTAGCAACCATCATTCTACTCTTTGATATAATAAATTTAACTTTTAATTACCTCACATAAGTGGAATCACCTAGTATTTGTGACTGGCATTGTTCACTTGCTTGAGATGGGATCCTGGTAGGTCCCTGATTGACACTAAACTCACCAAGCTGGCCTTGAACTCACAGACACCCTCTGCCCCTACTGTGAGTGCTCTAATTACAGGTGGTGTGCACCCCCTCTCCCCCCCCCCCCCACCCCATTTTCATTCTTTGGGATGTCTGGATTGCCTGGGCTCGGTCTTTGCTCTGTTGTCAAGGCGTCTGTGTACTGTTCAAACAGCTACACTGTTTTGTTCTGCAGTTGGCAGGGTGCTAGTGTCTTCCTTTTCTTACTGGTTTCATTATCTGTTGGTGTGGTTTGGTGTTTTATTCAAACAAGGTCTTGTATGTTCTCTAGGCTGGCCTTGAACTCATCATTTTCATGCCTCAGTATGAGTACTGAAGTCACAGGCCTGTGACCACTCTGGGCTCAAGCTTTTGTTTTACAGAACAGTTCTGCCAACAGCAGGAACTGATAGCTTTGTGGGGGTTTTTTTATCTGAAATTTCCTCCTGGCTACTGACACTGCTCTTTTCATTTGTATATTTTCTTTAGACAAACTACCAATTAAAGTTCTCCCAGATTTTTATTCAAATTAAAAGTTTGGGTTTTTTGTTTTGGTTTCTTGGTTTGTAGCTATTGATGTTTGTGTAGCTTGGGCATTAACGCCTTACTAGATGTGTAGTTTGTAGATATTTTCTCCTGTTCTATATATGTTACCTTATATTCTTTTGTTTATATCCTTTACTGTGTTTTATGATTTAGTCTCAAAATCACTTTTACCATATTGTACTGAATAGTCACACAAGGGAGGAGAGGAGATGCAGACCCTGCTATTAAGCTGGAAGAATGAGCTCTCTTTCTTAGACCTTGTGGCATGGAAGATACTGTTGCAGTATCTCTTTTTCTCTGTTAAGAGTTCAAGTTCAGTTGAAAACATTTTTTCTTGTGGATTTCACTGGTGCTCATTTTTCAAGTGCCCAACCCTATGTCAATGGACAGTAGCAGTTTGCTGGCCTGGACAGTGTATTCCAGGACTATTGCTAGTGTCCTGACACTTGATAGTAATATAAGACAAAGAATGTAAAAACCTTGGGTGTGTCCAGTTTCATAAATATGAGAAGTTAGACCTGGCCATTCCTTTTATATGAAACTTGATACAGGGTTGATACATTTTCAAGTACAAAGTAGACTTTTAAGTTTGGTTATTTCCCCTTGTTTCTGAGAAGCTTGTATACAAAGGTGTGTGTCTGCCCGTGCTCTCATATACAAAGGTGTGTGTCTGTCTGTGCTCTCCATTGTTTGGAAACCCTTGGAGAGAACACAGACAGTAAAAGTGGACTGTCGAGAAAGGAAACAATTTCTCTCTCTGGTTCTGTTTTTCTGTTGTACAAGATTGAGAAGAAGATTCTCTGCTTGACACTGAAATTAATAGAAAAGAGGAAGAAGGGAGCCATGACTACCAGCCCCACCCCCACCACTCCCTGGAGAGTCAGCAACTCCATCTTTCTGGAGAGATCAAAAAGACTTTTGTTAAATAAAACAAGGTCTAGCCCACCCCACCTTCAAAATGTCTAGAGTTTAGTTCCAGTGAAACGATTTTTGCTGTTTTTACTTTAATTTTACTCTAATTTGTGCTTTAATTTATAGAAGTCTTTTTTTTTTTTCCAGACATTTTTGTCTGTCTTACCCTTTATATAATGTATGGTAGTTACTAAAAGTTAACATGCTGGGCTGGAAGAATATAACTGCTACTCATTGTGCATTCTCAGAGTAACTGGGAAGTCCCACGAGTTAGACAATCAATCAATCAATCAATTGGTTGGTATCTAATAAGAGTGGCCTCGAGCCTTGGAGAAAATGGATACTGAGATTAGGATCTTCAAGAGTTTACAGAAAGCTTGAAGTAGTGCTCACATCTTTAATCACAGTACAGGAGGCAGAGGCGAACAGTGAGTTTGAAGCCAGTCTGGTCTACAGAGTGAGTTTGAGACAGCCAGAGGGAGACCCAGTTGAGAGTGGTTGGGCAGCTGTGAAAGAACTTTGTAGAACTTTGTTTATTGCTTAGGAGGCCATTGATTAAAACTCTTCAATAATGTATTTCCCTCTGTCCTTTGTTCCTGTACAGATGAGAACCTTTTGGTGACAAACCAAGAAAAATGAATAGAACTATCATTGATATTAGAGTACATAGTCATTGGATAATGTCCATACGCCCTGCACAGATGAAATACTGTTTTAGTCTTTTTCCAAGTTCTAGACTGAGAGTGAAAATTTACTGACAAATCAGAAAAGGGTTAAAGCTAAGGGTTAAAGGAAGCAAAGTTCTACTTTTTAGGATATTCAGGATTGTAAAATATAAAGAGAACCCTCTGGTAGCATCCCTCTCCCTAAGAGAATAAATCCCAGCTCCTTACACAGTCCTAAAGGCCCTCACAGTCCTGCCCTCCTCTCCTGGCTTTGTTGCCACATTCTTGTGTTCTTGTGTCAAACATTTGCTATTTTTCTTTCCTGATTCTCTCTTTACTGTCTTCTTCCCTATTTACTGGAAGCATACTGGTCTACTCTGTTCAACTCTGCGCCATTGTACCTAGTAACCAAGTGTTTGGTAAATGTAGTTGATAGTTGAAGCTGTTGTCGATAATTTCTCTGTACACTAGTTTTAGCTAAAGATCGTTCCTTCGTTCCTTGTATTTGTACTTAGACCAGTGAAGCCCTTGCAGTCCCTGTGGGTCTGAGGTGCTGCACTCCTTGACATCCCTCTTCTGTGCTCATATGAGTCAGCTTCACTCAGGATGTCATCCCTTCCCTCACACATCTGACTTTTTCATGTCTGGGGACTTGTGCTAGAATTCAGCTGCCAAATTCCTCCATCCCTGAACACAGCCTGGTGGTCATACCTGGATGATTGCACATAAACAGTCAGTCATTCTCAGGGGACAGTGATGCGCTGAGTACATACCACCTTCTAGGTCTTTTTAGGAAGGAAACAACTAAAGAGGAAACTTCTTTAAAAGACAAAGCAGGGCTGGGGAGACGCAGCGTGCAGGACTTCTTGCTTCAGCAGAGGACCCTGATCCAAATAACTCTTACAAACTCCACAGAGTTTGTGAGACTAGACAAGGCACACAGCAGACATGCTGCTATACATATATGCGGGCAAAACCCTCATACTTATAAAATCTTTTTTGTAAGTGTAACTTTTTTTAAGATTTATTTTATATTTCATAAAACAAATAACAGAAAGGTATTGTGGCCCTATTATAAAGCAGACTTGAAGTTTCTTTTGTTATATTTATTATTTCAGTACAGTGACACACCATTATACACAGTTTATAGAAGAGATGGTTCTTGCCTTAGCAGGTGGGAGAACCTACCTGCAACTTAGTAAGTCTTAGAAAGTTTGCAGTATTTATTTTCAAATGTTGGCAGGAATGTTTGAATCCAGAGAAAACTGTATTTCAGAAAAGAGTTTAGTTTGATCAGTCCTTTAAGATTTACTACTTTTGAAAATACAATAGTTATTTTTTGTACTGGACTTAGAAATAAACCCATATGGCCTATTTATGAAGAAGGAGAAGGAAGAGGAAGAAGAGAAGAAGAATGCAAGCTATTTTGCATGTTAAACCTTAATGATTTGTTTTATTTTTAATTATGTGCCTGTTTGTGTAATCACATGTGTGTACAATTGTCTATGGAGTCCAGAAGAGGGCATCTGATGCCCTGGAGTTACAGGCAGCTGCAGGCTACCATGTGGATGCTGAAAGCCAAACTCCTGTCTTCTGAAAGTGCAGCAGGCACTCCACCCACGGAAGCCTCTCCAGCTCTCCGCCTTTAAAATGCATGTTGTTGTCCTGAGGGCAGGTTATCAATCTTGTACTTTGATGTTTGTTGGAAAAAATAATTATTTTAAATAGAACTTGTCTAGCATGCTAATAATTGTATATAGTAGATTTCAAATTAGCTCAGTGAATATTCTCCAGATAATAAAAGATAGAATTATCATCCACATAGTTAAAAAAATCATATAATATCATTTTGGTAAAACCAGCTTGAGCAATGGTTAAGAGAAGTAGTTGCTCTTGCCAAGGGTCCAGATTTGATTCCAGCACCCACACAGGAGCTCACAATCATCCATAAGCCCACCTCCAGAAGATCTGAGGCCTTCTCTGAACTCCATGGGCAGCAGGCAAGTGTGTGGTGTATAGATGCAGGTAGAATAGTCATATACATAAAATAAAATGAAATTAACCTAAACATTTTTAATCACTTTTATAAAAACCCGAGTAGCTTTTTTTTTAATTTTCATGTGTGGCTATATAAATAAATATAAGTATAACATATAAATATTATACTTAGTAGCCTCTGTTGATCAAAGTTTTAAAATTAAATTCATACTAAAACATGTTTTCTAATTACACTTATTATTTCTATTAGAGAGAAATAGATTAACACTAATTTGTAATTTAAACGATTATGAGCATGATTTTCAGTTACTAAAAAGGAATCTAAAACCTTTACAACACAGAGTATTTTATCTTATTTAGAGATATTTTATTCTCTATTTGAACTAGAATATGCCTAAGGTACCATGATGAAAATATCTTTTGTATTTTACATCAACACAGTCATCAAAAGATCAACGTACATAATCCATTTCAGACCCGTAAGACACATTAAGTGATGTCTAATCTTTCTATAGTTGCATTTTAGTGAAGAACGATGATGTGCTCCTGCATCCCGCATAAATATCTGTACAAGGCAGTGGTTTTTAGTCTCTGTATTTAAATAATACCTTATCTGTTCTGTCTAAATATAAGTTGGTTTGAAGTCTGCTATTCTAACAATAGTTACTAGACTTCTTAGAAAATGTATTGTTAGCTTGCTAGCATATCTCTAGGGTCACACAAAACCCAGCATTGTTGGGAGGAATTCCCCCAAGCATCTTTTCTGTTATGTCACCATAAACCCCAAGCTTCAAAAATCCTATTTGCTCAAGAATATCATGAGCATATAAAGCTAGAGCTAGATGTCTTAGCATCAGGGACACTCTATTGCCACTGTTAATGACCATGAACGTTTTCCGTATGGCTGTTCAGTGTCATGTTGAATATCCCAGGATGATAACACCATTGCTAAGACATATTTCATATCACCTATTCTGTCCCTGCTCAGCATGCACAAGAGTAGAGTTTAAATCTTCATTCATTTCACTTTTTAATGTTTCTTTTGTTCTCCTTATCGTGTTCTGGCTTTCCCAAGGATATATGCTTTGAATGAAGTCACATGTGCATTACTAATTGTGTGCTATTGTATTTACAGTTCCTAGTGGTGGCACTGTGAAGCTGCTCATGCCTCTGCTTCACTTGATGTAAGATCCTCTGAGTGTCTTTGATAGCAGTGAAACAGTATTAATTGTTTTGTACATTTCTTGGTCACTCTTCTTAGGTGGTCTTCATAATCTATTAGAACTTTCAGCCAGATTTTTGTAATGTCATGCTTCCAGCCGTGATTAAATTGGTAATTAATGAACAGTCTTTGGCAATGTGAACCACATCCTGTTAATTTTCTCTTTTGAGTTTTTAGAAGTTGTCTTCTATGTCAGAAATCATTGCACCACCTTGCTACGGCCCCTTGGCATGAAACCACAATGACTTGATTTTTGCAGCCATTAGTAGATCAGAGCAGTAATTTCACAGTATTTTGGTCAAGGCAATTATAGTACCCAAAACTGAGTAAATGTGAAAAATTCATGAAAGAGGTCCAGAAATACCAGGTGAGCTTCCTTGTGTGCACTGGGACGTTATGATTAGTTTAATTGGTCCTTGTTTGATTTTAGCCGCATAGTCTGTCTGTGCCACAGCAGAGCGGGGACTTTATATTTGACGGTCTCTGACCTCCTTTGACATGGTCAGTGCAAAATAAGCTCTTTGAAACAGCCCCCTCCCAAAAGATGTTTAAACAGCATTTTTTAAAGTTAACTGTAGAAAAAAAGTCGTCTCATTAGTTTCTTGATACACTTATTTCACACATGCTTGGTAATATTTCTGTAACTCTGTTTACTTAACAAATAATGTGCAACTATATTTTAACAATTAGTTTTGTGATGTTATTGATAAAGACGCTCTTGGATGTTGTATGCGGACCTTGTAGTGTCTTAATGAGAATTCTGTTGAAATGAGGCTTTCTTTGCTGCCTCAGAGTAAATGAAAGTACTCTCTTCCTTAACTGGTTGCTTACGTTTTATAGCAGCCTGAAGTGATGCTTGCTGCAGGACTTAGAATTT
>NW_022196905.1:9200845-9228345 GCF_008632895.1 Mastomys coucha
TTTTTTTTGTTCATGCTTGGTGCTAATAACAAAGCTTAGCTTCCTGTCTCTTGATGAAAGGCAATAGTCAAGTTATTTTTATTAGTTTAATATAACATTAGGGAATCCTAAGGACCATTTTGAGAAGCACTACATAAAACTTTTTATATTAAAATTTATTTAGTTTAATTAATGTCCAATACAAGCAAGCACTGTTTTCTGCTGTTGAGGGAGATAAAGATTCAGACTTTGGGTTTTGTCGGTGGGGTAGGGAGAATTGTTCTGTTACAAAATTTTTGATGGAGTAAGAATACAAATTATTGTTTGATTTTTAAAGCTTATTTCGTGAGAATAGAATAGACACATATTTCTTAAGCAGAAGCTCATGTATATTTTTCAAGTGTCTGAATAAAACTATTACCTGTTGTAAAAGACACCCTTGGGTGGGTAATGACCTTAGAAACTACACTGACAGTTTCTCATGTTCTAAGTCACTTTCGCCAATCCATGGCACACTTTTGGTCTAAAGTAATGTCATTCTGTGACATTTGCGGCAGGACTGAAAAGGACCCCCCATAGTAGCCATTTTTATTTGGTTTCTTAAGATCTGAAGGCAGCTGAGAGAACAATTGGGTAAGGTGGAGGGCTGGGGAAGCTTGATTTTCTTGTTCTCTGTGAAATGAAACTAGTCTTTTCCTTCCCTCTAAAAGCAGAGTCTGCTAGGGGGGTGTCGCTGTGTCGGAGCTGCTGGGGTGCCACTGCAGATCACTTTAATTACTACAGCTAAGGAGGGTAAAATTAAAAGCAGCACCATTGGAGCACTGGAAGACAGCTCGCCTAGGTGTCGGTGAACTGTGAAATATAAAAATTGCATACCAATACATTTTTATGGAAAGGAAACAAGGAATTACATTACTTATTCTAGAAGAGTTTGTCCGTAACTCGTCAAGTTTTACTAGTGCCTCTCTCGGTAGCAGATCATAGACCATTTCAGTGTGATAAGGAAAACGGCAGCCGCAGCCTCGAGACAGGCAAGGAAAGGCGGAATATGTTTTTAGCTTGTGTCCAAAGTTATTAGCTCTGACCCAGCTTGTGTGTGATGTTTTCTGTCTGCTGCATTGAAGTGCAGGCTCGTTGGCCTTGCCTTGAAGACGGCAGTGCTACATTCACCTCTCTCCTAGGGTTTTCTAATTCGAGATCGGGACCCAGGTTTTAAATGACTATAAACAAATTAGTTCGCATCACCTGTCTTCCTGAGTATCACAAAGGGGAACTTGAACTGATTTGTAAAGAACAAGAACATTACTATCACAATAATAACAACAGGGTCTTAAAAAATACTAGGAGCAGAGATTATGTAAGATCATTGCTTTGAAATCTCAAGACCACACTAAATTTATTTCCTACTATGGCATTTGCAAAGTGCATGATATTAAACAGTGTATCTAAGTGATGTTCAGTCTCTATCAGTCAAGATGCAGGTAGCTATCACACAGCACTGTGCAGAGCAAAGACAAAACAAGCAGGGCATAAAACCACGCCTGAGTCTCTGCAAAAGGCTGTTGTATTCATGGGTAGGGAGGCCTCCCAAAATGAGCTCTCGTCTACTCTACCTGTAGTGCGGCCATTTTGGAAAGGCATGGTCAGCCTCCTGAGTCATTCTAACTCTGTAGAAAAGGCAAATGTCTTAGAACAGTAACTATCAGCTTTTGGGGGTTTATGCAGTGAGGCAAATGGCTTCCCTTTAAAGATGGTGGCCCTCAAGAGTTTCCCAAGTAAACCGATGATTCACTTTGGCAACAGATCAGTCCTTGTCTTATTTTGTGTGAAGAGTAGTAAAAAGAAAGATAACAAAAGTGCATTTCTGTGCTTAGATTTAGGCATCATGAGAAATATTACCAACCTACATGAGCAGTTTGCAATGAATGCTTTACTAAACTAAACTAATAAAGGGGTTATTAGCCCTACTCTCTGGTCATGTTGTCTTTGGACATGAACAGTGTAGCCATTTTTATTAAATATGGTAAAATTCTCAGATTTTGTTATCATCTATTGTTTAAATATTGCCAAACGGGCCGGTCAGTGGTGGCGCACACCTTTAATCCCAGCACTTGGGAGGCAGAGACAGGTAGATTTTTTCTGAGTTCGAGGCCAGCCTGGTCTACAGAATGAGTTCTGGGACAGCGAGGGCTACACAGAGAAACCCTATCTCAAAAAAACCAAAACCAAAACAAAAATATTGCCAAACAAACTGACTGTATGTAGTACTAAGTATTGAACTCAGGTCCCATGCATGGGAAGTAAACAGTCAATACCTGAGTTATATCCCCAATTCCCATAGTCTGACTTCTAGTGGAACCTACATATAAATGAAATAGTTTTACTTAGAAAGAATCTTCTCATAAAGAAACTGGAAATTTAGGACTTCTCAATTAAGCTAAAATTGTTTATGCATTCAGTTGATACAATTGCAGTTTTTTCCTTCAGGACTTTTTGAGGGGATGGGGAGGCATGGTGCTAGGTATTGGACCTAGAGCATTTCCCAAACAGACAAATCCTCTCTACCACTGAGCTACATTCCCATGACTTTTAACAATTATCTTTTATTTTCTCAGTTGGTTCTTGCGGGTGAGAAAACAAACAATACAGATAGGCCATCCCACTGGAGAGCTGTGGGTCCAGGCAAAATTGTCTCTGTGGCATAAGGACATCAGTAGAAAAGCAAATTAAGGCAATCTGATAGGGAACTAGAACTCTGTCAATCAGGCTCAAGATTTTGCGCTGTGTCTATAAACTTTGTTTACTGTAGGGTTTTATGAGTTGTAACCTGCCCTTGCCGCCTGTTAATGAGGCTAAATCTTGCTACTTGAGAATTGAATTACAGCACACCTCTGGGCTAATGGTTATAAACAGAGAGTCCCATTAGAGCTGCATTCTGACTTGTTCATTTGCATTTTTCTATTGTGCAGAGAACAATGAAGGGTAAATAAGTACAAATAAACAATTTACATAGAAATTGCTAAAGTGTGGCGATTAGTGCTCAGAGTTGTTTTTATTAATGGTTGCCTACCTTAGTGTGCACACTCTTAGTGAACTCTCAGCCTACGCTTTGGGAGGCTATAGCTTGTGAGAAAGAAAATAGGTTCCAATTTATACTGGGAACGGCAGCATTGTTTATTTTAAACAGTTAGAATGACCGACTATTTCATCTCAGTGTGAATCATCATCTTAGCTCCCTAGGAAGTTATTATTCATGCAATGAAAGTGGCTTAAATCTTGTTGTCTTCAGCATATGAAATCATGGTTTTCTTAATGTTCCTACTCTCCTTAAGTTGAAGGATGCAGGCTTAGTAAAGGCTGTGTCTTGCTCAGCTGGTCATGTAACTTGATCTTTTGGGCTTTGTTTTGGTTTTTCTCTTTCTTTTTTGGCTGTGTTTATTGGAGTGAGAGGGTTGTACACATGCCACAACATGCTTGTGGAGGTCAGAGGGCAACTAAGTCAGAAAGAGGAGCATTCCGTCTACCTTGTTGGTTACAGTGATCCAACTCAAGTGTCTACCCCTTGAGCCATCTCATCTGCCTCTTGATTCTGTTTTTTGTACCATTGTAGACCAGGCTAGCCTAGAATTTATGTTAACTAAGGCTGCCTTTAATTCCTGATTCTCTTGCATCCATCTCCCAAATTCTGGGATTATATAAGTATGAGCTGTGGCATCTGTTTTTAACTTGACATTTTGGGGGATCAGATAATTTAATAGTTAAGAGGAAGAGTCATGGAGTCAGACAGACATGGGTTGAATTGTTGGATGTTTTGCTGTGCGGCATTTGGACTTGAAGTCTGTTGTTACTAGTTAAAAGGGGTGGGGTATAAGAATTAAATGAAGTAATGACTATAAAGTACTTAGCACATGAAAGGTCAAGAAATACAGTAATTAAAATGCCATCAAACCTCATCTTCATCTATGTCCAGAAAGACTAATAATAAGAGAAAGATTGTTTTGTATATGATCTTTACGTCTTCATTCTCACCCTGTACATTACAAATGCATTTGTTTCCAGAGGCTTAGAAGCCATCTCTGGAGTGTCTGCGCTCTCTTGCTTCTCACTATCCTGTCACCTTCCGGGGGCTCCTGCAGCTGTGCTAACACCATGTTCTCTACAGGAGTGTTCCGGTTACATTCCGCTCAGGCTGTTCTTGTTTCATGGGAGAGTCTTGCTGTATAATCCAAGCTCAGCTCAAATCCAGAATCCTCCTGCCTCTGCCTCCCAAGTACTTCCAACTGTAGCTGTAAGCATCCTCAAATAGCTACCCTGCACATGCTGAGCTCTGAAGACTCCACTGTAACAATTGTCCCTGTCCCCTTCCTGTATGCTCGGGATAATGTTGCCACAGCCCTTGTCAGCCCTGTGTTCAGATTCACATTTTTCTGAGTCACTCAACAGTCTCTCCCCTTGATATGTCTAAGATAATATGTAATTGTGTGGTTGTGGAGGTTGATTTGGGTGCTGCTTTCCGGCTGTGTTGTTTATTCTGTTCCCCTGTCCCCTTTGTCTATGGAGAAAATGGAAATTATAAACACTTAGTGGATTCTCTCTAGCACTTGGGATAGAACATTGTAAGTAATGTGTACACAATATGCTTCATATCAAAACAAAGATGATGTGTGGGTGACCTAGTATTAGTGATGAGAAGCCCAACCTCTGGATTACACACGTTCTCTTTATGTGTCTTTTTACTGTGCTCACAGTTTTTGCGAGTTACGATACTTAACGTTCTACCATCATATTGAACTCCAGTTTTCATTTATTCATTGACTTCAGTGATTTCATTGATTCAATTCATTGTACTAACTGTTGTTTTCTATAGTTGGAAGTGTGCCATTTTGCCTACCAAGAACTTGAGAGTGTGCCCGCAGGCCTACCTGACACACCTATTAAGCTAGTCTTATTGATTTTGATGATGCCAAAATCTCTTGGGTTTTTAGTTTGTTTGTTTAGCTACCTTGAAAAAGATGACTTTTAAAGTCCCCAGATTTGAGTTGCACCTCTCTGCTTCTTCCCTGCTTCTTCTAACAAGCCTGATTGCACCTCTCAAATTTTCTGAATAACTTCTGACTTTCTCGGTAATAGGTTGTTTTGTTTATTTGTCTTTAAGATGGGTTTCTTTATTTAGCCCTGACTGGCCTTGAACTCACAGAAGTCCCCCTGCCTCTGCTTCTGCTTCTTGAGTGCCTTTTCTTGAAAGCCTCTTCCGCTTTGATTCTCATGATCAATTGATGTTCTTGCTCCCTTCTTCTGCCACATCCCCTTAGGTGTTCTCCATGTTTCACTCAGTGGCCTCCTTATTCCTCTTGAGGTTTCCATGTAGTCATCCTTCAGCACTGTGGGCCTGGCTTTCCCTCACACCATAGCCTCAGACCACCACTAGAACGCACTCAGACATCCTGTTGCCTTCAACCCCCTCTCTCTTAGCCCAGACGCTGGCTTCTGTTAGTTTCCTATGTTTATTATAAGTCCACAGTTGGAGTTCCCATTCCATTTTATCTAAGTTATACTATCCTTCTGTCCATAGCTCTAACCAAAAATTAGAACATAAATTCATTCCTTGCATCTTTTTCCAATTCCTTGTAGCACTTCCTCTTCCTGAATGTTCTTATTAGAACCTATAGATTTGTTGGGCAGCTCATAAACCTGCTAATTCATGTCTTCATAACCTGCTAATTCATGTCTTCCAGTTCTTTGTTAACCTATATTTCACTGCTGCTAGATTAATCTCTCATTCTCCTAAACTTTAGAAAGCATGCATATAAAAGCAAACAGCATAAAGGAGCCAACATCCCAAGCCACCTTTAGTGGTTCCTAAGTCGCTGCTTTGGGGTATGCTTCCCTGGGTCGGCCTTCTGGTCTGTATTGCTGTGTTGTCCCTCCTCCTTGTCTTACTGGCAGCAGTTGCCATAACCAGACCACATCGATCTGTCAGTTCCACTCCTGCAGGTGCAACACAAAAGCCGTGACACCTTTTGTCTGCCCCACCCCAAGCCAAAACTGTTGTTTCAAAAGCTATAAAGAAATATTGCTTTAAAAAATATTTACGGCCGGGCGGTGGTGGCGCACGCCTTTAGTCCCAGCACTTGGAAGGCAGAGGCAGGCGGATTTCTGAGTTCGAGGCCAGCCTGGTCTACAGAGTGAGTTCCAGGACAGCCGGGGCTACACAGAGAAACCCTGTCTCTGAAAAAAAAAAAAAATATATATATATATGTATATATACATATATACATATATATATATATTTACATGTGTCTTAGTTTTGGTCTTAGTTTGGTTTCCTTTTGGTCTTTTTTCCTGTTGTGTAAAATACTCTGCTAAGAGCAACTCAAAGGAGAAAGGCTTTATTTTAGTTCACAGATGAAGTATAGTTTTATCACATCACATGGGAAAGTCCAGACAACAGGAACCCCAAGTAGCTGGTCACATGACAGCCCCAGGGCAAAGAGACCAATGAATGCACCCATGCTACTCAGCTCCTTTTCTTCAGTCCGTAGTCCAGGACCTCCTAGGGCATGAATGGCACCATCCAGTGGATCTCTCTCCCAACCTCAGCTAATGCACTCAATAGAGTCAACATGGGAACACCCAGAGGCTCAGCCCGGTGGTTCCACCAGGGAAGAGAGTGGGATGTCAGAGGAGGCTGAGTGGATTAGGCTGGATCTTGAAGAATCAATAGACGTTAAATGATATGAGAACTATGGTCCAGGAAGAGTTGATGATATATTCCAAGCCACAGCTATTCAATACTTAGTGTGGACATGTTTTATGGAGGTTAGAAGGTGTTAGGGAAGAGAGACCTACCAAAATACTGGAGCCAGCTTATTGTAGGATTTACCATGGTTTTATAAACATTCAAGCTTACCAATCTCCCTCTCCCTCTCTCCCTCTCTCTCTCTCTTTCTCTCTCTCTTTCGCGTGCGTGCATGCACATGTGTGTGTGTGAGTGTGAGAGTGTGTGTGTGCGTGCAAAGTTCACAGAAGGTTTTAGATGTCTTCCTCCATCATTCTCCACCTTGGAACTTGAGCTAGCAAGTGCCAGCAATGCTCCTGTCTCCATGCCCCACACTGCTGGGGCTGCAGTTGTATGGGGAGATCACACCTGGCTTTTCAAGTGGGTACTAGAATCAGATCTCAAGTCCTAGTCCTCTTAGAAGCTTAGGGTTTTCTCTTAATGGCTGAGCCATCTCTTGAACCCCTGCTTACACTTCTTAAATAGCCTCTCTTAGGTAGTCAACAACTATCTACCTATTTGTTACAGGTTTTAGTAATTTTAAATTCAAAACTTTATTAGACATTGTTGGCTTTTTTTCCTTATTGTGCTTCTGGAGGAAATGTAGCAAAAAAAAAATAAATTCTGTTATTGTTGGCATTTTTTAAGTTACAACTGTTAACTGACCTATTCTCTTCACTCTTACTCTATGGAAAAATACCTTTCCTGTATTTGATCTAAGTTGGATTGCTGTATTTTTATAGTATCAAGGCATCTTTTAGACAGTGCTTAGTATCTTTATTAAAAAATAGCAAGTTAAATTTTATTCCTAAGAAATAAATTATTAATCACAATTCTATTCTGATTATTGGGAATTTCTTTTCCAAGTCTGTTTTTATTAACAATTTCTGTCTTTTCTTTAATAGTTTGTGTTGCCAAACATTCTTTAATTTAAATTTGTGATGGACATTTTAATACAATGATTTGTAAATGTTTTAAAGAACTGATTCTGAGATGTCTTTTAAAGCTGGTGTGACATCCAGCTGATGCGAAGCACCCTGTTTATAATGTGGGCCAAGCACCATGCTGCAACCAGTTACTATCACGATGATCAGATTGAAAATGAAATTGCATTTCTGTCAATTACTGAGTTGGCAACTGTTCAATATATCTTAGCAGCAAGATGAAGAGAGACGTCGGCAGCTGAGAGAGAGGGCTCGTCAGCTAATAGCAGAAGCTCGATGCGGAGTGAAGATGTCAGAACTTCCCAGCTATGGTGAAATGGCTGCAGAAAAGTTGAAAGAAAGGTCAAAGGCATCTGGAGGTGAGCTAAAGAATCTTGTAGCACATTCTACAGAGAACCAGAAATCTTCAACAGACCTTTTAGGGCTTCTTATTTTTACTTCAAAATGTTACATAGAACCATAAACTTTCTAGCATATTGATATGGGTGGTTTGTTTGTTTCCCTAAGCCAAGAAAAGTATAATAAATCAGAAGATAAATGTCATTTTTTCCAGGTTAACTTGTGCCTTAATTTTTAATGCAAGCATCATTCTTCAGCTTGGACATATGAGCATAAGTCTGTAATCCTGGCTGAGGCAGGGATGATTTCAAGCTGGAGTCTGGCCTTGGCTGTATAGCCAGACCCTGTTTCAAAAAGAAGACAAGATGTAGGGTGGGTGGGGGGAGGAGAGGGAGGAAGAAGAGATTACACTGTTTAGGTTGCGCTATCCCTTGATGCCTTGTGGCTGGGAGAGTAGGTGAGATACAGTCCAGTCCTTAGTGTCTAGACTGTAGGCTTTGCTAGTGGTGAGCTCTTCCATGGCAAATGTGCTCTGGTTTTGTACTGGAGATGGAACCTGAGGTCTTGTGCATGCTAAGCATGCATTTTGCCATTAAGCCTCCAACAGCTCCAGGACATTCCCCTTCAATGAGATCTTTTGAGTGATATTTTTGTGCTGGCGAGATGGCTCAGCTAGTGAAAGCACTTTCCACCATACCTGCTCACCTAAATTCAGTCCTTCCTTCCACATGCATAGTGTAAGTAAAGAATCAAGTTTTACACTTTGGCCTATGACTTCCACATGTGGGCTATGGCACAATCATCCCCCTACCCCCACCATGCACACACATAAAATGTGATAAGATTTTGTGAAGTAGTTTTGCCAAGGTGTGGTGGTGTATACTTTTAACCCCAGCATCAGGAGGTAGAGCGTCAGGCCTAGGCCACATGGGACTCTAGATCCCAATATGTAAGGATCATTACTATGTTCCATATCAGTTCCCTTTAGGTTGATTCTGTTGTCCTGACTCTGAGACAGTCATCTTCAGTATTTGAAGATTACTCTAAGCTCAGTGTTGAGACAAGGGCCATATAAAATAAAGAATTTTTTGCCTCTCAGTACTCAGTTTGGTCATCCCTAATTTAAAGCTGCATTTTTACTAGGAGTGCATTCAAGAGGCCTGTGAGCTTTTTACTTCAAAGTAAATTCAAAGATATGTAATCTGTTTATCTAATAAAATTATGTAATAAAAGTGTTAGGTACTTGTCCTTAGTTAACCTTAGAGTATTATTACCCTCAAGAATAGGTAAATAAGGGCTTAAATAAAACCTAGAGAGCTGGAGCTAAGGAAGAGTCTTGCCAGTTCAATAGTAAGTTTCTGCAAAGTAAACTAGAACTTACTGCTATGATTGTTTTAAATTGGTTCCTTATAGAAAAGCTTACTGTTTGTCAGTGTTAAGGATGCTAAGAAAACGTTGTAGTTAGTGGCATAGGATGCACTGCCTGCCTATGCAGTTGGTGCTGTCTTTGTGATACAACCCAAGTTGAGGGCTTCAGATGTAGTTCAGTGGTAAAGTATTTGTCTAGCACCAATCAGGCCCTAGGTTCAGTCATTGTAACTAACACACACAGGCACACACACACATGTGGAATAAATAAATTGTTGAAGGCTATCATCCCTCTCCTCAGATGAGAAATTTTAAAAAATAGAAAATACAACCTCACTTGGCAGTGTATATCAAGATTAGGCTAGACCAAGAAACCTTGTCAGGGTTGCAGCCCATGACTGGGAGCTCTTTCTACAGTCGGGGAAAGCAGAGGCCTGGACTTGACAATCACGTGACAGTCAAAAACAGAGTGACTGGAAGAGTTGTTTTTTTTGTTTTTGATTTTTTTTTTTTTTTTTTTTTTTTTTTTTTGGCTTTTCGAGACAGGGTTTCTCTCTGTAGCCCTGCCTGTCCTGGAACTCACTCTGTAGACCAGTCTGCCCTTGAACTCAGAAGTCTGCCTGCCTCTGCCTCCCAAGTGCTGGGATCAAAGGTGTGCGCCACCACTGCCCTGCTATGAATGGAAGAGTAGGGCAAGGCTGCAGCTACTCTCTCCCATCTGGTCATCTCCAGTCTGTATGAAGTGTATGGCTGAGCAATAGTGCTTGACCGTCAGGCTGGCTTGTTCCACGTGCCATGCTGATCCCATTTCCATCCACAGTGAGAAATGACGGGATTCTCTTGTTTCTGTGGTTCTGTACTGTTCTGTTGACTGTATGAAGATTTCTTTACCAATTCATGGGTGGACACCATGACCACTTGGTGATTTGTGAACATTACTACATTCTGTCTTCTGTTTGGTCTCTGTAGAACTTTGAAAGTTCTGAATTTTACGGAGACCCTGGTTGAGAATTAAAAAAAAAAAAAAAGAAGAAGAAGAAAGGAAGAAAGGTTAAATGAGAAACTTCTTTCTGAATCTTCTATTTTTCTGAGTATATTTTTAATGACAGCCTGGGTTTCTTTTCTTGGCATTGTAGATATTCCTCTTATGTTATCACCAGATATCCTGATTTCATTTACCTGTGAAGAAAGTGTATAAGAGTGGTTGTATTGCTGTGCCAGCCAGCACTTATCTTTACACTCTGTTGCATGGCTGAAACTCATTTCTCCTGCACACAGAGCACAGACCCTCCTGGCCTCTCTCGCTTATGCAGTGGATCTCTACCACTGGCTCTGCCGTGCTCGCCTGTCAGATTTTCCATGATTAGCCACGAAGACAACTGTATCAATCAATATGTGTGTAGATACATAGATATAGACATAGTGTCTCTCAGTACACACACACATGTGTGCACACATACACATAAACATGTACTTGAGTTCTATTAGAATGCATTAAAGTTTCCCACCTGTTGGGAAGTATGTTGTAACTGCTGAAAAAAATTTAAAGTTCATTTGGAGAGAACACATCTGGCACCTGTTTAACATGAGACAGGACTTGGCAACTCCCAAGTACCCATATCCCACCGCATTTCTGTTCTTTGCCACTTCCCACAGCAAAACCATTGTCTAAGGTTGAGTGAACTGTTTTCCTCGCCAAACGCCTTCCCTATACCCTAGTATCCAATCAGGTTTGAATCCTGTTATAGCTTCTCTACATTATGCTCTCTTCTGCTTCTTCAAGTCACAGAGGTCCTAACACCTAGATTTCCCAGCTGCAGCTTTTCTAGTCTCTACAGCTCCCAACAGCTAGGTCAGCAGTGGCACCAGTGATGCCACTGCCTGCAGATTGTACTCCGACTATGGTCCATGCAGTGCTTCCTGTCTCTCTCACAGAAGGATATGAACGTAGTATACTCAAGAACCGCACTTAAGAGGCATATTGATGCTGTCTAATATGTAAAGGACCTAAGGGGCCACCATGGTTGCCTGTGAACTACAACACCTTTACAATTGGTTACAAGTAGATATTTTGGCTAAAATATACATACTCTTGGCAAACACTATGATCTTGCTAGCGCACTGATATCTCTCCATTCCCATCAACTAGCGTTTAAGCTCCCCATCCCGCCCCCTGGGCTCTCTCCAGTTCTTCCCTTCAGGCCTCGCCTTCTGTTATTTCCCTTTAAGTTATACCTAGCAAACTGGACTTGGCAGCGTTCTCTGAACAGAGCCTACTCCTCTCAGTGACCTAACTTAAATTTAGTACTTCCAAGAAAGAAATCCTGGTGTCATTGGCAAAGAGAAATCTTTTTATCTTTTGAATTGCTCTGTACAGTGTTTTTACCACATAACTCACATCCTACATGGTATTATAATTACTTGAATGGGTTTGTTCTGAGTAAAATAAATGTCTCGTAAAAACGTACTATCTCTTCAGTGTCCAGCACCATGTTTTGCAAGTTAAGTAGCTGGGACCTCTAATACAGTTCCTTCTTCATATTATGGTTGACCCCCACACCACCATAAAATTATTTTGTTACTATCTTATAACTATAATTTTGCTACTGTTACAAATCATAATGTAGATAACTGATATATCCCAATTGGGTCGCAACCCACAGGTTGAGAACCACTGATATGGTTTGTTCTGTTTTTGAGTAAAAGAATGAATGCTGCATTTTGTACTTTGACTCTAGATTAATTGTGGTTAGTAATAATCAATGGCGGTTGATTGACAGCAGCCAAATGCAGCTAGCAAGCCATTAATAATAGTTAATGTCTCTGGCACCGATTACCACAGAAGTGTTTGACTACCTTTTTAGTACTTGGGAGTATTTGCTAAGCTACAGAATTATTTGGAGAATGAGGACTGTGAAGTTAAAGTTTTCACCTTCAGGAAACAAGCAAAATAGCTGTGCTGGGAGTAATTGATGAGCAGGAGCTGCCAGCTGATTGTGCTGGGTAATGGAGCCCTATGTGCTTGAGATTCTGCCCTAAAAGCAACAGCAATGCCTGTACCTGCCTTGCCACTGCACCAGGAAGAGGCTCTTCTCAGGCCTTTTTCTTTGTTTTCTTCTTCTAACTGTCTCGTACAGTAGATGGGAGCCTGTTTAATGTTAACTGTCAGTAGCATTTTTGGTGGCTACTTGAGAAGCCCAAAACAAACAGGATGTGCTTATGCAACCATATCTAATAAGTGATAAAAATGAAAATCAGAGTTTCAGAGGTTTTTCAGTAAGTCAATTTTATTTCCATATATTATTGTATTAGTGATTATTAGTAGATTATACAGTAAAACACAAGGACTTAATGATAATGAGTTCAGTGATTCAGAGACAGTGGGTTGCAAATTGTCCAAACCTCTGCATCTGCTTTGATGTGATAATTGAGCTTTGACATAGAATGTAAAATATAACTGTTAATCCACTAGTGGGAAAGTCACTTACAACTAAGTTCTTAGCTTACTTCATCCTTGTCAGACTTCAGAGTAACTGTCATTGAAATATTCATTTTTCTTCTTTGGAATTGAGGACAAAGGGTATAAAATATGAATGATATACTAACATTGCTACATGTTCTTACAGATGAAAATGATAATATTGAGATAGATACTAACGAGGAGATTCCTGAAGGCTTTGTTGTAGGAGGTGGAGATGAACTTACTAATGTAGAAAGTGACCTTGATACTCCCGGTAATTTCAAATTATCAATGTTTTGTGTCCTAATGCATGGCAAACTTTATTTTTACATCATCAATAATAGTTTATTTTTATACTCTTTTTACGTCTTATGCCCTCACTAATGATTTAGTCAACTCCACCTTCCATAAATGTTCATGTTATTTTGTTATCATTTGTATGTTCAAATAGCTTAACATTTGTATAGTAAATTATGACTTAAGTTCTTATATTACTAGTAATCACTCTGTTTCAGTTTAGGGGCATTCCATGAGTGGCCTCCTCTCTGCTTCAGTGTTTTGATGTGCTACTGTATACTACATGTGGAATAACTATGGAGTAATTCAGATCAAATCTCAACCCATAGCTCAGACTCACTTGTTTAGAATTACTAATGGCAGTACTGGGTATATTGGTGTATAGGGCTGAGACGGGAGGAAAATGAGTAAGTTCCAGGCCAGCCTGAACTGTATAGTAGTTTTGAGGCCAACCTGGGCTATACTGGGAGACCTTTCTCTAGTCTTACTGAGTTATTTTGCAGTTTTCTTGCTTGAGTTCGACATTATTACTCTTTTACATATGCTGAACAATTGGTTAGAGTAGGGTACTCTGAAAACTCCTTGTATAGACTACGATTAGATGAATGTCACTCCTTCTGCCAGGTCAGTTTGTCACACTGCAATTCATCTTTTAAGATATTAGCATGCTTTTGGTGTGCATTCTGTGTGCCTCACCTCCATAAGTAGCAGCAGGTAGCAATCCAGAGCTTCATATACCCGAGTGCTTCAGAAACGGCTCTCGAGGTGAATTCTCAGGCAGTAAAAACCCTGGATAAGGAGTAACATGAGTCACATGAGTGTCCTTCCCTGATGAAGATGCAGGGAGGGATGCAGCCTCCCTCCTCCATGCAGTCTGACCTGCTTTGTCTCCACCACCTCCCCCACCTCCAGCTGCTGCTTCTCCTGAAAACAACTGTCCCAGGTCCTCTTAAGCACAGCAACAGTTGAGAAAAACCCATGGCCTTTGTCAACACCTCCCTCCGGACTCAGTATTAAGACATGCTGTTCAAGAAAATCCTAATATTTAGGGAAAGCATTTTAAATGTTTAGCTCAAAACTAAAACCACCTTTTAGTTTGTTTCTAATAAGCCTTTTTTTATTTTTAATTTTTTATTTTATTTTATTTTATTTTTATGTTTACAGGTGCTCTTCTTGCAGGTAAAGTATTTGCTTGGTGCTTTTGGAGGCATCAGATTCCGGGAATTGCAATTACAGCCAGTTTTGTGCCTCCATGTGGGTGCTTGGAATCGAACCTGGGCTTTCAGAAGAGCAGCCAGTGTTCTTAACTGCTAAGCCATCTCTCCAGCTTCTGGTTCTTTCTTAAAGACAGTAGAATTTATCTTCAGCTTCTCTTTAGGAACATATTTGTGTTGCTGTCTGCCTGCCCTCCCTTTATAGTTACTACAAATTCTTCCTTAGAAACTGAGCAAGGGGAAGAGGGAGGAGAGTGGGAAGAGAATTCTTAATATCCTTTTACTATTGAAGACTTGAAGATAGACTTCTGATTATGGAATTATAAAATCAGTAAGATAATCAATGTGTATGTCCTTATGTAAAATAGACTGGAATGATAGGAAAATTAGCCATGTTTTGGGTAATGTAGAGAAATTAGCTGTTACAACTTTTGTAGGATTTTATTTTATTTTTTTAAGAAAAACTGGCTAATTTTAATCCTGGCTAGCTTGATTCTTATACTTGAGGGAAAAAATAAAAAATTCTCTCAGAGATGGGGAGGTGTTTTATTCGAGAATGTGCTTAAATTCAGATCTTTAACACCCAGGTAAAAAAAAAAAAAAAAATCCCCCTTCTGTAATCCCAGCCCTGAAGTCAGGAGACAGGCAGGTCAATGAAGCTTGCCAGCCAGCCAGGCTAGCCCAGAGGGTGAGTGCCAGGTTTACTGACTGAAAGAGCCAGTCTCAAAAATATAAAACATCCAGTATTAGTATTTGACACATGCATACATGTACATACATACAGGCAAATCCACACATGTCCACAAACATACACATAAAAAAATACATAAAAAGTAAAAATTAAGAGATTTCACTGCTGAAAAGAAAAGCACGCCCCGTCTCCTGTTTGATGTCTTGCTTAGTTTGAGGTGACTCTTGCTGTAACTCAGGCTGGTCTGGAACTCACTGCGGTACCCTAGTCTACCCTGGAACTGGTAATCCTCCCGAGTCAGCCTCCTACCCGCTGGGATTACCAACTTCCCCACAGTCAGTGTAGCCATTCAGCATGCCAGTATATGTAGGCTTGTGCAGACACAGGCTTCCCAATCCATAGCTGTGCTTTATGATAATAAAAAATAGGAGTGCAGCTGAAATCTGAAGGCACACAGAAAATAGTATGATTTTTATCCTGCTTTATTTTCTCCAAAATTCCTTTATCAATGTGTATATAAAAGTCATAATGTTTTAATAATAAGTTGTTCAATCTTTATCTTGGTTTGACCATAGTTCATCTGATATTGTTTAAAAAAGAAGCCTGGCAGTACAAACTGAAAAATTTGCATGGAAGTAATGATAATGACATTTATTAAGAGTATTATAATTAGAAAAGTTATTAATCTTTGTGAAAAATACCATTCACCAAAAGTTGGCATGTCTTTTACAACCATTTTATTAAAAAACACCACTTTGTGTGAGTTTTAAAGTAGAAATATTTGTTTCTACTTATTTGTAATGACTTTACATTAGAAATTAATATACCTGGCAAGATAATTTGAAATTGTTTCTTGGAAAAGTTATAACCATAGTTTGGTAGCTTTCCATTTCTATCTATATTTAATACATTCTAAAAATCAAGATAATTTTTATTATATTTCTGCTGTTTAAGTAGAAAGTAATTGCAAGCATATACTACTTTGATGCTGGATATATATGTACACACTTAAACACTGGATTCTGACAGTATATATGTTACTGAGATCATGTTAATAACATATTTCAAGATGCTGCTGCATGTGTAAATTTAACATACTAGAATCATTGAAATGGTAAGGATAATATAATTTGAATTCAAGTGTCAAGGTTTATTAGTTGTGTACACCTGTAATCTCCAGCACCTGAAAGACAGAGACAGGAGGATCACTGCAAACTCAGGTCCAGCCTTTTCTATATAGTAAGTTTCAAGCTAGCCAGGAGTTTAGGGGAAGATCCATCTTAAAAAACAAAGAAACAAAGCATCTCTTAAGTGTCTAGTTTGTTGTATTATTATGTACAATGTATAAATTTTGTATATGTGTACCACATATTTCTGTTTTTCAGGTAATCCTAATGAATATTGCCTAAGCATAACTTCATTATCTTTAGGCATGTTGACCATGTTTTTTAAGGGATTAATCTTGATTTTTAAGGGTGAAATCTATAGGAAAAGAGCTCTCTGTGCGTCTAGTCTGTGTGTTGTCTTAGCCCCAGTGTCTTTTGAAGTTTCATGTTACTCTTATGATGTCACTTAAAATTGGTAGCCTGTATATCTCAGGCCTCTTACCTGTCGTTCACGATATTTGCTTGTTCAACAGAGCAGAATAGTAAGTTGGTGGACTTGAGGCTGAAGAAGCTCTTAGAAACCCAGCCACAGGTGGCAAACTCCCTCTCCAGTGCTGCACAGAAAGCTGTGACTGATACCTCAGAGCAAGGAGAAAAGGTAAATCCCGACTGACTTAGCAGCTTCAAGCACTAGAAATGCATAGGAGCTGTTGTTGAACTCAGATTTTGCTCAGAGGAATATTTCCATGAGAATTCTAGAATGTTCTCTGTCTCTGTAAATCTTTTACCCAAGTAGATGAATACCAGTTAGTGCTGTTTCTAAGAATCCATCATACCTGACGATGGCAATGTGATCAAGAATAGCATGTAAAGCCTGTGAATCAAGTGTGCGCCATTGTTGCTCTTATCTGCTGTAGCATCCTAGACCAAATAGCGCTCAAGCGCGTGTGTATATGTGTGTGTGTGCGTATGCATGTATGTATGTGTGTGCGCACGAGTGTGTGCACGCGCGCGTGTAAGTGTGTATGTGCGTGTGTATTGTGTGCGTGTATGTGTGTGCGAGTGTGTGCGTGCGTGGGAGTGTGTATTGTGTGCGTGTATGTGTGTGCAAGAGTACGTGTGTGCGTATGTGTGTGTGCGAGAGTGTGTGCATGTACGTGTATGTATGCACGCACGTGTATATGTATGTATGTGTGCGCCATTGTTGCTCTTATCTGCTGTAGCATCCTAGACCAATATGTGTGTGTGTGTGTGCTCGTGTGCGCGCGTGTCTCTGTTGTTATTACAGGCTGTAGCATTGTCCTCACTCACCCACACCTCCCACCTCCCTTCCTCACATTCTGTCATTAGCATTTCTCCAGCTTTGGGGACAGCAGTCCTGTGTAACTTTTCACCCACCTGCGGACTGTGGGGATTGCCCTGCTGACTGAAAGGATTTCCTCCCCCTGACAGAGCAGCTTTGAAGCCCCAAAACAATGGCCCTCATTGCTCCCTGTTCCTCATGTCTGTAATTGGTGATGAAAGTGTGGCAGAGGCAGACTTTTCCTTCTCTATCTCTGAATAAAAGAAAGCCTGGGCTGGGGCTGGGGCTAGGGCTGGGTTGGTGGGTTGGTTTTTTTTTTTTTTTTTTTTTTTTTTTTTTTTTTTTTTTTTTTTTTTTTTCGTTCAATTTAGCTTTCTGCACTGGATTTAATGCAGAATGAAGCTTGCCTAAGAATAATACAATGGATTGAAAAGGCTAACTGAATTAGTGGGTTTAGAGGAATACATTTGTAAGGTGGCAGAAGTTCCTAGTCAGAAAAGGTTTCTTAAGATGGGATTTGCTGGTTAATCACACTGATATTTTAGCATGTTGCCAGCCCTAGAAATTTTTAGCCATGTTTGTTTATATTAGTAATGACTTAAGTTTTAAACTATTGGATAATCATTAAAATAACAGTAAAAAAAAATAATACTTTTTAAGAAGTTAAAGCCAAAAGTATTTGTATTCTAATTACCTAGTTAGGATATGAGGTTGATCCTAATGATAAATACATCAGATAACTTTGAAAAATTTAAACAATTGTTTCATTTTCATAAGTTAGTTATCTACATATATGAAACTGATTTTGTTTTGTGAAAGGCTCTTTTGTAGTAATTTCTAAAGTTATTCCAACAGGACATAGACTTTAAACAGATTGCGTTCGTGTGGCTCTTTTTAGTGGAGGTTTTGAAAATGGTGTTTAGAAGGAGCGTGCAGCGCCCATCTGCTCCTTGCAGCTTTCAGCATTGATTTGGGTTTTTATTTTTTTTAATAAAATGCAGTTTACACATTTATAAATGAGGCATTCTGTGTTTGTGGAAAAGGATAAACTGTTACCTTCCCTTGAGGATTCTGTATCCCAGGCCTCCTTGAGGCTAGAGAATAGGCCATTGGAGGGCTCCCTCATTACTGATTGTCTCAATGCAGAGGAAGGCCAAAGTCTTGGTAGCTTTTGATAACCAGTTTCAGCATTCAGCAGGCTTAGCTATTAGTCATGCATCTTAGCCTTTCCCTATTTACTTTCAAAACACTTAATAAAAATAATAAAAGATTAGGTATAAAATGAAATATTTGTTTGGTACACAGCCCCTCGGTATCTGCAGCTTCCACACATTGCAGTGGCTCAGTCTGCTGGGATATTTCTTGTTGATAGAACCATTTGAATTTGTTACCAGTATTAACATAGGAAGCTCCCAGAAAAGATAATTGTAGTTTCCTTGGCTGTAAAGGGCTTACTTACAAATCGGGCTTTGGAAAGTTATAGCTGATGAAATTCAGTTCAGTGGGGGTAGTATTATAATCCTACCTTTTAGCCCTCGCCCAGAATTAGAGGTTATCTGAGTGGGCATAAAATTGGAAGCTATTTCCTCTTGTCATATAAGTCTGTATAGGACTACAAACTGATGGGGTAGAGTCGTGGGGGGCATAGGAGGTAACATGGCTTCTCATGATGCTTTTATCACCAGCAGAAGACACAAGAGCATGTAGTATCTGACATTGAAGTCATGGAGGATTTAAACTGTATCCCAAAGTTTTTGCTGACTGGCCATAGAACCAGCTGCTGAGCAATTTACAATGCTTTAAGTTGCTTCCAACTAGCTTAGAAAAGTCAGCAGCATCTTCAGTTGGTAAACGTTACCTGCCTGGCATGCAATCCCATATTCAGGACGACTGTGCCATCTATTCTTTTGCTTTTAGAATGTCGTGGAAGATCTCCGGACTGAACGATTACAAAAAGCAACAGAACGTTTCAGAAACCCTGTTGTGTTCAACAAGGATTCTACAGTCAGAAAGACTCAGCTCCAGTCTTTCAGTCAGTATGTTGAGAACAGACCAGGTAGGAGCGCTTTTAGAACTGTCTCATGATGTAACAGTATTTAACTGTAGGTGTATATGTATTAAATGTAGAAATGCTGATAATGTAAAGCCACATTTCAATATATAAATATCAAGCTTTATAATAATTTTACATGCCTCTCCCCTTTTTTTAAGAGATGAAAAGACAGAGATCAATACAGGAAGATACAAAGAGAGGAAATGAGGAGAAGGCAGCGATAACTGAAACTCAGAGGAAGCCATCAGAGGATGAAGTACTTAATGTATATTAATTTTTTGTGTGGTTTCATGATTGCTGATAATTCCAAACTGTATGTGGAAATAGTGCCTTTATTTGTTAAAATGAGATGTTAGGTTTTTTAAGATGTCAATCTCCAGCGCATTCAAAGCAGTGTGAGAGGGGTAGGCTGCTGAATTAGTCTGCAGAGTGGTGATAATTGTCAGATAAAAAAAAATGAATTTTTCAGAGTTCCAGAGCCCCAGCTTCCTTGAGACATTTCCATCAGGGCACTTCCCATAAAGAGATTCCAGTATTGATCTACCGGGAGGATTTTAATTATTACAATAGCAGATACCGCAGGGCTGCAGTCAGAGGGAGAAGTCACATGAGACCTGCTAGAATTTCTCAGCCAACCCATTTTGTTGGCTTGGGTTAATGGGTGTTCAACCTTTCCATTATCCAGATCAGCCGTGAATTACTAGCTGAATGATGTTTGCATTAATATAATATATATGGTAATTTCTTCACTTAATTAACGGGGAGGTTCAGCTCAGTAGGGGTATGGGCTGATCATGTGTAAAATTGATTTGTGAGGGAAATATTTGATAGACCGCGGGGAGAAAGCTGCTTTTGATGGACAGCTGCGGGACAGAAGCAAGGAGAACAAGTTTTAACTTGAATTTTTGTCTAGAAAGAAGTGTGGCTCTCTGTAATGGTGTTACTTGTGTATTATCTACAGTTTGAATGTTTTCACTGTTAAAAAAATTCATCCTTTTTTTGGAATTTTAAAATCATCTAAACTGCAACCCAAAGTTAACAGTAGCATTTCAGGACTCTAAAATGTTTTATTACCTTCAGGAGATCCAGAAAAGTCTAAGTATAAAAAATACCCTTGGTGGTTCCTGAAAGCATTTGGTGCCGCTTAGTGAGCCTCAGAGTATTTGTGTGCAGTGTGCACTCCCACTGAAGAGGTCCGGTGACCGGTCCTCAGCACTGCAGAACTGAGGGGCCTGACTGTGAAATCTGTACTGCGTGATGACGTGTAGTGTCCCTAATGTCTGCTTTCTGGTTTGCACTCTCTGCAAAGTGCACTGTTTGTTTTATCCCTTCGGATGGGACTACAAACAGAAAAGTCCTTTAGAAAACTCCGTGTTGTCTAGTAGGCACATGGGAAACATCCACCAGGTTACTCTTAAATTTGTCATTTACCAAGAGAACACATTGAAATGGAGACTGTCCATTTTGTATGAATCTTTAAACCATGTAGTGAGGTTGTATTCAGTGACTATAAGAGTGCCAGACTGACAGTCTTCTAAAATATTTTAACTTTAAATTTATCAACTGTCATAATCAGTTTGACAAGTAAAGGTAATAAAAATGCAGATTTTTAATAGTTCAGAAAGTGTGTAAACTATAAGTATAATTAAACATATTAATTGACCATGGGAATCTATAACTGTAACTCTTGGTTGTGCTTCTTGCTTAAAGAATATAATTTCTCACAGCTCTCTTAACACCAGTGTGCCTCCAGCACCAGATGCTCTGGGAAAGCATCTGACAGGCCTCTGCCACTTCTGTCTCTGAATGAATAGTGCTTTACAGACTGGCGATCGCGGCTGTGGCGAGTAGCCACTAAGCTATCGTTTCAATACCTAGGAATCTCAAAGGGTACAAGAGTTACGAGAGCTTTTTTGTTTATTTGTTGTGGCAATACCATAAGTAACAACCCTGCCCATAAAATATATACCTATAGTATAAAAATTCAAACTTAAAAGCTATACTGGTATTTCATAATAAAATTTGTATTTCAAGTAAAATTTATAGGAGCATTTTTAAATTATGGATACCTCTGAAGGTAAATTTTTAATTACAAATATAATTTTGGTTAAAGAGAATATTAAACAGTGAATTAGTTGAATTAGATCCTAAGTAGCAAGGTTTGATATCTGCCTAGATAAAATTTATACCCCTAAAGGCTAGTAACACTTGAGCTCAGTAATATACAAGATCTAGCTAGAAGAAGATATGGAGGCATTGCAAACTTTGTCTCATTCAGTTGTTGATTTCTGAGATAGGGCCTCACTAGGGAGTCCAGGCTAGGCTGGAACTTGTTACATAGATCAGGCTGTGCCTGAACACATAAGCAGTTCACCTGCTTCTCTACCTTCTGAGTGATGGAATTTCAGGCATATGCAACCATACTCGGCCTCTTTTTATCATTTACTTACACACACACACACACACACACACACACACACACACACATATATACATATATACATATATACATATATATATATACATATATATATAATGAGATAATTCCCACAAAAGCAAAAAAAAAAAACAAGGGTCAGTCTTTTTTACTTTTGTTTCTACAGAAGAAATCTGATTCTAAAGATCAACTTCATAGTATAACCTTGCTTCTATATATTGTACTTTTGAATGAAAGATTTAATAGTTTCCAAAGGAGAAATTCTTGCTGTCTTTGTTTATGCCTAAATTACTAACCGAATTCTAAGGGGAAAAGCCACGTAACTAATTGTTAACTTTTTATATCTGACAATTCTGGGTATGGATTTATAAATATAGCACTAATCAGCTGCAATGTTCAGTCTTTGCAACAGTTTGTTATACATGATGCATATGAAAGATTCCTAAATGCAGGGAGGGGGTGGCATTTTGGTGCTAAGGTTGAGTCTAAGTATGTGTTTGCTTCTCTAGGTAAGTGCTTTACTAAGTGTTTGTAGAAAGGAGAAATGCAACTTACAAGTGATTTTCCCCCTTCCTGTTTGTTCTCGTTAACAGAAAGGGTTCAAAGACACCAGTCAGTATGTTGTAGGGGAATTGGCAGCACTGGAGAATGAGCAGAAGCAAATTGACACCCGTGCCGCGCTGGTGGAGAAGCGCCTCCGCTATCTCATGGACACAGGTACGGTGCCCAATTACACTGTAAACAGTTTTGGCAAATTGAGCGTTCACAAACTCTTATAGAGTTTTGGAAGTGTGAATCTTTGAAGCCTGAATGTTCAGCAAAACTGCCTTGAAAATAAAAAGGCTGTGATTTGCAGCCACCTCTCTGGGCCCTGGTGATAAGAGCGCCTTCATGGGAAGTGATAACTCACCCTGATACCGTGTGAGCCAGCACTATTGAACAGTGTGCTCATCCATGCAGAGTTGGAATACACATCTGTGCCTCATTGATATGCCACTGCTTAAAAAAAAGTAAGATCTTTACTGTTCTACTGATTCATTGGGGAAAAAGAAAGATTTGGCCAGCTAAAGCCGTGTACTGCGTGAAGCAGAGTGCTGTGCATAGGGCTGGCTCCATGGACTAGATCACTGAAATTTGAGAATACTATCTGGTTACTGATGCTCCACAATTTTTTTTTCAAGAGAACAGGTTTTTAAAAGTCTGTAATACTTTATGTCATAGCTGCATTTGAAAGGATTAAAGTATATAGCAAGGTTTGTAAAGATGGGTTAGCACAGCAAGTTAGCTCCTGAGCAGAGGGTAGAGTGGTATTTAATGCTGATTGCCAGGGAAGATTACATAGATCCAAGAGCACAATAAGCTATTGGAAAAGAACTCTGTGCATGTGTGCATATGCGTATGTGTGTTTCTTTAAAGTGCTACTCCTATAAAATAGTAATTGAGAATTAAGTTCAAACCCCTCACAGCAAATTAAAGGTAAATTATGGTATGAAAACCTACCAAAAAATGAAGGTTAAAAATTTATCTCAATTAGCTGGTTTAACTTTGTGACTATTTAAAGAATAATATGATTTAGAATTAGGAGGCTTTCCTGAACTTTTTCTTGTCTGCTTCCTTAAACTATATTTTATAATATAACTTTACCAGAAGTAAGCTTCTTATATAGGATATTTGAAAATGCATATTTTAGTGACATCAGAAATTAGTCAGATAGGGATGATGGGCCTGTTGTGATCCAGTGGGGATCCAATGGGCTTTATACTGTTCTGTGAGACGACTAAGCTGCTCCTGACAGTCCTGGGATTCTATCAGGATTCCCCACTTCTGTTCAAGAAGAATGAGCTTAGGTTTATTTTACTTGAAGTAGTGGGCCTCTTAGGAGACTTGGGAGAAAAAGTTCTTCCATTTAAAATATAAACAAACAAACAAAACCATTGGGGGAAGTAGTTGCTGACATGTCTCATGCTGATGAGGGACAGATGTAGCAGGTGCTCAAGGTCCACGGATCACCAAATGCAAGTCCTGAGCAGAATTCAGGCCACCAGGGTCTTGTCATAGCCCTTGTCCCCACACCAGAGTAGCTAGACTGTTTACCAGTACCCTAACAAGTCTTGTATGTGTCTGTGTGTCCTGAATTATTTTCTTAGTCATTTTAAGGTGACTGATAATGACTTTCTGCTTTACTTCTGTTGCATTGATAAAAGGAAGATTGCTTTTGCTAATTGTACTGAATAGAGTGTATGTTACTATATGGAGCCAATACAAGGAGCCTTATGTAAGGAGCTAAATAATGTTTTTATTTTTTTCCCTCTTCTATTCACGGAACTGATCTAGCAAGGGTTCTAACCAAAAGAAACCCAAGTTCTCCTCCCCAGCCCATACATCACCTGTGCGCTTGGAACTAGCCATCTCCAGCTATAGTGAGGGTTATAGACGACAAATTGATTTTAAAATCCCTTTGGGGATTATCATATCCCTTATTCACAAGACAGAATTTTATCCTGACTAGGTCTCTGCTGCAGATTCAGGCTAAAACTGACCCAACTTGATACGTTCCAAAAATCATCTTGGACTGTAACAAGCCTCCTCCAGTGCAAAAATAAACAAACAAACAAACAAACCATACTCAGATTAAAAACTAGTTAGTATATGAAACACAAGATAGTATGTTAGAAAGCAAAAGCATTAAACTGTCATTTTTTCTTTGGGGCCCTCATACATTCCAACTTACGTACTTTAATGGTATCTCTTTCCTGGTTGGTTAGAGATGTTGGTGTACCTCCTTAGAGGTAAGCACAGCTTAGTCTTCATGTTGCAGCTCAGGCTCGCATAGGGGAAATGATTCCTTTACAATGACCTTAGCTTCAATAAGGTAGTTCAGTGGTTGCAGAACAGTGCTTACAGAACAAGCCTGACAACCTGCATTGGATCCCCAGAACCCACGGAAAGGCGGGAAGGAAGGGCTAACTCCACGGAGTTGTCCTTTTGACCTCTACAGAGCAGGCGTGTGCTTTTGTGTGTGCACATGTGCATGCACATACACGCAATGCAAAATAAAATTAGGAAAAGCAGAGTCACTGCCTGAGCATGGGTTTTCAGCTTTTTAGCTCTTGATTTCTGTCTCTTTCCCTATCATTTCCTCTTCTCTTCCTCTGCCTTCTTTCTTTTTCTTCATAGAATTTTACTACACAGCCCAAGCTAGCCTTGAACTCAGTCTTCCTGCCTGCCTCGGCCTACACAGCATCCACCAGATCTTTTAAAAAAAAAAAAAAAACTGGGAAATACTGCTCTACCTACCTTTTCTGTATACTTGAATATACAGGCTATACTCAAGTTTTTTACAGATAAAAATCCACATGATCTAAAATTAACCATTTGAAAATATATGGACCTGTACACAACAGGTCTCTAGTATTTAAGGCAGTCATAGTGTTGTGTGGTTGTTGCCACCATATACAAAAGTTTTTGCCACCAAAGCAGAAATTCTGTACTCTTTTAAACAATAACTCTATTTATTCCTTCCCAAGCCCCTGAGAACTCTTTTCCATTTTGTTTCTGAATTTACTTTTTTCTAGATGTTTCATATAATGGAACTGAGCAGTTTCTCCTTCTATGCCTGTCTCTTGTTTTTAACATAGTCTTTGCAGTTGGTTTGTGCTTGGCAGGTTCTGGTCCTTCATGCTTTGTGTAGTGAAGTAGTATTCTAGTGTATGTGTGTTCATACTCTGTTTATCTGTCTATAATGGACAGATTTTTATAATTAATTTTTGGTTATATGTATGGGAGTTTTGACTATGTTTGTGTACCATGTGTGTGTGTATCTGGTGCCCATGGAGGCTAGAAGAGGGCAACTAGAGTTACAGACAGCTGTGAGCTGCCATGTGGGTACTGGGAATCGAACTTGGGATTTTTGCAAAAGCAGCCAGTGCTCTTAGCTTAGTCAGTGCTTCACCCTTGATTGACAGGTCTTATTTTTGCTTTTTGACCAGTGTGAACATTTATGTGTAGACATCTATTTGAAACACCATTTCACTTCTTTTGTATATACACCCAGGAGTGTAATTTCTGGATCATGTTAAAGTTCTGTACTCAATCAAGTTGTGAAATTTAGAAATCAAAATACATTTTCAAATGAAACTCTGTTTCACTAAATAATATTAATGATTATTCTAGTTCCAAATTCCGAGGGTGTGAGTAGCTCAAGCCTTTAAGAACTACCTGTTTGAGGAGATGGGAGAAGGGAGAAGTCGGATGGAGGCCCAGACTGCTGGGCCCTTTCCTGGCATGTTGACAGGCTGCCCTAACAAGGAGATAGAGCCTTGGTGGGCCATGCAACAAGAGGAGGAGGTGCCACAGGTGTAAAAGGCAATAGCTTGGAAGGCCATTGGTGGCAGGGACAAAGCAGGCATGTGGATTTATGCAGGTGGTTCCTTATCAGGTTGCTGAGCTAATCCAAAATTGGCGATAGTCTGGATTCATTCATTCATACTCTCTCCTTACCTTCCCCTGCTCTCTCAGTGAAACTTAATTAGAAATATATTAGTAAATATATTCCAAGCTGACACTGTGTATAAGTGCTACACCAATGAATCTTTCAACAATGTTGGAACCCTGGCAGATGCAGTTTATAATGGAAATGTTGTGAATCCTTACACTATTTGCTGCCATTTATATTATTGTAGTGAATGCTATTTATTTTCCATTTCTTATTGGTTTCCATTTGATAGTTATATTTTATTATTATAAAATGTAGTGTTTTCATCCAGTAATGTGGAAGATTTTTTTAATAACATTTTATTTGCATCTTAAGTATAAAAATTAAACACACGGGGGAATTTGCAACTGTATAACCTTAAACAACTTTTAAAGAATTATGATAGTAGGCCCCTAAATCCTAGGGCAGGTGGGACTGATTCCATGTCTTTTCCTAGAACATTGGCTGCTAACACCCAACTGGCCATTTAAATGAGAGGGGGGAAAAAAAGAGCTAAAAGAAAGACTCTATGTAGCCTTCAGAATCTCTCATCCCTTAAGGATCCATATGTCATAGTAAGCTGTTTTAAAGAAGGAAATGGAATGTATGTGGTGGCTCCTACCTGTAATCCTAGCACTTGGGAGGCTAAGGCAGAGTTGGGCCACGTGGCAAAACCCTGTCTCAAACCATGACAAAAACAGTGGAAATGTTGAGCGCATACACACAAAGTAAATTGTATGTAGGTTAGTACCAATAATTAGTCTTTTCAAATCACCAGAATTTTATACATTATCTTCTACCTAGTCTGGCAGTGATAACAGTAGTTATATGCTTCTTATATGTCTAGCTCTATGAAAACTAAGTGAAACACTTGTTTTATTTGTTGTTAGCATCCTATAAAAGAGCTTCTGCTAATAACTGAAAGTTTTGTATTTTTTTTTATTTTTGTTTCATGTGCATTGGTGTTTTGCCTGCATGTATGTATGTCTGTGTGAGGGTGTCATATCTGGAGTTACAGGCAGTTGTGAGCTTCCATTGTGGGTGTTGGGAATTGAAC
>NW_022196905.1:9233345-9271130 GCF_008632895.1 Mastomys coucha
GCAGATTCCCTTCTGTCTCTTCCATAGAGCACCACCCACAAACTGAAGGATGATTCTACCTGGGAACCCTTGCATTGGGTAGGGGGCGGTGGGAGTGCAAGTGCCCTAGAGCAGCCGAGCCACCAGAAAGTCTCACCTCTGCATGGATGGCATGGCAGGCAGCCAACATCCAGTGTTTAGATGGAGCACCCACTTCAGCTACCCATCCACAGCCTATCTTCTCCCCACTCCTACCGCAGACCATAACATCACGTCCCCGGAACATACGTAATTAAAACAGAACTGCATACAAATGGCTGGGCCATGCTTCTATTAAAGAACATTGCCAACCAACAAGCCTGATTTGGGGGCTCTCTTACAAGTAGTCACAGCTGTCCTAATGAAGATGCTGGCTGTTGGGCTTAGAGGACTGTGGTCTGCAGTCCATGCTCCTTATCCATCTTTGTTAGCCTTGCTTCATGCCTTAGGTGTGAATTTAGCATAGCATTAGCTTGAGAAAGCAACAGTTACCCCTTCCCTTCCCCCACATTACCCTATATCTTCTCACTGTGCCCATTAATCTCCAGTATGAAAGCCCTGCCAGTGACAAGGGATTTACTTGAATGATAGAAGCGGGTCGTTTCATGTATAAAGGGGAGCTTGATAGTCTGTAGTCACCTCCTCCTTACCTTTGGTTTCAGTGACCCATGCCTAGCTGTGATCTTAAATACAGAAGTACACACTGTCAGAAGGTCAACAGTAGCCTAATGCTGCTACATCATAATGCCTGCATCGTTCTCCATGCTCCATCTCATCAGATGGGCTCGTGGCATCTCATACCCACCCCCAACTCCTGCAGGAAATCTGCGAACAAGATGGCACATTTATGCATTTTTCAATAGCTATAGAACATTATTGTAATTGCTTTATATTATTATATGGATATATTTGTTAATCTTTTGCTATGCCTAATTTCTAAGTTAAATTAATTATAGGTATGTATGTCCAGGAAAATAAATACACACACACACGTGTGTGTGTGTGTGTGTGTGTGTGTGTGTGTCACTAATACTGCCTTCAGGTAATTACCTGAAGGTCTTAGAACCCATCTCCCAGGGTAAGGGGTACTCTTGTAATTACAATTGCCTCATATTTTCTCATGTATTTTTTTTTTCTTTACAGTGCCCCAGGCTGGGCTCAAAACATGGACCATGCTAGGCATGTATTTGGTCACTGAGCTGTGCCCTTAGCCTTCATGTTCCTTTTATGTAATTGGAAGGAAGACTAAATAAGGGTGGTATAAGAGAATATGTCTGACATGCTGCCTTCAGGAAGCACTTCTGCATCATCCCCTAAGCATGACTACCCTCTCCTCTCTCAAGCTTTCAAATCTGTATTGTAGCTGTGTATGTTCTGACTGCTTAGGAGATATGTGCTACTAAGACTGACCACAGTGAGGCCGCTGTCCTGCCTCAATGAGCATCATTGGACTCTGCCGCCTCTTGTTGTCCAGGAGCAGCATTCCATAAGGAGGAGTCAAACATAATAGAGTGGCCAGTTCTGTCCATTGTTAAGGTATAAACACAGGAGGGCATTGGGAGCATCTCCACTTAGTTGCATAGTTCCTTAAGTTTAATTATTCTGTTCTTGCTTGCTGATTTTTTTCACTTATACTTTATTAATACAATGAATAGAAGGGAAAAAATCAACTGATAACAACAGTGCTCATGAGCTCTTTATGAGTGTTTGCTTTTGGGGAGACTCTAAAAACAATTCTAAAGTCTGAGATTCTTTATATTCTAAAAATAGGAGTTCCGTTTATATTAAGTAAAATTCCATTTTCATTCAGAATGAAGTTGTTTTAACAGAAGTATTTGTAGTGTAAAAGCATGACTTTGTAACTATATGCCATATAAGAGTTGAAACCAGGCATAATGGCCCACACCTTAAATCCTAGCAGTGGTGAGACTGAAGCAGTAGGATTGCTATGGGTTTTAGGCTATCCTGGGCCATATAGTGAGTTCTAGCCTAGCCTGGGCTTAAAAAGGAGATTCTTTTTCAACAAATAAACTTGAGGTTAGTGTATTTGTTATGTTAGAATTAAGAAAATTTGGGAAGTTGCATTTTATTTATACTAGAATCTCTTATGTACCTCACTTCTAAAAATTTCAATGTTGTGTGTATTCATAGATCAAGCTCTTCATCATCACCATAGTTTGGCTAAAGATTTAAGCTGGCATACGTGAGTTGCATGGAGTACATTTCTTGTGCAGAACACAAACAGCTAGCCAGGCTCTGAGTATATTATCAGGGCAGTTCTTTCAGAAACGTATTGCTAAAGAAGCTTAACATTAATTATTGTAACTTTGGGAAGATTACATCCACACTAGCCTTGTAAGAAGCAGCACACACTTCTTGACCTCCAATGCTAGAGCTTTAAGACACAGAATGGCATTTTACCAACTTTAATGGGATAAACCAGTATAATCTTGCAGCAGTAAGGAGAGAGGCAGTGTTTAGAGTGTAATACCGTCTGACTCTAATAGAGGCTGCCTGGTGTGCGTGTTGCAATCATAATTCATTTGTTTCTTTTGTTTTGGTTTCTGTTTTAATTATTTAAGGGAGAAAATGCCTTCATTTAAAAAAAAAAAAGAAAAGAAAAGCTAGCAGGTTGCTTATTGACCTTTTCGTCTCAGCTGGTAGTTCTGTGTAAGCCTACTTCTTTCTTGTGGGGTAGAAAGATAGACAAATATAAACAGACACACTACTAGGTAAATACCTAGCACAATTTGGAGAGCACTAAAACACATGTGCAAAGATGTGGTGTAAATTTGAACATGCCTTTTTAGTGTAGTTTTATTTCCCACTTATAATCCCCTCCATACCCCAGGCAGTATAAGGCCAGCAGATAGGCACCCGCCTATTCTGCATATTCCTATAATCCATATTCTGCATTGTTTATGAATACCATAGTCATTTACCCAAGTAAATATAAAGTGTATATTATGTTTCTTCCACATGTCCTTAATTTAAAAGCATATTGATTTTTTTTTTTTAGAACTATTCATTCTAAAACAGAGAAATTCGGCATGTCTCCATTGATTTAATTTAGTACATGAGATTGTTGGATTATGGTTCATTTTAATAACTATGTTAAAAAATACATCTAACATCCTTAATTAGAATAATCTCCAAAGCCAGTTAAATGTTTTAGAAGACAAACGGTTTAATTAGCTACCCTCAAAGGTTCCCTTCCCCCATATGTGCAGTGGTCATAAGCTTGGTGTGGGCCTTTCAAGCCGCCTTCAACAATTGGATGAAAAGGGATTTTAGGCAGATTAGAGGGGTGATGCTTTATATGTTGTTCCTAATCATGCGATATGCAGCACCTACAAAGTTTCACAAAGAAATGAAAATTTAAATGAATTTTCTTTTGACAATGTAGTTAGCACGAATTACAAACCAACACATCTAGTGATAAGACAACTTAATAATTGTATTCTTTTAGTTGTGGACAGAAGCAAAACCAGTGCATGCTGGGCGCATGAGCAAGTGATATGGCAGATTAACATTGTAACAAGGGTCAGGGCTGCTCCCAGAAACCATGCCTTTGTCCTGCTCTCCCATGGTGCCAGTACGATTTTGGAAATAAACTCGGAGAGTTGAAACAGAACTGTTTGATTCAGGTCTTAATTTTTTCTTTCTTCTACTTTGTTTCTTGTTCTTGTTTACTGTATTCCTTTTCAAAGCAACATTATAAAACTGTAAATGGGAGGTTTTTCCTTTTGACTTTTACAAAGTAGCTTCAAAATTTGAGGCTTTTGGTGCTGTATAAGGAGGAAAGATTGTGCCTGTACCCAGAAGGCCTCCCTCCCCCTCCTTGGCTTTCTGCTGCTTAGCTTTTAGTATGTCTCCAAGTAAATACTATTTGTAGATATACATTTTAAATTATAACTGGATAGCAAATTGTTAAATAAACCAGAAATAAAATATACAAGGATAATTGGAAAGATTAAGTTCACAACTACATATTAGCTATTTAATTATGTGAAATTCTGAGCCCCATTAGAATATTAAACCCATAAAACCAAAAGATTATTTTTCTCCTTCTATATAAAATACATATAAGGTAGCATTTGAAGTTCAGATAGCTTAATTGAGTTTGAAGGGGAAAGGTCACTTAATTGGTCTATTGAAATGTTAACAGAAACTGATATACCATCAAATGGACCTTAATGACAGCGGTGGTGCAGCAATCTCTGTATTCACTTGCAAAATTGTTAATTAGGGCACTTTGGTAGTTCATTTGTTTTGTATTGATGTGCTTCATCCAATGAGAAAATCAATTTTATACAAGAAATTTACAAGGCATGCTCTAAGTCCCGAGATTATTTAATTCTCAAGTGGGTACTTTTATAGTTTAAAGCTCACATGTATTTCTGCAGTTGGAAACCTTTCTATTTCTCTTCTGGTCAAAATGCCTTGTCTGTCCCCAGCCCATCCCTTCTGAGATCACACTCAGGGCCTTGCACATACTAGGCAAGTATTCTCTAACCAAGATGCATCCCCAGCGTCAGCAGCCCCCCCCCCCTTTCATGACGTCTTGACAAAATTGTAACACCCTGTGCAAATGTCTGAATTTTGAGTTCATCTGAAACTTTGCTTAGTTGAGTAAACCTAAGATACTACTGTCATTGTTTCTACTTAAACTAAATGGGAAAAGGGGAGGGTAGGTATGGGCGGGATACTAACTCTCCCCTCTAGATGAGGGTGTAAAACATTCTGGTGATGTGGTTACTCAACATAAACACTGAGGAAAACTGCTAAGACTATTTTAAGGAATTTCAAAATCATTCACTCAATCATGTAAGATTCATTTATTATAAAGTTCTAGCACTAAGTTTTGGCACTATGAATTCTGTGTATATGTAATGTGATTTGTACTAATTAATTTCTAGAGTAGCTGTGTGTACAATCAGGGAAGCTTAAGACCCAACTTCTAACCACAGATTTCTAATACACTTTGTTTTGCACACTTACTACCACATAATTATGAATGTTTGCAGATATGTAGAGTCTTAGTGGTCATGTAGCCCAGATTTTTACTTTCTCTGATGAAAACCCTGCAGTCATCCAAGAGGTTGGTTGGTCCAATGCTGTAAAAAGAACTTGCATCTTCTAGCCCATGTCTGTTCTAGCCATGGTGCCACACAGTTTTTAACAGGAAAAAGAAAAAGTCAACCCCTAAATACTTCAAGGAAAATAAAGTCCCAGAGTTTGAAATCTATCTAATTCTATCTAAAATGCACTGCAGCCTGAACTCTGGGACGATGTTCACCAAGTATGTTTGAAGCCCTGGACTTGTTTCTCAGTGCAGGAGAAAAGAAGTACATACATATATTTATGAGTATATGTTGAATTATCTGTTGACATGCATTATAGATAAGCAAAATTTTTATTCTGAATCTCCTAAGTTCATATTCTAACACATAAACTTTTTGCAGTTTAGACTCTAAATGTTTGAGAATATAAAATATTATATGTATGGTTTTATATGTATATATATATAATATAAATATATATAACACATATATGCACATATAAATATATATATTTCCTTAGGAAAATAAGTTGTTGTGAGTCAATTATAACTTTGTGATAATAAATTTCTTAGGTTCTAGTGGTTTCTGCTTTTAAGTACTTGTTCATGTACTATTAATATTTATGGAAAGAAATTGCTAGTTTTAGACCATGAAAATCTGAGGTACATTGTACTGTGCTTGAAGTCTTTAGTTAAACTTTATGCATCTTGATTTTCTTTCCACATTTCAAACTATATATGTACACAGTACTTATTTAGCTTGCTACAATAATCAAAGTTCTAGAACATTTCATTGTGCTGGCATGCAAATGTATTTACATAGCAATAAGTCTAGGTTTCCTTAAAGAGGACAACAGAACTAAAAACTGAGACTAACGAATGAATGAAAGTCTCTCTAAATCCACCGAATAATGGAGGCGGTGTTAAGGCTAACCACAGTGTTGAACTAAACAGAGGGATTACTCCTGGGCTCTGCATCCGTTGTTTTCTGCCGGGTGGCCTCACTTGTCAAAAAGAGAAAGAGAGAGAGAGACAGAGAAGGAGTTTAACAGACAAACATTCACATGGGCACATGAAGAAAAGAAGTATTCTTAATTCCATCAAAGCTTAAAAAAAATCAATCATTAATTTATTCTCACTCCAACTCTTGGTCATTTGTGAAAAACATCTGGTCTTTAAATCATTAGAACGTAGACACCAGCATGGTAAGAACAGCTGTGAAAAAAGAAGCATCAGGTTTAATGCGCTGGAAAGAGTTAGGTCCGTGTGCATGTCCTGTCTAACACACTACATGTGCTTACTTATGATGCTTTACCCACTTCCCATGTGGAATTCTAATGACTTTGAGATGTAATGTGCTTTTATAACCAGAAGTTTTAAAGATCATTGCACCTTACAGTGATTATGTTCATGTTTCTCCAAAGAATTGCTCAACAGAATAATATCTCAATATTAGAAATCAAAGTAGTTTTTAGTAAAGCCTAAATCAAGACTGCAAATAAATATTTTAAAATAGTTTCAGGAAAAGCACCCTATTTTCTACACAAATAAATAGTTGTTAAAATATTTCTTTTAAAGTTAGAAAAGAAAACAAAAAAATGTAGGCCTTGACTACTTCTGTTTTTAAATTTGGTACAGCTAGTCGGAAGAATTTTACTTAAGAAACTTTGGTAGAAAATGCATTTACAGAGACTATTTTGTAGCTATGTTCACATGGCAGAGTGTAGAACTGAGTCACTATAACAATAATAACATCTTGTTTAAAATGTTAAAGCTAGCAGTAAAACAATTCAATGTTGGGATATATATCAATGAACTAAGTTTTAAGTTAGTAAAATTTTAAGCACTAACTACATTTATATGCTACATTGTAGATAAGTGAAAAATGAGTATACGGCAGATCTTTGAGCACCAAAGTCTAAAAGAGTGGCCATCCACCCGTCCAAATCAGAGAAACACTTTGGAGGTAGTATGTGTGAGGACCTGTATAAAGGGAGGATGCAAAGTTCCTATGGCAACATGAGGCTGAAGAAGACTGGTGAGGCTAGCTAGCAAGAGCTACATAGTGAGTTCCAGTTCAGCCCTGGGCTACAGATGTCTCAGAGCGCACATGCTAAAATGAATGGATTTTCAAGGTATAGGGGGAAAAAAGCCTAACTCAAGCTGTAGATGATGAAACTTACAGCTTAGGTTAGTAATAAAAGAAACAATTCATAATTACATATCTAATGTATAAAAGTTATCCCTCCCAGCACTTGGGAGGCAGAGGCAGGCGGATTTCTGAATTCGAAGCCAGCCTGGTCTACAGAGTAAGTTCCAGGACACCCAAGGCTACACAAAACAAAAAACAAAAACAAAAAAAAAGTTATCCCTATGCCAATACATTGTCTACATAGGTTAATGGCTTTTTATATTATAGCCAGATGCTAGTCTATCAAAAGCCTCAAATAGAAATGATCTATTCTCTCACTGTCAAATAACTTTTTCTGTTTGTGTTTTGTTTGTGGTGCTGCAGATCAAGGCCAGGCCCTCCAGCACCTTAGGCAAGTGTGCTCCCACCTTGGCTTCTCACGCTGCCTTTACCAGCAGCTTACTGAACTCTGTCTTACTCTCTGCTGCTCTCTGTCATCTTCTGGGCTTCTAATAATTACACATGCTACAGAAGTTTAAATACTTAGATTTGATTTGATGCTAAGCCTTTGCACAAAGCACTTCTTTTTCACAATGATAAAAAAACCTCCTTCTGACTTTTCACTCCTGCCATAAACGCGTTATTGTAACAAGGCCGTGTTTCTAAAATATACATTGAAAGTAAATCTAAAAATTTATGTGCCATATGTAGAATTCACTTGTAAAACTTTGTTTAGCCCTCGCTTCAGAGGCACTGATGTCCAAAGAACTGTTAGGATACTAGAGATGAAAGGAAAATCACTTTCAACAGCTTGTGAAATACAACATTTGAAATGGTTCTTTGAGAAAGTACAGAATGTGGCTTGCATGGGACATCCTAGTTCTCTGGGAAAATGAGCTGTTGACATTCTTTTGGGTCATCATCCAAGATAGGAGGGCAACCACAAGGATTTAGCAGATATATTCATCCCTAAGACCTTTATCCATTTCATTTCAATGTAGAAACATCGGCATTGAATAGTATCACTACTGTGGCCCACTTATCGTTCACATGAGCCTTACCTTTAAAATGGAAGAGGAGGGAAACCAAGTAGATGATAACTCAAGTGTTGTAAGAGGTGTTCATTATGTGCATACCATACAGCACAAGCCATTCTCCCCTCTATGTTACTTTCAGAAATAAATCACACTGCTAGATGTTGAGCAATTGGCTTTTAAATCTTAACTGTATAAACCGATCCTTAGTGTTACTTATTAGTAGCTAGTCACTAATTCTAATGTTTGTTCTGAAAACAACTGGCAACATTTTAGGTTCTTTCTCTCTTTAGAGGAAATGACTGGGGCAAAGGGAAAAGCAGAACTGTGATAAATTCATTAAGGGCATAACTAAGACATACACATACCCTTTCTTATAAATGATGGCAAAAAAAAAAAAAAAAAAAAAAAAAAAAACTTTTTGACTCAAACTGGAATGATACTATCTAGGGCTGACTGTGTAGGAAAGGTTCCCACAATGCATTGTACAGACCTAGGACTAACAAATACCCTGCTGCTTTGAACCTTCCCTCCCACCCCCTTCCCAGAAGACAAAGGCACAATGAAATAGAAGCTTACCACCAGTAGCTTTCATAGCTTTCAAAACGACAAACTAGGCAAACTCTACATCTCCACCACTCCAATTTTGTCAGAATGCTAATGAGCTTGCTCTGATCTTTACTCGGCTTCCCGTGTTTTCTACATCTTCAAGGACCACATGGTGCTAGCAAAATAAAGACAACTAAATGAGAATTTCGAATGCTTTTTGTGTTAGGACCTGGTGCTTTTCAGTGGACGCACTCGTTGAATATTCTCAACTTAAAAGAGTACAACAGGGGGTTGGGTATGAACTTTTTAGCAGGAGGAAATTTGAACAAAAGTAAATTAGTGAGATGAGGAAAATATGAGAAAAATTTGTGATTAATTTCCACTCCATAATATCAATGACACCTTTGGTCCCACTCCTTCTCTCCTAACAAGAGATGCTGATAAAAGATGAATGATTCTGTGTTGTTCACAGTGAATGTTTAGTGGTTTTTAATAGCAGCATTCTACATAAAAGGCACCAGGAAGTACTCCGCATTAGCAGTTGAGATCACTAGTTAATAGGATGATGTCTTTCAGCTTTTGTCACAAGATTATTAGAAAGGATGGGTTTCTGCTCTCATCCTTGCCTAGTTTGGAGAGCCTGTTGAGTGCTAAAACACAGGCTCCTTGGTATTGTTTCACATACAAAGCAAGAAACCTTTTAAGGCAACACCTTTTTCCTTTCTACCAGGTGATTTTGTTATTGATCTTTAATCTTCCTCTTTAGCTGTATTAAATGCTTGAAGTGTTCTGCTTTTCACTGTAGCCTTGGTGCCAGCTATTTGTGTTGACAAATTCATTAATATTAAACAGGATGTATAGAGAGCAGGGGGCCTGTGCTTTAGAAAACAGGCATCTAGAGTTTGGACTTAGGGTATAGATAGCAGCATACAATTGAGATTGCTGAAGTAAATTCTGTAGGCTGTGTATATAATTCTATATCTATTCTATATCTATTGTGAGAGATACACCTTTCCTTCCCCCTTCCTTTCCTGTGTAATCATGTATGTATGAATGTGTGTGTGTGTGTGTATATATCAAGTATATATATGTATACACACACACATTCATACACACACACACACACACACACACACACACACACACACATTTACTAGGAGAAGGAAGCCACTCCATTTCCATCTCTGAGTACATCCATATCTAGAAAAGATAAGCTAGGAACCAAAACTGGCATCATTTTTACATGCTAAGATATGTGGCCTTGGGGTTAAACTGATGCTGGACAGCTAAGAAGAGAACCCAAGAGAAGACATTTGATGAGTCCAAAACCATGACACCTATCATATTTAGGTAGAGACTTTCTTGTGAGTATTTTTTTTTACATTTAATACATAAATGTGGTATATCTATGCACTGTTACTTTGAATTTTCCCATATCCTGAAACATTTTATTTTACTTTGTTGTAGTTCCATTAAAATTCCTTAACTGTTGCTTCTTCCACTTCTAACATAATGCAAGAGAGAATCATGCAGTAGTGGCAGCAACTTGCACAACCATAGTTAATAAAGTCCAGGGAAAGTAGAGACAAAATTTCAAATACCTATACAGTATTTCATAACTTGCTAAGTCCATATTACTTATTTTTGGTGTTTCTATGTCTCTATTAAGTATGAGTAGGAATTAAGATTCACTATAATGTCTCTATTCTGTTCTTGATAACAATGAAATATTTATTTATTCCCATGGAAATTACAGTGTGAACAGTAGCCTTGTGTCTTAAAGTATACAGGAAACTAGGTCTTCAGGAGAAGCAGCAGGCAGGAGGATTTGTTATAAAGATGGTCTGAGGTGCTGATATTATCACATAGTTAGCTGTAATCAAGAATTACTGTATTGAACCTGTATTATAAAGAAGCAGCTTTCAAAGATAGTATTTTGTATCTGAAAATTTCCTTCAAATAAGTGTTTATCAGTTTCCAGAGGCAAGGAACCATATGCTTTGATAGACTCCAAGAGTTGATAGAATTACATTTTTGGAAGTAAAATACTAACACATTTATGGTAATTTGGTATTAGAGATCTGCTTTTGTATGTCTGTTGATATTTATTTGTTTGTTTGTTTGTTTGTTTGTTTATTGGTTTTTCGAGACAGGGTTTCTCTGTGTAGCCCTGGCTGTCCTGGAACTCACTCTGTAGACCAGGCTGGCCTCGAACTCAGAAATCTGCCTGCCTCTGTCTCCCAAGTGCTGGGATTAAAGGTGTGCACCACCAGCGCTCGGTTGTCTGTTGATTTTTAATTGTGTGAAGATTTTACTTATTTTATGTTACATGAATCTATCATTTTCTTATTATAAGAAGTTATAATTTCATGCAGTTATTTCATTATGTAGGAAAGAGAACATGTCAAACAGTTAAATTCTGTCAATATCCTTGATTAGCTGAATCCCAGTGACCTAAGAGAACAGTAAACCATGGCCCAGCTCTCTGAGGCTGCCTTTTATTTTTGTTTCTGAGTGTTGGGAATTGAACCCAGGGAGGTGCACACTTGACAAGCACTCTCTCGTTTGAGCAATACTCCTCAACCTTTCCAAGCAAGATTTCTGTATGAACGTTCTCTTCTGATTTTCTGACCATAAGGAACCAAGACCCATCCGTCTTGCTCTGGTTAATTAGCATAGTTTTCTGATAGGCTTTTTTTCAGTAGTCAGATGTATACCATCATCTAAAAAGACTCAGCCCTCACTGCTGTGAATTAGAACCCTAGCCAGGAAGGGTGGTGTCTAGGAGCCAGCCCACTCTAGTGTCTGCTGTTTTCATTCCTACTTGTACAAGCTCAGCTTAGCTGTGAGCCTCAGTCTTCCACAGTGACTATGAACACAGTAACCAAACCTTATGGCTTTGAACATCCATCTGAGGCCTGAGTGTAGAACACAGTGGCTGAGTGCTTACCTTGGCTGCATGCAGGAGGCCCTGTGGTTCTTAGCACTGTGTAGTTGGTAATCCCTGTGTCAGTCCTGCCCTCCTGGGTCTCCCTACTCCCAACCCACCTCTCACCCACTTCTGAAATTCTCTTCATTCTTTGTTCTCTCTGTACTTAGAAAGCTATTATCATGCTTTCCAGTTTTCTCTCCCAGATCTCTCTCTCTTTCTACCTGTTCATGCTTTGGGCCCCTTGAGGAAAACCAATAAAGTATGTCTGCAGTAGCAGCACTCAGCAGCTGACTTAAGTGTGTACAGTAAGTGTTGGGTTGTAGAAGAAACCTCTGATTCGGAAACCTAAAGAGCCCTCAAAGGTTCTCACTTCTGGCTTTAGTTCTTCTGTTCCTGGCTCTCACGGATAGCCCAGGTTTTTATTCTGTAGTCTTAAGTGGAAATTCTCATCTGCTGACTCATGTTTATTCATTTATCCAGAAAAACAAATGTATATAATTTCTGCCAGTGATTTTTAGATGGTATTTTCTATACCTAGAAACTTTGAATTGAAGATGTAAAATGTAATTTTCGAGCCTCAGGAGCGATTGTTTGAAACTTTCTGTTGCCTGATGTGGGATGCACACTTAGTCAAGACTGCAGTGATTTTTTTTTTTTTTAACATTTAAGAAACTAGGCATTCCAGGAAAATGTTTCTCTTTTTCTCAGCAACTATCTATGACATAAAATTCAGGCATTTGAACTGATTTGGCAGCAGCATTTTTTTTTCTGAATGTGAAATTAGATTTGTATAATGTCATGCCAATGCTAAAACAACATGCCATACATGGAAATTCACCCTGTTTTCTTTTAAGAGAAATTAATCTCAGTGATTTCTTTGTGAAAAGACCAAGACAGTGGTTCTCAAACTTTCACATCAATAAAAATAAAGCAAGCAAACAGAAAAACAACTTCAGTATGGTCATGGCACAGCCCTGCTCGAAGCTCTTGGGGCTGAGCCAGGGAGGATGAGCTGGACTCCAGCCTGAACTGTAAAGTGAGTTCCAAGCCAACCTGAGCTACATGACAGGACCCTGAATTAAAAGCAAAAATCAACAGCGAAGACACCCCCAAGTAGTTGTTAAATATACAGCTTCCTATGCTCTGCTTACAAAAGTCCAATCCAGTGGCTGTCAGTCGGGTTCGTCTCATGGGCACTTGTAACAGTGTGAGCCACAGGCTGTGCTGGAGACTCTTGGTTAAGCACACCATGTTGATTGAAGGGCATAGATTCCCACTGGAATCTAGTTGGGGATGGTCTTGGACGAGTGTTAGTCTTTCTGGGTCTCTTTTCCTCAGTTATTTAAAACAGGGAAAGGGGGCTGACAATGCCTACTTCAGAAGGTGATAGGAGCCACGGCACACAGGGCACAAGGGGACTGCAGACTCGATACAGACCAGCTGCTGCTGTCAGCATTCATGATACCTGCCACTCTTTCTACCTTTCACTGTGTACTCCTAATGTGCACATCTCTCATCTCTAACGACTCTCCTTGTCCCAGCACACTCGCCCCAACCCTCCCATGTGCCCATATTCCTCCCAAGAAATGCCAGAACATGTTTGGGAATTTGGCATAACACTGGAAAGCTGTCTTAACTGTTGGTGTTTTTTTAAACCCTAGGCTATATATAAAAGTAGCTGATGAATATTTGTATGGATACCACAGGTTTTTTTTTTCCTGTAGAATAAATAACTAGGACAAAGAAGCCTTAGTATTATTTAGTTTTATGTATTTGCCACTATTGGGTATTAAATCTAGGACTCCATGTGTGCTGGTAAATACCACTAAGCTAGTTACCCCAGTAATCTGTGTGTGGATTTTATTGTTGTTATTGTTGTTCTTTGTTTGTTTTTGGTTTTGTTTTCCATACTCAGTAAATGAGCTTTATAAGGCACATACAAACTGGCTTGTATTATATTTTGAGAAATTATCTTTAGGACATTTTATAGAAGTCAGATTTACATAATTACACCAGACTTCTCAACAGAGACCACATGATCATCTCATTAGATGCTGAAGAAGCCTTAGACAAAATGCAACACCCTTTCATGTTAAAAGTCCTGGAGAGGTCAGGAATTCATGGCACATATCTAAACATAATAAAAGCAATATATAGCAAACCAACAACCAACATCAAATTAAATGGAGATGGAGAGAAACTAGAAGCATTCCCACTAAAATCTGGGACAAGACAAGGCTACCCATTCTCTCCTTAACTATTCAATGTATTACTTGAAGTTCTAGCCAGAGTAATTAGACAACAGATTAGAAGAAGTCAAAGTATTACTATTTGCAGATGATATGATAGTATATATAAGGGACCCCAAAAATTATACCAGAGATCTACCTAAAGACCCAGCTGTACTACTCTTTGGCATACACCCAAAAGACACCCCACCATACCACAAGGACAGGTGCTCCACCACGTTCATAGCAGCCTTATTTGTAATAGCCAGAAGCTGGAAAAAGACCCAGATATCCCTCAACCGAAGAATGGATACAGAACGTGTGGTTTATTTACACAATGGAATACCATTCAGCTATTAAAAATGAGGAGGACATCATGAATTTTGCAGGCAAATGGATGGAACTAGAAAATATCATTCTGAGTGAGATAATTCAGACACAAAAGGACATGCATGGTATGTACTCAGTGATAAGTAGATGTTAACCAAAAAGTATAGAATACCTAGGATATAATCTACAGACCATAAGAAGTGTAACAAGCAGAAATGCCCAAGTGAGGAGGCTTCAATCCCACCTAGAAGGGAGAAGGAAATAATCTAATCACAGGAGTCAAAGGGAGGGAGGGGCCTGGGTGGGAGAGGGGAGGGAAGGGGTAAAAGAGGAACAGGAACAGATAGATGTGCAGGGGGAAGGGTCAGGAGGGAAGCCCAGAGGGCCAAGAGAATGAATGGAAATAACCAGTCTTGGGGAGTGGGAGGTGGGGAGGACCCTCTAGAAAATTCCAGAGACTTGGGAAGTGAGACACTCTTAGGACTCATTGGTGGTGACCTTTGCCAAAATGTCCAACAATGGGGGAGTCCACCTCCCAGTTTCTACAGTGCCTCAAGTGGAGCGACTAGGGTTAATAACCCACAGTCAAAATTCCTGACCCAGAATTGTTCCTGTCTAAAAGAACTGCAGGGACAGAAATGGAGAAGAGACTAAAGGAAAGGCAGTCCATGACCGGTCCAACTTGGAATCCATTTCATGGGGCGACACCAAGGCCTGACACTCTATGATGTGTTTACACATGGGAGCCTGGCATGGCTGTCCTCTGAGAGCCCCTACCAGCAGGTGACTGAGACCGAAACAAATTCTTACACCCAACCTGACCTCTTCCTAAGTTGTCCATCTCCAGGATTGCCTCTCTTTGTGTTTTCTTTATTGTTTGTATTTCCATTTTTAGTCTTTGGACCATTTTGTTCAGTTCCTTCACCTGTTGATTGTGTTTTCCTGTATTTCTTTGAGGGAGTTATTTATATCCTCCTTAAAGGCCTCTATCATCTTCATGAGATGGAATTTTAGGTTATTATCTTACTTTCCATGTGTGTTAGGGTATCCAGGACTTGCTGTATTGAGAGAACTGGGTTCTGATGGTACCAGATCGTATTGGGTTCTGTCAGTGATGATCTTGCACTTGCCTCTGGCCATCTGGTTTTCTCTGGTGTTAACTGGCCTGGGTATCTCTGACTGGAGCTGGCCTCCTTGGAGGCTGGTAGAGTTCTGTGACCTGAATTAGAGCTGGTATCCTTGGAGGCAGGTAGAGCTCTGTGAGCTGAGTTAGAGCTGGTTTCCTTGGAAGCAGGCAGTGTCATCTCTGGTTAGTGTGGGCCTCCTATATCTCTGATTAGAGCAGATCTTCTGTGCCCCTGGTTGTTGAGTACCTCCTGTGCTCTTGGTTACTTTGGACCTCCTGGGAGGCTTGGAGCATTTAGGGGGGGATCAGGCCACTGGTCTGGCCCGAGTGGGGAAGTGGGACAAAAAAGGAAGGTGGAGTTTGGGAGGAGAGGGAGAAAGGTAAGTCCTGAGTCAGCTGGGCTATGCGGGGGGTGCCAGCTGGTGTAGGTATTTGGTCACTGGTGACCTCCTGGTAAGCACACAGCCTGGAGCATTTGGGCAGGTATAGGCCATGCTGCTGATCTACGAATTCATTTTTAATGTGTTTTTTTAGTTCTGTTTTTCTAGAAATTTGTAGAAAAATAAATATTAATCAGTAGCCTAGAGTTTCATATAAATATAAGTAAATACACGCACACACGTTTAGGTAACATACACACATATGTATTCACTCAGTTATTTTCCAAGCCATGTCAGTCTCATGTTGCCTCCTGTCCTGGAAACTAGAGAGACTGAGGCAGAAGGACACAAGCACTTGAGGTCAGAAATTCTAGATCAAACTGGGGAGCATAGCAAGACCCTATCAAAAATAAAATATGAAAAGAAATAGAAGAAAGAAGAATGTTACTTTTCTAAGTATCCACCATCAAAATGAGGTTATCTAAAGTTTCCCTTTTGTTTTTAAGAATTAGCCCTGGTTGGGGGTGATGTGTAAGCTCACAGTGCTGAGAGCTGCCAGCACCCTGCCCGGCCTATGAGTGCCCATTGCACTGCTTAGCTGTTGTGTATCGTCTGTCCACCTTTACCCCTCCCAAAGCTACGACACCAACCTCCATGGCTGTTCACTCTGCATTAAAAGTGCCACTTGATGGCCAAAGCTAAGAATTGTGGAAGGTGTTTCCTCCTACCAATATCTGGACCCTTCATGAGAGGTGGTATTGAATAGTCAGCTTATGGTCATATTCATTGAAGGATCTAATTTTGTAGGAAGGTTAAAGATGTAAAACAAGAGAGAGATTTAGATTGATAAATCTTTTTATTTAATGAATTTAATTTTTAAGCCTCTAAAATTAAGATTTTGTGTAATGTGGATTTATATAGACTTATTTGCATTATTTTTTAAAATAAAAATTGTATTTCAAGCATAATTTTTTGAAAGCTAAATCCCTCCACACATACACATACCCCATTACTGAGACTCAAACCCAAAACTATGTCTCCAGATGAGAAATTAATTATTAAACTACTCATAAACATTTTAATTTCTCATGAGAATAAAATTAAAGAAAGACAAAACTTAGCATTGTAATTCCATTTATTTTGAATCAAGCGCTTATTTTACTTTACTTTTATTCCATTTTTGCAATAGAATCTTACTGTGTTGCTTAGAATGTCTTGAAATTCATGTCCTCAACCAACTTTCACTTACTAAGGAAAAGATGTGCACCCTTACACTTGGCTCATTCAAGTGTGTACTTTAAATCAGAGCAAAGGGTTAAGAATCAGTAAAATTGTATTAAATATCACAGTTCAAAAGTAGAATTCTGCTCTTGAAAAAACTGTCAAATATCCATAAAGCCAACAAAGCTTGGTTTCAGCTAATAAATTTTATTAAAGTATTTCTTCTCGTAGTAGGCACTGTTTTGTTTGTTGTTGTTTGTTTTGTTTTGTTTTGTTTTGTATGGCACTAGGTAGGGTTCAAATCCAGGGCTTTAAACATGCTGAGTATGGCTGAGCTATATACTGGCTTTCCCAAATGCTTCTGAATTCTCCTGAAAGTTATTAGTGTAAACTAGGTGTTTTGCTAAACTTGCTGGTGACGATTGTAAAGTAGTAGGCGATGAAGAACCAAGCAACTGTAGGGTGGTGGCTCTGCTCCCTTGTGAGGAGTCTGCAGCTGTGAGCAAACGGCATTAGGCCACACGCCTAGAATGTTAAAGATTGCCTCATGAGATTTAGGCCAGAATCCAAGGTGGACTCTTGGAACATCATGACATTCGTCAGATTAAGAAAGATAAAGTTTTATCCTGAGGGCTGGAAGAGATTTAAGGATACCTGTTGTTGGGAAGTCTAGAGATTCTGCAAGTATGACTTCTCCATAGATTTCTGTGTGAAGAAACTACTGGTAGCAAGAGGACCTTTAAACCTGTTAAATAGAACATGCACAACCTTGGAAAGGAACTGCAGGTGTGCAGTGTGAACCTGTCATGCCAGGCTGTGAGTTAAGATCAGCCTTTTCTACGTATCAGACCCTGTCTAAAATGGGAAAAGGGATTGTGGACTTAGCTCTCTTTGAAGAGTGCTTACTAGCATACATGGAGCCCTGGGTTCTGGTCCTAGCACCATACACACCATACACACCAAGTAACTCCCTCCTATGATCCTAGCACTTAAAAGGTAGAGACAAGAGAGTCAGAAGTGAGTTTGAGGCCAGCCTGAATTATGTAAGACCTGTCGAACAACAGAAGAGGAGGAGGAGGGTTCACTGCCAGGCTGTGTTTTTAGAGACGGTCTTCTGCCGTTGATGCACACTTGTCTTCATCTTCTGGTCTTCTTGCCTCAGCCTTCTGACTGAGACTACAGGTGCGCACTGTGGCGGTCTCACCAAAGTCCTGTTTCTGACCTGCACCTCAGCCTCAGAGGTAGTTTCGGGGTGTGCTGTTGTTTATGAGAGTCACTCCAAAAGTCTTGATTCTAAATGAACAGCCTGTCCTTGTTAGCTGATTATCTGTGAGCCTGTACTCATGAGGTGAGTGACTTAGACCATGGTTCATAAAGCTCCCTGGGTCTGAGGCCTGGTTCCACCACAAGCTAGTTGCAAGTTTAACTGTTATGCAACCCTATTAAATAATTGATTATCATAATCATTTCTATTATTATTATTATTTCTACCTATGGCAGTGTCTTTTTGACATGGTTATTCTCAAGTCTTTGATACTCACTTGTGTGTTCTACTGAAGAGAATAGCTACAGTGAGAAGGCCACACTATTAATATATCCAACATTCACCTCTAGCCTTAACACGCATACGTGTGCACCACCACATGAACATCCATGTGTGTACAAAGACAAACACAAAGTTAAAAACATAACTAAATAAAACATAGTCAAACTCATCCAAGAAGAAAGTAGATGGTTTTTACCAGAGACTGAGTGTTTGTTGGTATCCTACTTTGGTTTCTATTGCTATGATAAAACACTTGGTGAGCAAAGGGCTTATTTCAATTTACAGTTTACAGTCCAAGGTTGAGGGAGTCCAGAGGAGGAACCCAAGGCAGGAACCTGGAGGCAGGAATCAAAGCAGAGAATGTTTCCTCCTGGATTGCTGCCAGGCTCATTGTTCAGCTAGCTTTCTTATGCAGTCTAGGAAGCATGTGTCCTAATGTTAACTAGTTATCAGCTTAACTCAGGCTTGGCCAGAGCAGCTACCAAATGGCAAGTTCCTGGGTAGATATTGCACTGAGGGGTTGAACTCTCTCTTTTGTAGTTTTTGCTTGTTTTTGGTTTGGGTTTTTTGTTTGTTTGTTTGTTTGTTTGTTTTTTGTTTTTTTAAACTGGGAACCAAAGACTTCCTAGTGCCATATATTTACAGACTTAAAAACTTGTAGTCCTAGACTGAGTTGCAGCTCAGTGATAGAGTGCTCCCTGGCATGTGAGAGGCCCTGCATGTTTCCCAGCACTTGGCAGGCAGGGGCAAGAGGGGTGCCCATGTCTGAGGCCAGCATGCTTCACATAGTGAGTTCCATACTAGCCAGAGCTTCATACAGAGAAAACAAAACCAGAAAGTACCCAAGGCGTGTGCCTTAAAAGTGGTCAAAATGGGGTCAGTGAGATTTCTTAGTAGAAGGAGTCTCTTGCCAGGCTCTTGACTAAATTCTGTCTCCAGGACCCAACGATGGAAAGAGAGAACCGACTCCAACAAGTTGTCCTTTGACACCTACATGGGCACTGTGGTTTGCACATGACCACACAAATAAAATACAATTTAAAAATATTTTAATGCTGAAAATCTACTTTCCCAGTCGCTATTTCTCAAGAAGCTTTTTTCTTTTAGATTGTATTTCTCTTGTTGGAGACTTTTTCCTTCATACTACATCAATTTGTACTTCAAATTATGATTTCACATTTTTACCTTCTTTTATGTGCATTCTATTAAATACCTGTAATTTTCAGTCTTAAAATATCTCTTCCAGGATCTGCTTTATTCTTGCATTTTCCAAAACTCACTAGATATAAGTGGCCGGTCATTCCTGGTGGCTATGGCTACGTCTGTCTTCAGAAGGTAACAATGACACTTTCTTCAGTTGCACAGATGTCTTGTTCTACTGTTACCTGCATTTTTTTTTCACCTTTTCTGCTTATGATCAATGGCATACTAACTATATACTCACTAAAGAAACCCTAGCTCAGCTCTCCCTATCACACTGTGGGACACAAGTCTCTGAGCCCTTTTGGAAGTGTCCCCAGTTCCTAACTCTATATCATGCCTACTGCTAAGGCTGTCTTGGTACCATTAGCACGACTTGGCTTGCATTAACTCCTGTGTGCTATATTGAGGGCTTTCCACAGGTCTCCATGTTCCATCATACGAAGTCCATGGTGACAAAGCTCTGAGTTCGATCCTCAGCACTACAAAAGTGAGAGAGATTTAAAAGGTTCAGTCATTAGAGATAGTCAAGGGGCTCTATTAAAAAAGCAATACTCTAAAAACTGAATTGAATAAAGGCATGCGCAGATCAGAGGATACATGTATATTGTGTGCATCCCAGGGATTGAACTAAGGTGTCTGGGCTCATCCCCAAGTGCCTTTCGCACCTGAGCCATCTCTCTGACCCAGTTTAGTCTTATCCACAAAATTTTCAAAATTAATGCAAGAAAATACTAATAAGATACACTGTTTTACAAGATGTCTGTAAAGCTTACGAATGGATAGATTTCTGAGCAATACTTTAAGGTATGGTTTGGTTCTATTGCTATTCTATTCTATCTTTTTTTAAAAAATGAGAGAGAGAACAGAGTTGGGTAGTAAGGAGTTGGGGAGTGGGTTCTAAGAGGAGTTGAGAGAGAAAAAGAAAAACATCATTAAAATCTGTATGAAAAACCATCATTAAAATAGGAAAAATATTTTAGATTAAAATGAATTGAACTAGAAAAATGGCAAGCAAGTAAAGGCACCAAGCCTGGCAGCCAGAGTTCACCCAGAACCCACATGGAGGAAGGAGAGAGCGGACTCCTGAGTGCACCTCCATACTCACAGCACACACACGCACGCACACACACGCACGCACACACATGCACGACACACATGCACAGCGCACACGCACGACACACATGCACAGCGCACACATGCACGACACACATGTACAACACACGCACATGCATGACACACATGCACAGTGCACATTCGCACGACACACATGTACAACACACACATGCATAGCACACACTCACAGGACACACATGTACAACACACACACTGACACATGCACAGTGCACACACGCATGACACACATGCACAGCACACACACAAATAACAATTTTCAAATGTTGAATCCTTTTGAAAAGATACTTCCAGAAAGTTTGACATTCCTAAATACACAAAAATTTATATCATTATATGTGTGTATGTATGTGTGTGTGTGTGTAATTTTGTTCAACTCTTCATGCCCTTCACATCTAGAGTCACTTTTGAGTCATTTCCATGATGGGACTGTAAGAGAGTTTTAACACAAAGAGACTGTCCAGCACAAACCAGAAAATAGGGGCAAGCTTAGCAGGGTGCTATCCATCTGTAGAGGCAGCTCACCACTCAAGTGGCCTTACTCTGAAGAGCCTAATTGATTTCCAAGTAGACAGTGATCTGTTCTGTAAATGGTTTCTAGAAGAGTAGCTCACTGTGTTTCTTCCTGTTTGTGAAATGTGTTCAGTGTCCCTTAAAATTGGTTAACTTTGCCAAATGCCTACCTGTCTGTGGTTAGGGCAACTACACAACCTAAAATGATTTTAAGGTCTCTCAGTAGAGAGACCCTGGATGTGGGTCAGTGAAAGAGGCTCACATACCATGAATGAGGTCCAGGGTCTGAATCCTACCAATGCAGTGTAAAATAGAAGAATTCCAGACTTGGAATCTCACTCTTCTTTATTGTAAAACCTTGAAAACCCTGCTTCTGAGAAGAATAAATGAAAACCACAAATAAATTGTTGGATGAATGAGTTCCTGAAAGAAGTCATATCTTAATGTTCAGTCTTTTGTGAATTGAAATATAAAAGTGGTTGCTATCCTTGACTATTAGACATTCACACTGTTCCTTCTGCTGGCTTGCACAAGCAGCTCTCTGTGGAGTGACTCCTGCTACCTCCAGAAGCAGGAGAATGGCATGAAGTCTCATTTACACAATTATTTTTCCAGCTCTTGTCCCTGGTTATTTAGTGTTTTTGCACCTCATACTCCAGCTACAGTAACTGATTAAAAAAAAAAAACCGATGTTAAGACATTTGATAGCCAAAAAGATGCCTTATTCCTACAGGGAAAATAAAGCAGCCTCCTTACGGAGACAAACTGTTTATGTGTTTGTGCTAGAGATTATAATGATTTTAAGGTGAAAACCTCGTGTTCTTTGTGATGTCCTTATTGGTGAGCATTCCATTTCAGCAAATGTACATGGAGCCTTTAGCTCAGATCTTCCAGTCATACCTTACCCTACAGTAGCCTTCAGTAGTGCATTTGTCAGGTTATGAAACTAAAAGGGATTTCGGATTTACAGAAGTAGCAGTATTGGCTCTGCAGTGATGAAAATGCAGTTGTAATTATAAATTTAAAATAATTTTGAAAGAAGAGGTAGTTATAAAGTAAGGTTAAACAAGATTAAATGATTTATGGGCATTTTATAATGGCAGTCTTCATTTTAAGCTACAGTGTAAAGTGCTTTATTCTGAGATTAGGTATTGTGGCAGAAGCTAAAACTGCCTTTTCTATCTCAGTGCCAGAATACAACCTCTTTTTCTTTCTGCACTAACAAGACTGCTTCGCCACCGCAGCCCACTCTAAGTAATTAAATCAATCCTTTGTACTTACCGTATTCTCCTCTAGTGACGGTACTAGATCTGATTATATGCTTCATGCATATTCAAAGTACCGCGCTGACAGCTCTTTAATGAGCTCTTACTTAATCAGTATGAACAATGTTCATCTTGTTCTTTTTTTCCTCGTGCATTAGAGCTAGGAACAGTTGGGAAAAATGAAACATCCAGCATTCATTTGAAAAATATATTGTACTTTGAAAAGTGTCTAAGCGGAGGAAGTTGCATTCTGCCCTTTAAAAGTCTGATGGACAAATTGGATTACTAGTATTGGATTAAATAACAAATGGTTAGAGGAGAAATGAGAAAAGCTCACTGTGATCAGAGGCTTTAATATTTTTTGTTGCTTATAAAGCTAAAGGGGTCTTTAACCAGTTATTAAAGTCAGGATTAATTTGTAATGGTTCAACTTACTGGCTTTTAAAAGCTTTTAAATTTAAAAATTTTTAAATCCCTATAAACAATAGTGTACTGATATGTTAGAAGAAACTTTAGTTTTTTATTATTCGGCTGAGTATAGATTTCTATCAATGTATACTACCTCAGACAAGGATTAATGATACAGAATGTTTTTTTCAATAAATAGATGTAAGCTGTATAGTAATGTATAAATGTATCATTAAGTGTTGTTAGGTTTAATTCCTTTTGAAACATGGGGTTTTTATTATTATTATTTATTTCCTAAGAGTTACAAGGGTATCTTTGATTCTTACCTAGAAATACAGGCATGAGTTAATGAGAAAACCACACAGTTCCACATCAATATTGTTAAACGTAGGAAGCAGGGTTCCATTGAAGAAAATGATGTTAATGTAAAAGTAGGCTGGCCACTTCTAGAGTTGCCTGAAAGTTTCAATTATAGGTTAAGTTAAACTCAAAGTTTGAATATATCTGTATCTTTAGAAGCCACTTGAGTTATGAACACAAGAATTGGATCTTTAATCAGAAAATGAGATATCTTAAATCGACGCCTATTAATATTGCACACATGTGTCAGTTCACTGATCAAAACGCTTCCACCGGGGTTCTTTGGCCTTTTTCCAAACTGCAAGCTTTTTCTCAGCTTTTTCTTTTTACTCTTTCTTCTTTTGTTGCTTCCCAGGGATTTGTGCCTATCGCAGCCTGTGTCACATGACCAGTGTCAAGACATCACATGGTCCAAACTGAATACAAAACCAGCTACCCTAAAGGAAAGATTGAAAGTACTGTAAAACAATAAAGACTTCTGTTGAGTCTCTGAAAGAATCTATCTTAGGTTAGATGAACACATTGAGTTCTAACATGAAATAACCAGTACCTGGCCACTGTTCTTCCTGAAGTTCATGCACAGCCTCCTGCACACAGACCTGCTTTGAATATCCTAAAGCATTCTTGAAATTTGTATCAGTTTAGAAATAGCTTAATTATGGCATTCCCATAATTTATAAAGTAAATATTTAGGCAACATGACAAAATTCACAATTGTTATTATATAATATCATCTCACTGAAGTGAAAAGAAGTCTGTCTGTAGACAGAGGGTATGCATGTGTTTGGTAGGCATGGCAGTCTGTGCCTGAGAAGAGCATGTGTCTGTGTCAGGGCCTACTTCTGGAGGAGTTCTAAACTGAAAAGGCTGGAGGCGCTAAAATTAGGCTCTTTAAATACAGTGACACCTCTGAATTGTTTGAAATTAAAAAAAAAAAAAACTCAATGTCTTCAATTTGTAAATGGAACCATCACACTTAAGAAAATGTACAGAATAGTCTTTCCAGGGATATTCAATTAGCCCTCCGAATATTGTGCAGAAATTGGACTATTAATATTAAACAGTGGGTTAGCAAAGCAATAAAACAACCATAAGTGAAACTTGGAAGGGGAAAGAAAAAAAGAGAAAGGATTGCAAATCTGACCTGGTATAATTTGAAAGGTATTTTTCTTTACTACAAGTGTGACCTGCACGTCACTGTACATGACCAGTGTCAAAGGTATATTGTACTCTAACCGCAGGCCGGGGGGGCGGGGGGGGCAGGGGCAGAGCTGACTGTAAAGTGCCTCTGGGCTGGAGTTCCTTCACAAGCCAAATGTTCACAAGAGTGCCTCTTTCATGGAGTTTTTAAAATACTCTAATCATTGTGATGATGTTTTCCACAGAGAGCTGTGTGTCTTTCTGTGGTCTTGTTGTTTACAGTACACTTAATGACGTGTAAGTAGTTTATCTTTTAGAGTCAATGAGTCCTCGTGGTACACACACGTAAGGTATTTTACATTCCAGGAGGAAAACAAGAAGTTATTCAAAGTAAAAACTTTCACAGAGTCTGTGGCCTTCTCTGGTCTCCCTGCTATTCTGAACCATGCCCACAATAATTTTTATTAAGTCATGACCATATATGCCTGTCAGCACCCTGCATTCCTCACTGAAACATAACAGCAAGTCAGCGTCTTGGAGGGTCTAGAAGGCGAGCTCCACAGGTAGGTTCAGGGGACTAGAACTCAGGCCGTGTACCTTTCAGCTCTGGAAGACTGGCTTCTGAGTTTTTAAATGCTGCTCTGTTTCAGGCCTGGTCCCGAGTCTTGCAAGCAGTGCACTGTGCACATTTGAAGCACTTCAAATATTTTCCAAGTGAAAAAGTTGTGCTGAACTGGTTTTTGGCTTGCAAGGTGTCACATAACACTGTTCTTTGTGATCTGCAGGAAGGAACACGGAAGAAGAGGAGGCTATGATGCAGGAATGGTTCATGCTAGTTAATAAGAAAAATGCCTTAATAAGGCGGATGAACCAGCTCTCCCTCCTGTGAGTACCCAGCCTCATGCTGGCCAGTCTGGGGCCTTCTGTCAGGGCCTTCTTTGGGGTTTAATATTTGCTAAGCTTAATTTTTTTCCTTTCCTTAGAAAGCTAGTATAAAATAGTATTCATTTGAACAGTAAAAATATGCAGACACTGGTGAAAAGTGGTTTTTAAAGTCAAGAATTAGGGAATATCTTTTCAAAAGTATTTTTAAATTTTTATTTACTAATGTGTGTGTGCGCGTGCGTGCGTGCGTGCGTGTGCGTATGTTTGCATGTGAGCACACACTGCAGTGGGAGTGTGCACACCAGGAGACAGACTCTGTGGAGTTACTTCTCTCCCTCCCTTTCTGTGTGAGTTCTGGGAGACAAATTGAGGTCGTCAGGCTCAAGGCAAGGACCTGCAGCACCATCTCACCAGTGCCCAGTTGTGTTTGAGAAATAAATCCCTTGTCCAGAAGAGGATTAGCTTTCACTTGGGGTTAGAGGAACCCTCCAGAAAAGTAAAACCGAAGTGTTTTTTTTTTTTTTTTGAAGTCTAAGTTAAAAATAAGTCTTTTAAGGACAAAGTACGTTTATTATATGTAGGTGGTGTTAATATAAATTTTGGGATAAGAAATTAATCACCTAGCAGTGGCCTTACTGTGAGTGTAGAGAGTAAAGTGTTATGGAGACAAGGCCACTTCCAAGCGTCTGAGCCATTTAGTTCACTGGAGGGATTAATGTTCATCCCTATCTACTCATCAGCTAGTGTTCCTGTAGTATACCAATATTGTGGGCCAGCTTACCATGTCTTTATTTGAATGTAAAACCCTAATTATATAATTTCTTCCTTGCCTAAGCCTGATGAAAACCAAGACTGTCTGTGTTTTGAGTTTTCACTGAGTACATTCATTTGTGTTTCTTCTTTTCACATGAGGTTTTTAGTAAAAGAATATTTATTGTGAACTATGAAAAGCATTTTACAACAGAGCCTTATACCTGGCAGCATTTAAAACAAGCAGCATTTAAGAGTAGGCCTACTTAACCTTTAAAGTGTACCTCTGTGCCATTCAGAATTGAAGAAAGGAAATAGCACTACTAAGTGTTCGACTGATGGAGATTTGGGGTCTGTATATCATTTGTTTAGAGTGGCTTAAAGTTAAATAGCAAGTCAGTTATGACTCCTAAAATCAATGGCAACTCAGAAGGTTTTTTTAAGGGTTTAATGATTTAGTAATTAGCATATTGATGAACTTTTTACCACTTGCCTAGGGAAAAAGAACATGACTTAGAACGAAGGTATGAGCTGCTGAACCGGGAGCTGAGGGCCATGCTAGCCATTGAAGGTAAGAACTGGGGTGAGGGCCAGCCATGCTAGCCATTGAAGGTAAGAAGTGGGGTGAGGGCTGTGAGGTGTCAGCTGTCAATGGGATTTAAAAAGTGATATACACATTTGGTTTAACTAGGTCAGTTCTATTTGGTACCTACAGGAATTGCATATATGCCTTGAAGACAGAAAACAGTATCCAAAAACAAACTCATAGAGTTAATTTAGATAGCTAATCACTGTGTTTACTATTAATAGAACTTAACTTTTGAGTCAGTAAGAATAAATTTCCATAAAGCATAAAATGTATAAGCTAATTGGTTTTAGCTATGTTTTTATATGCATTTTAAAATTGTTTCCATTGGGGAGTTTCAATGAAGATTTATTGTTTTGATTATTTATCATTAGGATACTGTTGTTCTGTTCTATCTTTCTTTGCTTTGTTTTTTAGGCAGGGTCTCCCTCTTCATTCCACTTTGGCATAGAACTCAGTATTGTAGCCCAGAGTGGCTGCCATCTCGTGGAAGCTTCCCAGGGGCTAGGGCTCCAAGCATGAGCCGCCACACCCAGCCCTGCTGTGCTTCTTAAGGCCACACACCTGTTACATAAATATTTGGGCAATGATTGATATAAGAGAGAATTAAATACATGCACACTTTTTGTAAGCCCTTGAGATGAATGGTATAGAAATCCTGTGCATAGTTCAGGGTGTATGTGAGCATCAGCTAGCTCAAGTTTAGCATTTACTATATATTTTTAAGTTCTAAAGTGTTTTATAATGCTTTTCTTATATCTCTTGTTAAAAATGCCTTATAGTTCAAAGATTTTTGCTTAAAAGCTAATCCTTTGGGCTCTGTAAAATAGATCTTTTGTCTAATCAATGCAAATTGATTTTCCTGTTCTATATTGACCTCTTAACCCATTGACTGTCCGTGGTAATTTCGTTTTCACCTGATAAGGTACCTGATCCATAAGTCAATTCTAATTAGTTCAGAAACTAGAAATTTAAGTTTGTAAGAGAAAGCCAAGTGAAGACTTACATTCTTAAAATATTTCACAATATATTGCCTTAAAATACGGCCTATTTTTCAGTGACCTTGTATGTTGTAGAAGCTTTACTTTAATTACTTTTATATCTATAATCTCATTTGATAATATCACTGATAACATTTGTATATCTTCAGTTTAAAACTCAATTTACTTTGCTTTTAAAAACTTCACTTAGCTAATTTCCTTCAAATGGCTAAATGTGTCAAATACCATTGATAACTATTAAATTTTTCAAAATTATTTTAGAATTTGTATGAAATTTGCTACTGCAATAAAATGTACAAGTACACCAAATGGTATTTTTCCTTTAGATATAATTTTTCTAGTTATAGTGTGGGTTTTTAAAAAGAGATCAGAAAGCCAAGTAGTTGAGAAGTAGATGCAGCAGCTTCTATGTAAGTAGGATGTATGTAGAATGTATCTGTATATAATATATAGCTCATTATACAGCATATCCATTATACAGTACACTCAATGTAAAGTAGTCTTAATTTGTTTTTATACCCATCTTCTTCTATATAGAAAGATAAATTGTCCCTAAAATACAGCCTTATACAGTATAATTGGCTTTTAGGGCAGAGATGATATACTGTTTTTATTCCCCAAACCAGTATTATTACTAAATATGCATTTTATAACACTCTTACACATGGAAAATATCCCAGTTTCATTGGCCATCTGTATGTGTAGGCTTAGAATCTACCATTTGTTCTGCCTGAGGTTCTTACACATAGAGAGGAGCAGTGAAAGCCATATTTTAAAAAAAACTTTAAATGTAACTATTAGTCTTTTGCCTCGCCTCCACACCCTTTCCTCTCTCTTTCCTTTCCTCTCCAACACACAAGCATTTCAAACTGCATTGTTCTGTATGAGACTGTGCCTCAAATCTGTGTCAGTTTCTCATTAAGAGAAAAGAGGGAGTCTTGAGGAAGAGAACAGCCTGTTGATTGCAGACAGAGGCCTTAGAGAGATGCCTGTCTCAGTAGGCTGAGCAGGACATCATCGGCAGGGCTGCCCTCAGCATGGACATGTGAGCTGCAGCAGCCTTTCAGACCCCAGAGCAAAACAGGGGAAGAGACAGTAATAGCCCCATGTTGTTTTCCTGTATTTAAAGTGCATTGTCTTCTCCCAGCGTCGTCATCTTAGCTGTAGTTATAAACTAAAACCTTCCCAAGGCACTTCTGCATGCGTCAAGGCATGTGCCAGCAGAAATAGCAATAGCCATAGAACACCGAAACGTTTACGGTGTGAGAGCAAACAGTTATGGTATAATAATAATATTCAATATTGTTCATCCTTTCTCCTGAGCACCCATTATCAGTCTCCCTGTCCCCTGAGGTGCCCTCCTGGTTGCCGCTCTCCTGAGTTCAGGCTGGCAGACACCTTGCTGATACTTTCTTAGAGTTCCTTGTAGTTGTCGTCCCAGATTATTTAGTGCGCTCCCCCAGGACAGACAGAGTCGTTTCTGCACACATTGGGGTGGGCGTTTTAGACAGGGGCATGTTCATTTTCTGCACAAGAAATGGATCTCCTCTAGGATTTGTACATCTTGATTTATTCTTGGCTTGGAGTTTGAAGTGGGTGCTCTTCTAAAGGGATTTATGCATAGGTTCACTATTTTTGTAGTTATGGTTTATATGATAAGCTTTTTATATTTAAAATCAATATGTAATCCTGTGGAGGAGCTTATCCCCTAAAACCCCATTTGTAAATCTATTTTAGCTTTGTTACACAGCACAGCCACAGTCTTCCGTGGATTGATTAGGCTCCACAGTAGAATCCTATCAATGGCCTGTTCTGATGATGAGGCAGACTCTTTCAGGATTGCTAGTTGACTGGAACTAAAGATAAGGCTTGACTGCAATCCCCCAATGTGCTCTTTACAAAACTAGTGTTAATTTTCATCAAAGCTCCAGGCTTATTTATAGTGGCAAGGCTGAAGGGTTTTACCAGAACTTTAGGTCTTTCTGTTCAAGTGTTTATACGTATTTCTCTTGCCCTCCCCCCCAGTAATTATCAACTTCAGCAAATAAACAGAATCAGGGCATGAACAATTAGTCCTATATATGAAAAAGAGGTTTTTTTCAATTAACAAACAGCTCAGTTGAGATGGGCATAAACAGAATCTCTTTATTTCAACACTTTGGCTCAGATGCTACGTCAAAACTTAATCCTATTTGTTGTGAGAAGATAAGGCTTCTGTACCCAAAGTACACTGGAATCTTTACATTAACCAGAACCCACACTGTACTTTGTCCAAGCTAAAGTCAGTTCAGCTAACCAGTTAGTGTGGCTGGTGCTGTAGCTGGGCAGTCCTCTCATTCAGTTATAACGAGGTAATTCATAAAATACATGTGACATAGCCAGGTGAAGCTATTTAAAAGGATCTTCAAAACTTAACCTTGAACATACCTGTTAATCTTGACCAATTTAGAATGAAATATTTTTAAATGATCAAAATAGTTTACTAGTTTCTCAACTGGCATTCAGCTATATATAATTTTAGTATATAAGTATATATGTGCATGTATAATATAATTCCTTCTTACTACAAGAAACAAAACAGGAAACAAAAGTATAGATTTGCTAAGATAAAATCTATTTATTGCACATAGGTATTTACGGTAATGACACTTAACAGCAAAAATCCACCAATTTTATGTTACGGTATTTTAAATTCTGATGTCAGTTAACATTGGCTTTAAAAAATGTCTTTAAAAAATAAATATTTTTCATTTTTAAATGTTTTTTTCAATTATAGGAAATGTTATTGAGATAGGAAAAATGAGATATAAAAATACTCAATTTTTCAGGGATTACAGAACTTTCACTTATGCATGTTGTTAAATTTTAATTTTCCAATGTTAATGAAATCCTGGCATTTTAAATAATTAAATAACAATAAAGCCTTTTTAAGTAGTCAAGTTCAGAAGAGTGATTCAGTAAGAATTATGTATTTGTTATTTTTCTTTTTGGTTTAAATTTTTAATGTACATTTTGTGCATGGTGGAAAAAATGTGCTTCCTGGTTGTAAACTTACCAAAATATCTTAAAGCAAAGAATTGTAAATCTTACACCTGTAATCAGAATTTTTTATTCATTAAAACTACTAATTTAATAATTGCAAACTTCAGGATTTTTTCTAAATTCAAGAACTACAGTGACCTAAAGTTAAAGTAAAACTGTCTATCTTAAGAATCCTCCCAGTCACAAAGCCTGTTACTTCACTTGCTCTGGGGAGTAAGACCTACTTAAGAACAAGAAGAGATTAGAAATATTTCCAACATTCCTGCATCCTTAGTCACTTGGGTCCAGAGAGTAAAGCTGTGATAGGTTTTGGCTTCTCTGTACTTAGCTTATTGTTAAAATTCAGACATAGTTTTCCATAAGTTTCCTTCTTCCTCTCCATGCTATAAAATATTTTGTCCTTTAAATGAGAGCATAATCATAATCAGTCACTAAATATCTTTGTATGTGCGGTGTTTTGTATAGAATGTGGATCATTAGCATGGTGTGTTTAATATGTGTATTTTTGTGTTTGAGCTTGTAAAAGGAGCAGTGATAAACTGCGTTAACGCCTAGCTGCTTTTCTCCAGCTTCGCTAACCTTTACTGCATGATGATGCATCTAATTCTTAATTCGTAAACATAAGATAGGCATTCCGTGTGGCACCGTTCGCTTTCATAGAGCTGCTGAGCAGTTTACGGTCTTGAATAAATTTTGCTTTGGAGTGGGGGAGGGATTTGAACTAGCACATTCTTGTGTGGTTTGTGAAGATTCACATGGTAACCAGCATAAGCATTGTTAGGTTTATCTGAATAAGCACCAGCCATGTGAGTTTTAACATGATTGCCCAGAGCAATGGCGAGAGAAGACAGAACCCCGAAGGGTTGCTCTTGTCTGGTTTTTGGAAAGTGTGTTTGCTGGTGAAGGGGAATTGTAAGAGTCAGTGGCCAGCGTACCTCTCCCCCACCCCCACACCCCCAACACACACCCTTAAAGCTGGTGTCCTGTTTCCCTCCAGGCCCTCATTCGTTCTGCTATCTCCCCATCATCTACTTCTTCTTTTCATTGTTTACCTTCCTAATGAGGGAGGCGGGGTAGACTGGGGCTTGATTGACAGCTACAAGCCCTTACAGTCTGGCCAGAGAGCAGTTGGCTTTGGTTTCAAAAGTGTTTTAAATGTTAGATTGTGGTCCTGTTTTTATCAAGTGAAACTGCTGCTCATCTTAAGGAAAATATCAAAGCTGAAAAGGTTAGGTTATGTATATCACTGGGAACTAAAACTGGCATAAAAATGGCCACCCACCCGTAGAAAAAGCACTGCCCAGCGCATTTTCCGACCTTTTAACATTGGAGTTTGAAAAAGAAATATATGGAGTTTTTTTTCCCCCCTTTGCAAGAGTGCTTCGATTTGAAACCACCCAGCAAATGTCTCCAAAAGAAAGCTGGCTGTGATGCCGTCGAGAGCTGCAGTGTAATACTGCAGAGCACATTTATTTTTTTACTTCAAAGAAAAATGCTAATTAGCCGATTCACTACTTTTAAAGTTATTGTGAAGCATATGGCGCCCAGTGTGAGATACATCCAACTGCTAAAATAGAGCGGGGAGGAAATTAGCGAAGAATGGGCTGTTTGGGGTGAGAGTGGGGGCGGGGAGGAGAGTAGGTTCTCAGGCAGATTCCCCAGCCTTTTCAGAAGGATTTTACCAGCCTTCTTTGCCTCCCCGCCTCCTCGTTTACCCACTCCCCCAGCCCCAAGCCCTGGGCCAACCTCTTCAGGACTCAGCTCCCCTCCCCCACTCTGCCTGCATTCAGGTGCCTGCCTTCCGCCTGGCCACTGACTCACACCTGGTTTCCAGCAGGCTCCTAACCTGCAGCTCCAATCTTCAATAAGTGTTTACAAAGTAAGGTTTGGGGCATGATACCCTCACCTCCTCAGCCAGACTCCCCCAGCAAACAGTACCTACCGGTCCGTTAACGCGGTTTGCTGCGATTTTAGGAAACTGGATTAGGCGGGAAGGGGAGGGCAGGTTGCGATTGCTCTGAGCCCCGCCGAGTGTTTACTGGCCTCCCGCCCCATGCAGACTGGCAGAAGACCGAGGCCCAGAAGCGACGGGAACAGCTCCTGCTGGATGAACTAGTGGCCCTGGTGGACAAGCGAGACGCCCTTGTCAGGGACCTGGACGCCCAGGAGAAGCAGTGAGTGCGGCTATGGGGTGTGGTCTAGGGAAAGACACCCGGCCAAGGGGACAAGAAGTTTGTAGAAAGTTCATTTCGGGAATCTGAGAGAGGCCGTGCCTTTGTGCCCGCCTTGCCGCTAGGGATCCAGATAGGGATCTCCCCTTCGTGAGGAAAAATAATTCCGTCTTTCCTGTTTGTCTAACATCCAGGGCCGAAGAAGAAGATGAACATTTGGAGCGAACTCTGGAGCAAAACAAAGGCAAGATGGCCAAGAAAGAGGAGAAGTGCGCTCTGCAGTAGCCTTGGACCAGACAGACCTCTCCCAGCACTTCAGTCTTAGGTCCCCAGGCCAGAAACAGACTGGATGATTTAAAACTTTTTAACATTTTGTTTGACTAGATGGTACTTCTGGAACCACCCCCACCTCCACCCCATTTCCTCTTCTCCAGATAATACACAGAGCTCCAGATAGCTTTAAAGACTCTGTGTGAGTTAATCATGAAATCATTCTTGAAATCCTGTGAAGGAGATTTGCACAGACACCTTGTGAATGATTGGTAATGAAGATGCTCAAGAAACTGTCCAAAAAAAGGGGGGGAGGCTCCCTGGTTATCTTCCCTTCTGTTTTGGGTGGGATGAGAATTTGAAACATGTTTGTTGTAGTATTGTTGGTAATAGCGCAATGACAGTGGGTGGGGCGGGCAAAGGGGAGTAAGAAAATGTCATGAATGTTTTTTTCCAATCCTGCCGTATGTATGTAACACTGTTACTTAAATCTCATAGTTAGATCATATTCTGTGTATTGACGAAGCTGTGTTCCATTTGCCAGTGGGATTTTCTGCAGTTGTTTGCATTTCACATAAAATAATAAAGTTCCTCTCAGAGGATGGCCTGAGACAAACCTCCGGGTCTGATAGGTGAACTGGGAGAACGGCTATGATTGAAGTGCAGCAGTTTACAAAAACAGTTCATCAGCTGATGATGCGCCATCTTTTACTCTGAATGAATAATTATTTATTACATCTTGCTTGGTTCCTACTTTTTGTTGGGGCTCAACATTGGCTCAAGAATGCTGTTAATATTTATTCTGTATTGATAAAAGTCTGTCTTGATACTACAAGTAAATATCCCATTACATCTTCTCTAGCATAGCACTGTGTGTTTTGTGGAAATGGTTATGTTTATTTATTACAATACTGAGTCATATATAAATTTTCAATAAAAGCAGAGACTTTCTTACCTTCAACCCTGCTGCTATTTGTTTCCTTGCAATGAAAACTTGAGTGGAAGTTTGGAAGTTTGTGTATCCGTAAGACTTTCCATGTGGAATCCAGCACAGGACACTGCACTGAGTTTGGAGCTGACACCAGTCCAGAGGAGCTCTGCTCACACAGAATGCAAATTGCAAAGTCATTAGTCACATTCTTTGGGAGTGTAAACTGTCCTTTGGAAAGAGTCATCTCTCTGAAAGAGTCCAGGAAATGTATAGTTCCACACCACTGGGGGGAAATGCATCGTGATGAATTTTTCCGGGTCCTATGTAGGAGAACTTCGTCCCACCATAACCAGCAAGTCTGTAGGTAATGAAATGAAAGGGAGCCGGCTATGGTTGGGGGAGGGGTTGTGCAGATACATGCACTTGAGATGGAGGAAAGAGAATTGTAGCAATTTCTATGCCACGAGTAAAAATGGGCTCTTCTATATTGGGTGTCCGAACAAAGAAAGCTCCTTCAACAAGTCTGAAAACTTAATGGAAAACACTGGCATTTTCCTTACCCTTGCTCTTCTTGCTCGGGCTCTTTCTGTTTATTCTCTCCCTCCCTCCCCCTTCTCTCTCTCTCTCTCTCTCTCTCTCTCTCTCTCTCTCTCTCTCTCTCTCTCTCTCTCTCTCTCTCTCTCTCTCTCTCTCTCTCTCTCTCACACACACACACACACACACACACACACACACACATACACACAACCGCAGGCACTCACTTCATTCGAAAAGTACGCTGCCACTTCCAATCATTCATCTTTCAAAATGGTAAAAAAAAAACTTGCCACAATTCCCTGATAGCAAAGAAGTTTCTTCTTTTTCTCTCTGATGAGAAGTTATTGGAACTAAATGAAATCGAGTCTTTGTCCTCTTTATGAGAGCAGAACAGCAAGTTGCTGCTCTCTGGGGAAAAGTCAGAATCCAACCCAACCCAGGTAAACCGGTACTAAGAAATTCACCGCCTGGAGCATCCTGGGGCTCGGTTTAGGGTGGATTGGAGAACCTTCCCTTTTCCAGGGGCCTCTCAGAGAGGAGCTTTCCCTTTCTCCCAGGCCGCCCCAGACCTTCGAGGTGACAAAACTCCCCTAGCATTGCTAGTGGTTGGGGGCCCCTCCTGCTTGGTTCCCAGCCTCGTGGGTTTTCCTTCTGCAGCGCCCGAACGCCCCTCAGCGGCGGTGGAGCATGGACTGGGACCGCGGGGTTCGGTCGCAGCCTAGGAGTCGCTTTACCGCAGCTCAGCACAGTGCCCGGAGTCCGGCTCCTTAGGGCAAGCAAGAACTCAGCCGGCCAGAGGACTGAGACTTAGAAAACCCGCTCGATGTGAAGAGACAATGGGGTCAGGGCCGCGAGGGGATGGAAGCGTTTATGGAGGACGGATGCAGAACTTCCTCCTGGCGGGGGCGGGGCGGGGTCCAAGCCCCTTCCCGGTCCCAACTGTTCGATCACTTAGATGCTGTACCCAGGTTTGGGGCCCGCTTCTGGCCAATGGGCCTTAAACTGAGCCACCACCACCCCCTTCTCCAACGCTGTCCCTACTGTGCCCTGGCTGCACAAGTACCCTTTGAGAGAACTGTCAAACTTCTGGACCAGTGTCCCCGACCTGGACATTTGCCTAGCAAAAGCTGCCTCAATTTTCCGAAATTCAAGAAACTTTCATCTCTCTCTCTCTCTCTCTCTCTCTCTCTCTCTCTCTCTCTCTCTCTCTCTCTCTCTCTCTCTCTCTCTCTCTCTCTCTCTCTCTCTCTCTCTCCTCTCTGTCTCTCTCTCTCTCTGTCTCTGTCTCTCTCTCTCTCTGCCTCTCTCTCTCTCTCTCTGTCTCTCTGTCTCTCTCTTTCTCTCCTCCCCTCCCCCATCCCCTCTGCCTCTTCTTTCTCCTTAATCCCAAGGTTTTACAGGATGAGCATTAAGGAAATTCGCCTCCAATTTGGGATTAGATAAATACTCTCATGGCGCAGGGGGGGCCGGGTCCTTGCCACTCGATACCTCCCAATTCCCTGAAAATGAAGGGGGACAGCATCAGGAACCCACAGCGACCGGCTCCGGCGCGGTGGGCCTTAGGGACCTTGTGGACACATTCCTATGCTTACAGCCGCCCCACTTCGTCAAGCCTGACCCAGGCGAGGTTCTAAAACTGCCAACGAACTGGCCCCGAAGAGTTTTCTAGGCACGACATGCGCCCCAGGCCCCAGACGGCCAACCCAGGCTCACAGTCTGGAGACCCGGACAGGGATGCCTTCAGTGCACTCCCCAGGATGTCAACATTTTCGTGCCCGCCAAACTAGTGCACCCTAGCCTGCGCCTTTTCCCGGAAAAGGAGGCAGGAGTGTATTTCGTTTCTTTCTTTAAACTCAGGACGGACCCGGTGGCTGAGCTCGATCGTCTGCCTTGGGGTCTACTCCGGGTAGGGATCTGAGAGCCTAAGGTGTGTGCTCACTCGGGCCAGCATTGTGCTCTGCGCTGCTGCTTTTCTGCCTGCAGGTTTCTCTCTCTCCCTCTCATTTCCCCCCTTTCCCCGCGTTCTTTTATTCTGCTTTCTCTTTCTCTCGCTTTTGTGAATGGGCCGCGGTGTCTTTGTTCTGGAGAGAAGCGCCCGTGTCGCTGACTTTTGTGAACCAGAGAAGGATCTTGTAAAACCTCCTTTTCTCCTCCATAGTCCCCCTCTCACACCCCTCCTTCCCTGCCCCTTTGATTAGATGTTCCCTCATCGTTCAAAAAAAAAAAAATGTAATTTCGTTAGTCTGGCGGCCACTTTCTTTGAACATTAGCTCGCTTTCAGCTCCAACTTCAATTAGAAGGAGTTGATTTTGAGAGACCAACAAAAGGACCGACCAAAGCCTTATTAAAGGTCCTAAGAAGATCTCTCGGTCCTTTGAGAAGCAGTTAAGGAAACAGTGTGCCCTCCGTCATATTCTGTTACCGTATTTTATTCGGACTCCAAAGAAAAGTGTCGCGTGGGGGAGGGGAGAAGCACTTTGATGAGCGGTCCCTTTTCACTCAGTGGGCTCCCCACTTCCTTCTGGTCGCCCCGCGCCCCGTCAGCGACCGCAGCGGACGGCGCGGCCTGGGCATTGCGGTGCTTTGCTCTACCTTGCTCTCGGCGGCTGCCGAACTCACCCACGCACATACTGTGGTTCAAACTTTTCACCCGCCTGTTGGGGTGAGAATGGCAGAAGATGAGGAGAACGGACTAGGAAAGTGTGTAAGTGTGGTGGTCCCTAGTATTCAGTAGGAGATGCCAGGTAAAAAAAAAAAAAAAATTGCCTAGTTAGGGGTTGGGCCGAAAATAGACTTTCCTCTCGCGTTGGAAAGTACACACAGGTAGACGATCTCAGCAAGTTTATTCAGCTGGAAACTGAGGTCTGCCAGTACGAACAATCCGGGGAAATTGTTTCGAGGAGGTTCCTCCAGTAAGGTGTAGAAAATGAAGTAAGGGGGGTCGGAGTGTGTGCCCACATTTTCCACCAGACTATTCCTTGTAGGTGGAGACCTGGAAAGACTGACAGAGTGTGAAAAAGAAAGTTTTCTATCAA
>NW_022196905.1:9271140-9279242 GCF_008632895.1 Mastomys coucha
TAAGGAGATCTGAGTTCCAACGGTTCCGAAGAAGCTTTTAGGACTTGGGAACGCCTTTGGTGGGGCTGCCTGGGAGCCCCTGAAGACGCTGAGCAGCTGGGAAGTGGCGCCTCCCCTGCCAGTGCTCTTTCAGGGCGCGAGAGTCCCGGGGCGCCGCAGGGCGCCCAGCGCGCCGAGAGCTGCACCCCCACCCCGGGCTCCGCTCAGCAGCCCGCGCCCGCACGAGCCGCCCGCGCCGCCCGCTGGTCGTGGGGGAACGGAGGAGGCGGCGCTGGGGCCCGGGACGCAGCGAGGAGTGCCAGGGGCCAGCAAGCCCGGAGTCGGCGGCCCGGGAAGCTGGGCGCTCCCAGCGCGGCGGAGCCCGGCGGCGCGCGCGCGCCTGCAGGAACCGGTTATCCAGCCGCTTGACGCCACCCCTCCGGAGCGCGGCCCGGGCAAGGGGAGGGCGGGGGCCCCCGGGCGAGCCTTGGGACCCGGGGCCCCCTCGGCGCCTGCGACTCCAGCGCTTCCTTCGCCCTCCTCGACTCGTTCTGAGCGGAATTTGCCACCCGAGCCCCAGAGTTAGCGCGCGACCGGGGCGGGGCCGGCGCGCGGGGAGGGGGGGTGGGGGCGAGGGAGGGCGGGGGCGCGCAGAGGTAACCCGGGCTCGCGCTGCCATTGCCCGGCTCCCTGTCACTCAGTCCGCTCTAGGCCCCCTATTGGCGGCCGAGCCCCGTTACGCACTCGCCTCGCGTTCACATACCCGGGGAGGGCAGTAGAAAGGTGATCAATCTTCATCAGGCTACATTTCCAATCACCTAAACAACCGAGCAAGACAAGCCACTCCGACAAGGTAAATTGCTTGATTTATTTAGTTTGCCAAGTGACTATGCAGGATTTCTCCAGTCCCTACCGCCTCCGGGTTGCACCGAGAGTGCAGCTGCCACCGCAAGCCACCTCCTAACTCTGTCCCTTGAACACCCCCCACCCACCCCACCCCACCCCCCGGGTCCCGGGCCCCGGGCCCCGGGCGAGGCCAGGTCTTGGGAGGAAAAGCATGCGGGACTTTGCAAACAAAGTGTTTGAGCAATAAAGTGAAACCTGGAGGGACACGCACAGAGCTCCTAGAAGAATGCAGGAGACGGGAAGAGGAAAGTTGGGGAAAGAGGAAAGCCTGGGGTCCTAGCCCCGCCGCCGGGGTAATTACCTGTGCGCCTCCGTTTTGCAGGTTGGCTGCTGGCGGGTCTCGGTGAGGGCGCGAGGTAGATGGTGAAGAGCCGCAGCAGCGGAGGGCAGGTAAGGAGGGAGTCGCCGGGCCGCGCGCCACCCCGGGACGATGGCGGCCCCTCTCGCCTCCCCCTCCTCGAATCGACCCGGGCTACCTCGGTCCCGGGCAGGTGGGCGGGGCTGGGGTGAGAGGCCGGGCGCCCCTTGGCTGCCCGGGGGACCCCAGGCCGCTCGGGAGCCGGCCGCCCCCTGCGCCCCCCCCTCCTCCGAAGCTGCGGAGCTGGGGTGCTAAGTTAGACGAAAGTACTGGAAAACTCACAACGAAGCCCAGCGTAGCCGCGGTGGCTGCTGGCCTGTGGCCCTTCCGCCCAAGGACCTTGAGTCCTTCCCGTCCGCCTTCTGTGCTCCCTGGCCCCCTCAGTCCAGGCTGCGGGGTCCCCCAGGACTGAAGCAGGGAAAGGAGTTGGGATGGGGAAGCTGCTTTAGTCCTACCTCCCTTTCTTCCCTTGACTCTCCCATCCTTGGGTCCTGGCAGAGCGGGGTGTAGCTACAAGCCCCCCCCCGCCGGTCCCAGTCGTACCCCCAGAACCCCTTCTTTTGCTGGAGAATTGCTGCGTGGGCTCGCAGTGTCTGCGCCGAGCCTCGCGCTGCTGGATCGGCTGTGCGTGAGCTTAACAACCTGAGGCCTAGTTGCTTGCTCTTCGGTGGGTTCAGAGAGGACGGCCGGAGCGAAGCGACCTGACACGCTCGGCCTTCCAAAATCCCTAGCACGTTTGGGGAGGTGGATTGGTCATCCTTTCTCAAACCCTGGGACTCGGTGTGCTCAGCAGACTTGGTAGGAAGAAGGCCCGGCCTGCGCGGGCAAAGAAAGAGGGGTGACCGCCTCAGAGACACCCCTGACCTTGGGCGGCGTCCTGAAACTGCCACTTCTACTGTGGCACCTTTGGCGTCTTCTTGCCGCCTTAGCCTGGCCTGGGCCGCATCTGCCCTAGAGGTGCGGTGAGATTCCTGTTCAGCCATCTCTTAGTGCCAGGGGCCCAGAGAGGTCAACTAGAAGGGTGATCGCAGGCTCTGGGGTAGGAGGTAGCGCTGGAGATCTTTGAAGAAATGACGTGGTCAGTGAGCCTTGGAGACCCAAGGTGTGCCCACCGTGGGCCTCTGTATTACTTGCCATTTTGTCCCTCTTTCAAAAACATTTCAAACTAAACTAAATAACCCCGTATCTCTGTGCGGCCTGCCCTCCCGGGCGCCAAATGAACATTTGCTTGAGCAAATTGCTTCCGCCTCACTAAAAAAAAAAAATTTGACTCCACTTGAGGTTTTGCACCCTCCGCGGTCCCGGCTCTCACCTCCTCAGCCTGATCACGCTTTAACTTTTCCTTCCTGTTGACACTCGAGGAGTGTCTTTGGCCCTTGTCAAGCCCTAAAAGAGGAAGGAACGATGTGGGAAAAGTTTACTTTCCTGAGAAGCTGTGTGTTTGCTGAGCTAAAAAGGAGGACACATTTCTCGGGTTGCCTGCTGTGCAGTTCCTAGCACGCGCCCCCCTCCCCATTCAAGGATTATAGGAGCTGAAAGCCAAACCGACTGCGGGTGAAGGTTTCCATGTGTCTGCTGTCTCCCTAGGCCAGGCCCCCAGAAGCAGCAGCTTGAAGGACTTCGCAGTGGGAGCCCTGAACTGCTCCTGGCCTCAGGCCCCCTGGATCCGTCGGGGCACCTCCACCCGGCTGTTAGCATGATGTCTTACCTCAAACAACCCCCATACGGCATGAACGGGCTGGGCCTTGCTGGCCCTGCCATGGACCTCCTGCACCCCTCCGTGGGCTACCCTGGTGAGCAGTGGCCCTCCGCCCCTACCCCAAACCTCTGTAAATATTGGGGGATTCCATCCTCTAAAGTTTGAGCCCACACTGTCCCTAACCAGACCCAGGGAAGTGATTAGTTCGCCGCCTGTTGCCCAGATCTGCTACGGGCAGATCTGGACTCAAGGTCTTCTTCTTAGGCAGCTGAGAAAGTGCAGCCTACAACTTTTTGAGCTGGTGGTGCCTGCAACATGGCTCCTGTTGTGTCCCACTCGCTAGGGAAAGCATATTTATCCCCACCCCCACCCTCGATTTGTTTCCCTCAGTTGCATTTTTAAAAAATAAAACCCTTCCCCGTTCCAGCATTTCACGAGGAATCGGAACACTCGCTAGGCCCTAACGTAGCCAATTTTTTCTTATGTTTAGCTTCCCTGAGCTGTAGCTCTTTCTCCCTGGTTAGAGAGCCCTCAAGGCCAGTGACTTGACTCAACTCTCCTGGCGTGATGGGGGACTCCAGCTGAGTTCTGGGTTTCTTTTCTAGATCCTACTTATTTACTTGAGATTATTCTCTTGGAAGAAGTGACCCCTGGCTCTGTTTCTGTCCACCTCTGTTATATTAACTACCTCTCAGTTGGGAAGTGTCTGAGTTTGGGAAAATGAGAAGGAAAGGGTGGCTTTGTTTTCAGCCGCTTGGGTATGGAGGATGACGGGCCTAAGGTTCTAGACTGGGCCTTTAGCAGAGAATACGTACACTTTGTTCCACCTGTGGCCAGGGAAGTTTTCTTTTGCTAGGAGCTTGGCCTTTTCTTTCTATTGGGGGGGGGGGGTTCTGAACCTACCAGAGGACTTGTGGCCTCTAGGGCCAGTCCTCGTGCTCCACTGCTGACTCCAGGTGCTCTCGCGTGTCCCCGCAGCCACCCCGCGGAAGCAGCGACGGGAGCGCACCACCTTCACGCGCTCACAGCTGGACGTGCTCGAGGCGCTGTTCGCAAAGACTCGCTACCCAGACATCTTCATGCGCGAGGAGGTGGCGCTCAAGATCAACCTGCCAGAGTCCAGAGTCCAGGTGCGCACTCCTGGGGCTTTAGGGTTTGGGTTGGGACGTGGGAACCGGTCAGGAAAGATCTGGCCTAGGCGGTCTGATGTTGGGGCCCCCTCACTGACTGCACAGCCCCTCTCCAACTCCCCCTAGCGCTGGGCGTCTGTTTGGTAAAAGGGGTAACATTAAAAGGAATGGTTTTAGAGCCCAGTATCTAGTCCTTGTCACCTGCTCGCTTTCAATATTGAAAGTCGTTTTGTTTTTGGTTTGGGGGAGGCCAGCCATGTTCCCCGGATGTAACTTTCTCTGAAGGCTCGATAATGGTCCTGCTTCTTTGGCTACTACAGAACTTTGGCTACTACAGAACTGAGGCCTTAGCTCTGCTTCTGCCTTTCTTTCGCACCCTTGCCCTTCGTCCCGGGGATTCTAAAAGTACAAGATGGAACTTGGCCACAGCCTAGTGCTCTCTGCCTGGGAATGTGCTCCGTGGGTAGAGTCCGTCTGGTTAGGAGCTTGCTGCTGCCGAGTGGACGCCGAGTGCAAAATCCAGATGCTGGCTTTACTATTTCTGAGATGAACCGTTCAGAAAAAATCGAGTTCTGACTTAGTTTAATTCTTTCTCGACGGTCTTTTGTCTCAACTTCTTTCCCGAAGGCTCGAGAAGGGTCTGGGAATGTATTGCCCTGTGCCCGGGCTCTCTCCAACGGAGTGCGAGTTTATGACTTGCCATTCCATTTGGTGCCCCACCTGGAGCCAAAAGGCCCAAGGAAATCTCACCCAAGCTTCCTTCTCGAAAAGCCCCAGTACTGCTTCCGTTCAGCCTCTAGCTTTGCTTCTGTTCCCACCCAAATATTTGCCCTGCCCAACTCCAGTCTCCAGGAGCCGACTTGGTGAAACCCCTCGGGCCCCAGGCTTGGTGGCTGACCTACACTCCGATGTTCTGTACCTCTCTGCTGTTTCCTGAGCTCTGTTCAAGGAAAACAGGGCCTCCAAACTAAAATGGGGCTGCGGGGATGCAGCCAACCGCAACAGCTTAGAGATGGCTGAACTTCTGGCTGGACAGATACAAACGTTCCGCCCTCGGGCAGAGTTGCGCTGGGCTTGGGGAGGTGCGCATCCCTCCAGCAGAGGAGGCTGACTAGGGGCTTTACGCAGAAGGATGGGGGAGGGAGCCAGAGCTGGGGACCTAGCACGTGCGGGGGAGGGGACAGGGTCTGGCAAGACCGGGGACTGGGAGGGGTAGAGGCTGGGATTGAGAGGTTCCCGAGATCCTGGGCGGGGTGTGAGTCCGAGGGGCGGAGGAGTAGTGAGCTCCACTAGCCAGCCCCCTGATCCCCTCTCCATCACCCTGCTCACTGCAGGTTTGGTTCAAGAACCGCCGCGCCAAGTGCCGCCAGCAGCAGCAGAGCGGGAATGGAACGAAAAGCCGGCCGGTCAAGAAAAAGTCGTCTCCAGTGCGCGAGAGCTCGGGTTCCGAGAGCAGCGGCCAGTTCACGCCGCCCGCCGTCTCTAGCTCTGCTTCTTCGTCTAGCTCAGCGTCCAGTGCCTCCGCCAACCCGGCGGCTGCTGCGGCCGCTGGCCTGGGTGGGAACCCGGTGGCAGCCGCGTCCTCTCTGAGCACGCCTACTGCTTCGTCCATCTGGAGCCCAGCCTCCATCTCGCCGGGCTCAGCGCCGGCATCTGTATCAGTGCCAGAGCCACTGGGCGCTCCGAGCAACGCCTCGTGCATGCAGCGCTCGGTAGCCGCAGGTGCGGCCACTGCCGCCGCCTCCTACCCTATGTCCTATGGCCAGGGCGGAAGCTATGGCCAGGGCTATCCCGCGCCCTCCTCTTCTTACTTTGGCGGTGTAGACTGCAGCTCTTACCTAGCGCCCATGCACTCTCATCACCACCCGCACCAGCTTAGCCCCATGGCACCCTCCTCCATGGCTGGCCATCACCACCACCACCCGCACGCGCACCACCCACTGAGCCAATCTTCAGGCCACCACCACCACCATCACCACCACCACCACCACCAAGGTTATGGGGGCTCTGGGCTCGCCTTCAACTCTGCCGACTGCTTGGATTACAAGGAGCCCGCCGCTGCTGCAGCTTCCTCTGCCTGGAAACTCAACTTCAACTCTCCCGACTGTCTGGACTATAAGGACCAAGCCTCGTGGCGGTTCCAGGTCTTGTGAGCCCAGGAGGGAAAGGAAGTGGAGAAGAAACGCAACTACCTACGCCCTCCGTGGTCCCCATCCTGTTGCTGCTGCTGCTGCTGCTGCACCGCCCGCCTTTGCCTTGGCTTTTCCAAAACTTAATTTTCACTCCCCCAAAAGATGTTCATTGCCTGCACTGCCGCTCCCATCTGTGTGCCACTTGCTTGGGGGTGGAGGGTGCAGACCCTTCTCCCCCTTGGAGGTGGGGCCCGGTGCTCCTACTTGGCCCTCAGTTTCTTCACGGGATAGTAGTATGCTCTCCCTCACAACTCGTGCGTCACCCCTTCAAGTCTTTCTGGACTGCTTTTATGCACCTGGAGCCTTCTGAGGCTCTTCGCTCTGACCCTCTCTGTTTTGAGCTCAACCGTTTTATTTATTCTTTCTGGACACTGAAGTCACTAACTGGCGTGTATCTACCGTTTGGAGTGCGTCCTTACACACTCCTAATCAAACCCACCACTGTTTCTCCTAGCAGACTGTCGCCCCTTCAGCTGCCCTTGATCCAGCTCCCCACCTGCAGGCCCGGGCTTCCAGCATTTCCATCTCCCCAGTGGTGAGCGCTGGGCCAGGCTTGCGGCTGGAGTGTGCCCCAGCCTCCTTCCCTGCCCTGCGCTGGACTGATTCAAGCTTCCGCCTCAGCGGGAATGCTGTACATAGTCAGGTCCGTTCCAGGGACCACTTAAAGTTTTTAGTTGCTGTTGGTTGAACTGAGCATCTCTCTTGTTTTAGCGTCCAAGAAACAGAACTTTAAAATATATACATCACATATATACACATATATATATATATAACAGAAGCAAAAAATATTTCCCCTTTGTTCCCGTTCCTCTCTTTCTCAAACGATGGCGGTTCTTTTTCAGTTGTTACAAAGCTGTCCTGCCCTCTTCACACCTCTCTTTGTGTATTTATTAAAGAAACCCTCTTGGTTCCAGGAAGCTGGGCGCTGGAGGATCGGAAGTGAAGGAAACAGCTAAGTCAGGGTGCAGGGCTAGGCTGTGCAGGGCGCAGGACTGACCCTCCGCCAGTCTAAGCACAACATCAACAAACAAAAAGTGAAATTACAACTTTGTGAAAAGAAAACCAAGTCCGAGTTCCAGGTCCAATTTTCTCTCTCTCTCTCTCTCTCTCTCTCTCTCTCTCTCTCTCTCTCTCTCTCTCTCTCTCTCTCTCTCTCTCTCTCCCCACCCCCGTCTGTTCTGTGAGTTTTTAGTGAACCTTCCTTCTCCGAAATCTGCGGAGAGTACCTGTGTATCTATCAGTTTTGGTTTTGGCCGCTTGGTCCAGTAGGTGGGAAAGTAATTTGTAAATTTGATTTGTCAGATGTGAAGATCACAAATTACTTGTTGAGATGTAAGGCAGTCCGTCTCCTCTTCCTCTTTATCTACATTATTTCCCGAAAATAAAAGCAAATTAATGAATGGCTTGTCAGCGTTGCTCTTCTAATTCCAGCTTCGGGTCTCGGTCTCAGGGGATTAAAAGGGAGGAAATCTGTGTTAATAACCCGCGTGTTAATGACCTGCGCGAAGCTGGAGGCTGAAGAATAAGGCGGGAAGTCATGGCAAGGGGAGTTCCCCAAAACGTTCTTTTAGGGAGTTCCCCCCCAATTGGCTCGGCCTCTCCCTCTTCAATGTTTTGACCCCTCGCCTTCTTGCCATCTAGGACAGGGACAGGTGTCAGGACTCAATTCCAGAAACAGCTCCCTTCTCTTCGGAGGCAGGAGCCTGGCACTGATTTCTTCACCCTAATTACCAGCACCAGAAAGAAGGGGAGAAGGGGGAGGGGAAGGGGGTCGGGAGGCGGGAAAGCATGCCGCTGTAATGCTCTCTGAGCTGAGCCAAGAAGGAAAACAAAACGAT
>NW_022196905.1:9279252-9292431 GCF_008632895.1 Mastomys coucha
AAATCTGTGTCCTGCAGTGGAGAAGCTTCCCCCTGTGGCTTCTCGGTGACTGTGGGATCCTAGCTAGATTCCAACCACGTGCTAAGGAGTCTTTCTAAACCATTAGTTCTCACCAGAAATGGTCCAGTTACTTATCTTTCGTAACGTTTCATTAAAACAGACAAACGCGAACTGACCAGTGCGAGTTTCGCTTCCTCAGAGGAGGAAGATGCCCGGCCTGCAGCCATGAATGGAGAGGACAGCTCGCCTTGCGTCTGGGGGGTGGGGACCGAAGGGTTTGTAGGTGCTACCCTTCCCAGCTCGGCCTCTGGGACGGGACTTGGGAGGCTAAAACTGGAGGCAAAGTGTATTAATAACGTCCGCTGCCCGAGAAAATCCAGGCTTCAGAACTGTCCAGACTGTTCCGACAGCTCCTGTGAGAGGTGTGTGTGCGCGTGTGCGGCCTAGAAGCCGCGCTGTGCTCATGGGCCGGAGGAAATGAGGAGACAACGAAAACTTGCACGCGGAGTCAGCGGCAGCCCCTGCTTCCAGTCCATGAGATTGGCGCGGGGCTGGGGGTCGCGCCCACGGGGCGGCGGGGCCTTGGAGCCTTGTCCGTGGGGAAGCCGTTCCTTCCGTGTCCTGCCTAAGGTTTGGCCGCCCGGCTCGGGCCCAGGCTTCCCAACTGAGTCCCCGGGGCGGAGGGAGAGCCGCCCGGGCGCGCGGGACCCCTCCAGGGCCTGCCACCCCCAGGAAGGCCGCTCCGGGCCCGCTCCCTTCCGCGTGCGCCGTGGCCCCTAGCCCACGGGCCCCGCGCGTTCGCGGGAAGCGGGGCTGGAGGCCAGGGCGAAGGCCTCGGGAGGCCGCCCGGACCGCCCCACCGGTCCCGCCCCAGGCGTCCCGGGGCCGGGCAGCTGCGGCTTCCACAGGGTCTGGAGGCCTCGAGGCACTAAACCCGGGAGGCTGGGCCTAGCCGCGGCTCCGACGAACACCGCGGGCCTCGGGTTCGTCGCGGTTATCAGTCTGCCGGGCTGGCCCGGGCGGTTCGCGAACTTCCCTCGTAGGACCGGCCGGTGTGAGTGGGAGCGTCGGTGGCGCCGAAGGCCTCCACTGCCCGCGCTCAGACGCGCCGCCGAGCACGCCTGCAACACGAGGAGGCTTCGAGGAGGAGCGGGCACGTGCTTCCCCCAACCCCCGGGCCTGGGCCTGGGTCTGGGGCCCAGGCCCGAGGGCGCGCGCCGGGGCGCAGGCTCGGGCCGCGGGAACGCGCTCGGGCCGTCGGGGCCGCGGGCCGCGGCCACCCGTGTGGAGGTTTGTGGGGCTGGGAAGCGTCCTTGGGTCACCCCTCTCTCAAAAGCCGAGAGCGCGTCAGGTGCTGGAGCCCGCAGACGCTAGCTGCTAGACTAAGCGGTCTCTGGAGCGCGAAATCTGGAGCACCGAGGAGCACGGACAGGTCCTGGGAGCTCAACGAAATCTCCACGGGTCCCGAGCGCAGCCCGAGTCTGTCCGCTCGCCCCGGAGGGCCGAAAGGCCTGCTCTTGGCGGACACCGGGAAGGGGTCTGGGGATGACAGCTGGGCCACTTCGGCGGAGTTCTAAGCCCGCTTAAACTCCGAGGAGAGTCACGGGAATAAGAGAGTCGAGTCACGCTTGTTGGAGCGCTTACTGGCTTTGATACTAGCTACAGAGGGTTGGAAAAGAAAGCGGTATTTCAATTGTGAATGTGTGTGCAAGACTGTCTGTCTGTCTGCCTCTCTCTCTCTCTCTCTCTCTCTCTCTCTCTCTCTCTCTCTCTCTCTCTCTCTCTCTCTCTCTCTCTCTCTCTCTCTCTCTCTTTGAGAAAAGCCTTAAAGGATACAGGGGTGGGGGTGGGGGTGGGGGTGGAAACAGGTGAAAAACCTTAACTCGGGTCAGCAGATTCACACCTACTGCAGTCCAAAACTGAACCAAACCAAAACACCAACTTTTTGTTTTAAAATAAAATTACCACCACCACCACCACATACACCATGTAATTTGTGGAAAATAGCACTCTCCCTGGCTATTGTGATGGGTTTTTTTTATTTAAAAAATATGAGATAAATGTATTGCTAACTGGAAGAATTAATTATAATGTTAATGATGTCAAAGATGTCTGATGGCAAGGTTGTGTTTAAAAGTGAAGAAATGAAATATGTCTGATATACAACTGTAGCCAATATATACATTACTGATAAAGATAATTTGAATGATTACTATTAATGACCAGAAAATGATTTGGCTTTTGATGTAGAATTAATTTAAGAATAACAATAAGATATTTTTATAAAGTTCCCTAATTAGTGGGGTTTAGTGACATAAGCCTGTAATCCCAGCTCTCAAGAGCAGGACACAGAAGGATCAAGAGTTCAGGGCCAACCTCTCTCCTACATAGTAAGTTAAAAACCTGCCTGGGTTATGGGAGATCCTATCTTAAAAAGCAAAAACAAACAACTCCCTATTCCCCCATGGTCCCCAAAAGAAAGAAAAAACTTAAAAACAGAAAAGTTACAAGCAATTCTGTTTTCCACACTTTTCCTCCTTCATAAAGTTCGGAATCTTGTGAAAATGAAAGTCTCAAGATCAGCAATAATAAAAATCAATAACTTAAATATTATTGTATAATAATGTTTTATTTGATAACTGGAAGTTATCTCAGTTATCTTAAAGAAATAAGATGTTTTAAGATGTTTAGATAAGTGTTTGGCGGGGGTCTAAATTATACTTTTTGAAAGCCAGAGGTTCCCTGCCTGTTTTTAATATATGATTCTCCAGAAAACAAATGTGCCTTTTAATTATTATGCTGATGTGTACTGGTATCTGAAAAGAAATGCTGTGTGTGTGTGTGTGTGTGTGTGTGTGTGTGTAGAGGCACATTCCATTTTGAGTCAGTGTTTTTCTTTAGTTGTGTTTTAAAAACTGAGTTGCATTTTACTTAAAACAATTTCTAGGCAGTTCTTCAGAAGCCTTAAGGAGCAGAACACTATCTGGAAGTCCTTCAACCATTTTAGTGAAATGTCAGTCAAACAGGATAGCTCCAAATTGCTTTTAAACACATCTACCCTTGTTTCATAGGTGTATGTTGCTCTCAACTGTGTTGAGTGGTGCTATAATATACAAAACTGCACATCTATGTTTCTAGACTCTTGCTTAAGAGATGTAACACCCTGAATACTGTTACAATTCGTTCAAGAATCCTTATAGTTCAAATAGGATTTGCGCTCTGATTAACTGATGATAAAGCCTCAACATGGAAACATTGAGAATCTACTGCTTCTGAAGGCTTGTGCCTCTTTTTGGTGCCCAGTATTCAGAGACAAAAGTACATTCCATTTCGGGTCACAAATGCCTTTTTAAAAAGGTTGATCTTTATTGAGCTGCTTATGAAAACTATTCGGAATTTTTAGAAATTCATTTAAAGTAGATTGTAAAATTATGATCTAAGGAATTTGAGTCCAAATTTTTGGAGGGATTGAAGTGGAATATAAATAAATCATAACTAATTTTGATACTTGGGGGGTAAAAACTAAATGTAAGAGTAAACGGTCTCTGATTCAACAGCATAGTGTCTAAAGAGCTTATAAAATATTTTTAGTGTACAAATATTCTTATGTATGTGTAAAGCTCTGAATGCTTCTAAGATACACCATCATCTGTCACAGCTATTTCAAATAGGGATCATATTTTCTTTTTAAAATTTATTTAAAATTTTTCCTGTGAAATATACATATGAAAGAAATTATAAAACAGATTTTTTACACTTTAAAAAATAATGAAATATACATGGTGTTACAAGTTTTTAACAAATGCTTTGAAAAGTAGAATTACAGTTGGTTACAATGTCAGTATTTAAACTTGATGTTAAATAAAATACATCTATGTTTTAGGTATTTTGTTAAATCCATTAGTAACTGGATACCTTTTAAGAGAGAGGAATGCTTGAAAGAGATATAAAAATTATACAGGCCTTTATAAATTCATAGGATCTCTGGATGGCGCTTTGTCTGGCTGTGTTCCTAATGAGAGGGCACCAAGAGAAGATGCTGTTTCCCCAGAGTTTATATTTGGTGCCATTCAAGTGATGGCTTTGGAGCCTGATTTTAGTGCTGGCATCTCCACATTTCAAACCTAGCCCATTCTTTTTGATTCTATATACTTCTACGTCTTCCAGAGAAACCACTGGACTTTAGAACTTAGCATGTTAATGCTGTAATCTCTCCTTCCTCTACACATCAAGGATTTTGCTTTAAAATAGTTGGGGAAGAGGGAGACAGTAAATGGGCTTGGTGTTAAAAGCCTGTACTCACAGCACTTGAGAGACTGGAGCAGGAGGATTGCTGTGAGGTTGAGGCCAGCCTGGGCTACCTGGCAAGCTGCTGCATCTGAGTTAGGGGTGGTGGCTGATGACAAGTTGACAGGGTCTGCATTAAGGCTGAGGGCGCTTTCATGTGCTTCTTTTTACTTTTGTACATCTCTGGTTGTTTTCTTGATACCTTAAAGGGCTGAGAGGGTAGCTCAGTAGTAAATATCTATAAACCCCTGAGTTCATCCTCAGCACTGGGGGAAAAGAGTATTTAAAAGCTTTTATTTGTTTGCAGGAAACAGTCTTTTCAGTGAACTGAGGAAACAGAGCTCCCCATGCTTTGGTCTACACACCATTATTCACATATATTGCTTTGTTTGATCTGTTAAAGCTTGAGAGGTTATGATAGGTGAGACTCAGTGACTTGCCTATTTATGAAAGGTTATATGCTGATATGTAACCAGCAGGACTTGGCACTCAGTGTCAGTCAGAGCCCATGTTCTTTGCTCTAGGAGCTGCTAGTTTGTTTTACAGTGTTGCAGCAAACCTTCATTCAAAGAAGGCACATTGTATAATTTGAGAATAGGTTATCAGATTAATCTGAGCTGTTTGTTTCTTTACTGTGCTTGTTTTATCAACTGGACTCAACTGGAACTCACATGTAACCAGGGAACCTCATTGGAGGAATTGCCTCTGTCGGATTAGTCTGTGGGCAGATCTGAGAGCCGCTTTCCTTTCCTCTCCTCTCCTCTCCTCTCCTCTCCTCTCCTCTCCTCTTCTCTCCTTTTTCTCTTCTTTTTCATTCCTTTTCCTTTCCTTCCTTCCTTCCTTCCTTCTTTTCTTTCTTTCTTTCTTTCTTTCTTTCTTTCTTTCTTTCTTTCTTTCTTTTTTTTTTTTTTTTGAGATAATGTTTTCCTGTGTAGCCCTGGCTGTCCTGGAACTCACTTTGCAGACCAAGCTGACCTCCAACTCAGAGATCTACCTGCTTATGCCTCCTGGATTAAAGGCCACCATGCTGGTCTGAAAGGTTCAATCCCCTTGGACAGTCCCATCTTTGGGCAGGTGGTCCTGGGCTGTATAAAATTAGAGGTGGAAACTGGAATGAACATGCCAGTAAGCAGCTTTCCTCCAGTTTCTGCTTCAGTTCCTGCCTCCAGATTCCTGCACTGAAGTCCCGCACTGGCTTACCCTTTATAATGGGCTGCAACCTGTAGGTCAGGTGGATGCCTTTCTTTCCCAAATTGCCCTTGGTCAATAGAAAGCAAACTAGAAAGTTTGCTTATTATGTTCTATGATGGAGGTTAAACCCAGGGCCTTAAGTCTATCACTGAGCAAATACCTCAAGCCCAAAGCTGTAAAGTTTGAGTTTGGGCAATTGAAATCATTGTGTGGGAAGTTCTTAACCTTTTTTTATTTCTGGGTATCACTTTTTGTTTTAATGGTTTTCAGAGAGCTCATAATAGAGCATTATGTGGGGAGACTAGAGTGACATGGGTCTCTTCCTATTTCCCTCTTTAATTCCTTACTAATTTTAACGTCTAAGTAATTTAAAAATTCCTTACTGGTTGGTTCATGTTTATGAGTAGTGTTTTCTGTTCCCGACTGAGACTTTTTTCACTCTTTATGAAAGTGCAATTATAGGACTCCTGATCCAGGGAAGGTGTAAAAAAGATAGGAAGTCGAGAGCTATTTAATGACCCTGTATACAAGGCTTAATTTGCTTGTAAAGAAACGTTCAGGAGTTTGTTCTAACTGACCAACTTGTTAAGTTCTTTTTGAGTTTTGAAGTTTGTGGCTCATTCGTTGTTGTTTTGTTTTTATCTCAGCCATGACAAATTCTTGTCTTTTTAGATGAATTTTATCTTGCATCAACTAGGTCTGAAATTTTTAAGATGTTTTAAGCAGTTGGTAAGAGAGACTGTGTCACCATGTTTCCTTTCTTGACAAGCAAACAGCAGAGGTCTTAAGGGATAGTTTTCCTTCTTCAGCTTTTTAAAACCCTCAAGATTCTATTCTTGCTACTAAATTCCTCAGTCTTTTTTTTTTTATGTATGTTTAAGACCAAAATAAAAAAAATTGTCTGTTCTTGTGTTCTGTTTGGAGAGTGAACAGCCAAGGCCTTGTTCCTTGCATTTTCTTAGTTGAGTCAGACATTTCAGCATATGCCCAGGAAGTACCTGATCACTTCTGAATATCTTTTATTTGAACTTTTTAGATTAGAAGCTAAGTTTTGTTTTTTTTTTGTTTTGTTGGACCTGTTTGCCCACCCTTCTTAGTCTTTGATCTTCATCTATGAAGTTAAGACTTTTTTATGACTATCACATTTTTTTGCAAAATGCAAACACATTTCAAAATTTGGGCTATTAAAGTGTTAGAATACATTTATTTAAAATCTCATAAGGTTCATGTGTACATTAAATCAATGGGATTAGTGCTACCCAGGCAAAGAAATAGCATATGATGGCTGAGAATTTTGCCTGGGTGTCTCTTGGTGGTCATAATCTCTGCCTCCCCAGAGGCAACTGGGACCTTGTGCTCAGGCCATGGCTTTCTTGTTTTTCTTCTCTAACTTAACTACTGATCGTGCATTCCTAGACCATGTAAGTTCATTTTCCATGATCAGGATGGTGCATGACTAGAATTGTTATTTTGTTAGCCTTTCCCTTTGCACTTGGTTTATAATTATATATCAATAGGTTCATTGCTTCATGTTGTGTAGTATTCCTCTGTATGAATATACCACAATTTATCTATTTATCTATTATCTATTATTCTGTTGGTTGAGATATTTCCTCTTTGGAAAAATTGTGACAGTGTACATATATACAGGTACATATAAACATGCACATTTGTAAGGCATGTTTTAGGAGTAACATTTCTGAGCCTTAGGGAACTGTATGATTTTCCTTTAGTTGGATGCTGGCAAAATCATCCAAATTTTCTGGATCAATTTACATTTCCAAATAGTAAATGAGAATTCTAGTTGCTCCACACTTTTTTGCCTTATTATTATTGAACATTTCAGACTTTGACAGGTTGGGTGTATAGTACTGCTTCATTGTGAAATTATTATATTTTCTTGATTATTTAAAAGATTGGGCTTTTCTTATTTTTTGTGTCTGGCTTTCTTTTCTTTAGGCACGCCCCTCTCATTAGATCGTCTCCCTCACCTCTGATTTGTCAGAGCTCCTTGTACATGCTTCATATGAGTTCTTTGTCAGCTGTATGTGTTCAATGTGTTTTCTATTCTGTGTACAATTTATAATTCTGTGGATTGTATATTCATTCGCATGAGCGCAGTTGCTCTCAAAGGCTGGAAGGTGGTTATGAGCTGCCTGGTATGTGTGCTGGAAACTGAACTCCGTGCTCTGCAAGAAAATCAAGTGCTTTTAACTGCTAAGCCATCTCTCTAACTCCTACTTTTATTTTGTGCATCTGAAGTGGTGGTGGTGGTGTGTGTGCAGGAACACGGCATGGACTTGGAAGTCAGATGAGGACTTTCAGAAACCACTTATCTCCTTCCACTATGTGGGTTCCAGAGTCTGAACTCAGTTTGTCAGGCTTAGTGGGAATCACCTCTACCATCTGAGCCATCTCATCAGACCCTTGGAGATATTTTGTAAGCAGCTGAATTAATAAAGCCTGTGATTTTTGTATGTCTTAGGAACTATGAAAATTCTTCCTTCTTGGTCATAGAATTACCCTTTTACATTTTCTTATGAAGCATTCCTTACAGTTTTTGCCTTAAAGGGATCATCGTTTCATCCCTCCTCATGGGTTGCACCCTGGGCTCTGCACATGCTGAACAAGTACTCTGCTGTTGATCCGCTTCCTTGTCCTGTCTTCCATTTCTTCTGTGTAATATCTGACAATCCTGCTTCTCCTTCCTGAGACTCGCACTACTCATATCAATGCAAATACTACATTTAGATGCTGAATCCAAAAGCTTTTTATTTTGATGTTGTCTGTAACTTCTTAGCTGAGACTCTATTTAGTTGTCTTCTGAATCTCTCCACCTGAATGTCTTGAAAATATTTGCTATTCAAAAATAATTATTATTGTTGTTGTTCTCTGCCTGTCTATCTATTCTGTCTCTCTCTGTCTGGCTCTATTTTGTCTTTCTGTCTGTTTCTGTGTGCACGCACACATACTTGCGCGCATGCCATATAAGTGGAGGTCAGAGGACAACTTTTATTTCTCTTCTTCCAGTGGGATTGAGCTCAGGTTGTCAGGCTTACTGAAGCTTGTTTTTAGCTTGTTATATTTGCTCAAGATTAAGTCATCATGGAAGCCAACTATCTAGTGGAATCTTTGACTCCTCTCCTTTCTTCTCCAGCTAAATAGTCATTGTGTCCAGGTGATTTCACTTCTGAAACGCATTTCAAATCCATCCATTCCCTTCTCTCTATACCACAATTACCACTTTGAGTTCTGCCTCTTCTGGCAGCACAGCTTTCTAATTGGTTTGGTTTTCCTTCTTCTCCCATCTCTGCTCAGGTTTTCACACTACCACAGAGTTTCCTTTCTAAGCAGCAATTGTATCTCTTTCCTGCTTTTATAGCCTTTCATTGCCTCCACTATAACAGAACGTGTAGATCTTTCACAGGACTTCGCCAGCACTCTGCAGGAATCTCACTGTGCACCACACATGCAACTTATTGTTTCCTGAAGAGGCTGTGTAGCTCATTGTGCTTCTCTCTGTGTTGTTCTCTTTGCCTGGAATAGCCTCCCTTCTCTCTATACCCACTGGGAAATCCTTCTCCTCCTTCCTGTTCTCATACAGATGTAACCCTCCCCCCCCCCAGCTTCTCCTTTCTCCTTCAGTGCCAAGCACTTGTCATGGCTCTCCCCTGCACTAGCAAAGACTTTAAGGACACAGAGTGGTTTTCAATATTTTTATTCTCAGCTCCCAGGAGGGCGTGGTTTACAATGATTTTCCAGAATATTTAAGTTTAAGAATTGTGCTGATCTTAGCAGGGCAGAAAGGAAATATTTGCATTAATTAAAAACTTATGATTAAAAACAAATGAAGCTGACAGAATATAGTATAGCACAAATAAACTCAGCTGCACTCTCCTCATTTTTAAAAGGGCGATTTGTTTTGAACAGACTTAGACAAGAAAGTTAAATTTATTCAAATAAATTCTCAGTATTGCTAAAGACTTCTTTTTCAGAGAATACAAAGAGTATATTCTACTTTGTTGCACTTTTTAAAATATTGGTCTGACAGTATTATAAAAAGTATTAACTTGCAGTGTGAAGATCTTTGTTAAGCAGTACAGTGATGTTCAACAGTTTTTGGCTGCATTGGTTTGTAGGCTCCAAGAAGAAATATCACTTGTAGTGATCAGTAGATCTTTCTATGGAGCTCAAGCAGCATAAGACTCCATTACTGGGGCGTGCTAACAGCTTGATATAATCCTCTAGGGAATGCTACGGTAGTGTTTAGAACATGTTGTGTTTCTATTGTATTCATATTATTGATTTTATACACACATGCACACACACACACACACACACACACACACACACACACGAGCATTCCAAGTACAAATGTTCTTAGAGGAAATTCTCTTCATTAAGATGCACACTGACAGAGTTTTTTGTTTTTCAGATTTTCAGGTCCACCTGGAACTTGTGATGTTCCTGCCTCAGCCTCCTGCGCAATGAGATTAAAGCCACAAGCCAGGCAAGCCCAGCTTATGTTGTTTACATGTGAATGTGTAACTAAGTCTCTAAAGAGGCTTGAAAAATATGCCTCCTGTAGCGCAGATAAAATACCATCTGAGAAGTCTGCAGATTTTTAATAAACCAGCCCATAATTCTAAAAGCAACTTGTAGAAAAACAGTTAAAGAGTGTGTGCTTATTCAAACTCTATTTTGAAATGAACTAAGATGAACGTTAAAGAATGGACAGAACAAACTGTGCAAGAGCAAAGAGCACGAGGCTTGGGAAGCTGTGATGCTGATGGACAAGTGGTAACTTAGTCAGACAAGCAGAACACCCGCCGGGAAGCAGCCTGCTACCTGCCAGGTCAGTCAGCATGCTCCCAGGAGGGAGCGAGAGCTCTGGCTTATGTTGAAGCAGTCAGTTGTCTCCACTTTAGATGTTTGAGCCTGGACATAATTATTATAGATCAAGTATATCCTGGGGGTGTGTGGGCTGGTTTACTCTTCCATATCTTATACAGCCTATTTAAAAAGTATGAATTCTTGATGGAGATACCTCCATACCCTGATGGCCCTTTAAGCTGCACCCAATATGTATGCTCCTTTGCCAAAGTATAAAACTTAACAGCAGCATGAGCTGTCTGTTATAATATCACAAAAATAGTATCAGACTTTTTGTTAAAATTCGTCATTTTCTAACACCAGCCCTTTTTTGACAGGTTGGCTTGGTGCTTGCTATATAGACTAGGCTGGCCTTGAACTCACAAGAGATCCATATGCCTCTGCCTCCAGAATGCTGGGAGTATGCATTCACTATCTCACCAGGCCATAGTTTGTAGATTTTTGTCTTTCTGCATGTCCTTTCAGCAAACACATCACCCAAATGTATGAACTCTTCTCTACATGACTGATAAGGAAGAGAAACACACATAACCAAGACAGCGAATGTACCACAGAATCATTCACGTATCTGGCCCTGAGGTCTTAAGTTTTCTAGCAGTCTCCATATTTGTTTTTTCATATTTTCAAAGATTTTTTATAAAGATTCTTCTTGAACCTTCAGAACTGGTGTTGTCATTATTTCCTCATCACTTCCTTTATCTACTTCATCATCCACTGCAATATTAATGCCTACCAACCAACAAATTGGGAAAAGATCTTTACCAACCCTATATCTGATAGAAGACTAATATCCAATTTATACAAAGAACTCAAGAAGTTAGACTCCAGAGAACCAAATAGCCCTATTAAAAAATAGGGTACAGAGCTAAACAAAGAATTCTCTATTGATGAACACTGAATGGCTGAGAAGCACCTAAAGAAATGTTCAACATCCTTAGTCATCAGGGAAATGCAAATCAAAACAACTCTGAGATTCCACCTCACACCAGTCAGATTGGCTAGGATAAAAGACTCAGGGGACAGCAGATGCTGGAGAGGTTGTGGAGAAAGAGGAGCATTACTTCATTGCTGGTGGGATTGCAAACTGGTACAACCACTCTGGAAATCAGTTTGGCGGTTCCTCTGGAAATTGGACATATTTCTACCAGAGGACCCAGCTATACCACTCCTGGGCATATACCCAGAAGATGCTCCAACATGTAATAAGGGCACATGCTCTACCATGTTCATAGCAGCCTTATTTATAATAGCCAGAAACTGGAAACAACCCAGATGTCCCTCAACAGAAGAGTGGATACAGAAATTGTGGTATATCTACACAATGGAGTACTACTCAGCTACTAAAAACAATAAATTTATGAAATTCTTAGGGAAATGGATGGATCTGGAGAATATCATTCTGAGTGAGGTAACCCAATCACAAAAGAACACACATGGTATGCACTCTCTGATAAGTGGTTATTAGCCCAGAAGTTTGGAATACAGGAAGAGCAACCCACAAAACCACAAGAAACTCAAGAAGGAAGATCAAAAGGTGGATATTTCATTCCTTCGTAAAAGGGGGAACCAAATACCCATGGAAGGAATTGCAGAGATTAACTATGGAGCAGAGACTGAAGGAAGGACAAACCAGCCTAAATATAGCTATCTCCTGAGAGGCTCTGACAGTACCTGACTAATACAGATAATAGAGGCTCACAGCCATCCATTTAACTGAGTACATGGTCCCCAATGAAGGAGTTAGAGAAAGGACCTATGGAGCTGAGAGGTTTGCAGCCCCTTAGGACGAACAACAATATGAACTAACTAGTACCCTCAGAGCTCCCAGGGACTCAACCACCAACCAAGGACTGCACGTGGTGGGTCTGATTGTTCTGGCAGCATGTGTATAGTAGAGGATTGCAAAGTCGATCCTCAATGGGAGGAAAGGCCCTTGACCCTGTGAAGGTTCTGTGCCCCAGTGTAGGGGAATGCCAGGGCCAATAAGTGGGAGAGGGTGGGGTGGCAGGCATGGGGAGGGGGGAAGCAACAGGGGTTTGTTCTTGTTGTTTTTGTTTGTTTGTTTGTTTTTTGGAGGGGAAACTGGGAAAGGAGAAATTTACATGTTAATAAAGAAGATATCTAAGAAAAAAACTGAAAAGAAAAAAATATTAACGCCTACACTCCTGGCACTGCTTGGGCCAAGTCACCAACAACTTGCCTATCATCCCAAGGGACAATATTCATTCTTAATCATCTTTAACCTCTTTATAACACTTCATTTGAGTAGTTACTTTATCTTCTATGAGATACCTGTTTTGTGTGTGTGATAGGCGTGAACCCAGATCCTAAGAGTTCCAGGGCCCTCTTCATCTTGATAACTGATTTTACTTACCCTTAGTTTTCCTGTGACTGCTTTTCTTCTGTTTCCCCACTACACTTTGGATTGAGACTCCTGTTGATGACTTTTTTCACCCTAATTTTATGTGCCCTTGATGATTTTACCTCTACCAAATTAAATTTACTCAGTTGATCCTCTTGGTGGCAGTTCTCCTCCATACCTGCCCCAGTGTTCTGAGTTCCTGAATGAAAGACACACACACAGCCTTTACATTTTTATATGCCTTAAACAGCTCAATGGCTGGGCCACTTCTCAACTTCCACATGACTAATCCACTCGGTTCTTATATTCTCGAGTTATTACTTACTAAAAATCTATATTTTGTCTTTGCTGCCCTAGGCCCAGTCATGCGGCCCTCTGAAGCCGTGTTCTCTAGCTCCTACATGGTGACAATGTTCTCTGAAGCTGTGTTCTCTAGCTCCTACATG
>NW_022196905.1:9294011-9339402 GCF_008632895.1 Mastomys coucha
ATTTATATATAATATATAAATATATAACATAAATTTATATATAATATATAAATATATAAAATATGCAAATATAAATATATAAATATATTATATAAAAATATAAATATATTATATATAAATAATCCATAATATATATAAAAAATATATATATTTATCTGTGTGAACAGTAGCTGCATCCTTAATCTCAAGAAAGGAACTTAGAGTCATTTACAGTCCTCTTCTCTTTCCTAGTTTCCAAGTCCATTCCACACAATCACTTCGTGGTTCTTCATGTGCACTTTAGATATACTATCAAATGTTACCATAGTCTCTGACCTCATCCACTCCTATAGCCTAACACCCCTGCCCCAGTCCTGTTCCTGTGATAGCTAGTTTGCAAAGATGGCCTCCAATGAATGGCTTCTGTCAGGACTCATACATTTGTATAACCTCCTCCCATAGTGAACCTGAGCTGACCCTGCCAGTTACTCTAAGGATTTTTGAAATGGGACAGAGTGATGCTGTGTTGATTACAGGCCTCCGCTACCAAATGCCAAGCTGCCTCAGTTTTGCACATTGACAGGCACACCCACTGGTGGAGCACTTGGAAAGAAAGACCCAGGCATCCTACAGTCTCTAGCAAATCCATCCTTTACTTTCCATCAAGATGCCATGCCTTAGAGACTTGAGTCTTAGGCATACCAAACCCAAGTCTCCTCCATGACTTCAGTTGTGGGCAGTATCCCATGAAGCTGCAGAAGTGCCTGTTGAACCATATCAACTCACAGACTAATTTGAGATAACAAGTGCTGCATGTCTGAAGTTGCTAAACTTTGTGTTTGTGGGTCAAGACTAGGGAGACCGGGCCTGGAGCAAGAGTAAGGTGTAGACATGTCCAAGCCCCAAAATTTTCATCTTGGGACCCACAGGAGAAAAGATGACTTCCTCCCTATTCTGGGGCTGCATGCCCCAAGACACATCACCCTATGATGCCCCTTCCCCCTTACCCCCCCCCATTGAGGTAGTCACATAGCCCTGATGTCCAAATTATAGGTTTAAATACCTGGAATTCCTTTTTATGTAAATAAAGCATTCCCAGCACCTCAGCTCTAGCCAGTAATGCCCACTCTCTCTGAACACCTCTACCCACTCCCCAAGGTTTGTGTAGCCCTTGTTACCCCCAAAATAAAGGAGAACTGTTGAATATCATCTACAAGAGCTGTTTCATTGAATAGCATCTACTGAAATGCTATTCAACTTTTGAAAATGAAAGGGCTATTTCATTTTCCCAATAAAGAAGAGCCGTAACTGTAACCCATCTGGGAGAAGCCCGGCCCTCTGTTCATCTTCATCCTTTGCAGCCATTCAGCAATACTGTCTGAATGCCCCAAAGGAAGACACAGGATGAAGAACGACATGAGGTGGTGTATCTCACAATAGGTAACCAAAACAAAAGCCTCCCTCTATTCCCTTACTACCAGTCTCTCTTCTTGCCACGTGGCCTTTGTCCTGTGAATTCCTTCACTGGTCTGTAGAAGCCCCTGAATGTACTCTCCTGTTTCTTTCCTGTGTTTTCCCCCTCCTACAACCACCACCCTGTTGTTAGAAACATTTTAGTTTTTAAACTATAACCACTATTACTAGTGAACCTTTGTGTCTTTGCTTAGACATGACTAAACCTGGATGAGTAGTTAATGGCATCGCTGTCCTTCAGTAATGGCAGACACCAATTACTGGAAGAATAATGGTCAAGAACATATAGCTGAATTTTTCATAAACGACAGCTTGTTCCTCTGTGAAGTGTAAATAATAATACCATTTGTCTTTAAGAGTATTGGGAGCATGTAAGACTAATCAAAGTACACTGGCTATTATAAATGTTCATTATAGTTATCATGAGTGATGCTTCATCACTGTTTATTTGAATCTCAAAGTGCTGATAGAAAATGACTGAATAAATTCAGAGCAGTTGGATTTATATTGATTTAAATGAAAACATAACTTCAAACCTAATTTTTATTGAGAAAGAGAGAGCATGTGTGCATGTGTGTGTGTATGTGCATGTGTGTGTGAATGTGTGTCTGTCTGTGTGTGTGTGCACATGTATGTCTATGTGCATGTATGTGTGTATGTGTGCCTGTGTGTGTGTTTCTGTATGTTTGTATGTGTGTGCACGTGTGTGTCTGTGTGCATCTGTCTGTCTGTGTGTCTGCATGTGTGTCTGTGTGTGCGCATGTGTGTATCTGTGCAAGTATGTGCATCTGTCTGTCTGTGTGTCTGCATGTGTGTCTGTGTGTATGCACACGTACGTGTGCCTGTGTGTGTTTGTGTGTGTGTGCACGTGTGTGTGTGTGTGTGTGCGCACATGTGTGTCTGTGTGCATCTGTCTGTCTGTGTGTCTGCATGTGTGTCTGTGTGTGTATGCTTGTGCACAAGCTTCCCATCATCACCATTTTTTCTGTAGAATATCAGCACTGATTGCATCCACAATGCTGTGCAACTCTCACCACGATTTCCAAGCTTGTCCACAGTTCAGGGCTGATCGGTTAAACAAGGAATGTTCATTTCCGCCTTTTTGCAGTCATATCACCACTAAACTATATTTTGTGTAAGTTTGCCTATTTTAGATCAATACGAAATGGGATTCTGAGGTACTCTTTTTCCTCTATGACTTACTTGCTTAGCCTTGCTTCTCTGGAGCTGGCCTGTGTGGTAGCATATATTAGCATTTCCCTCCCTTTTCATGTTAGTTGCCTGAGGCCAGAACATACGAAGACCATCATTGGACACTGGATTTTCTTGACGTCTTGGCTCTTATGGACATTGTTGTTATGACGTGAGTATTGAAACCTCTGTGCTTGAGGTTTTTTCTTTTGGGGGGGGGGTTGGAGTCTAACAGAAGTGGGATTGCTCTATCATGTGCAAGTCTGTCTTTTTTTTGTTGTTGTTGTTGAAGTAGCCACCATACACCAGCAGTAGCTATAAACCACCCTATACAAAGAAGAGTTTGCTTTCCCTTGCTAAAAGTCATCCAATCACATTGTATTTCTGGGTTCCCTGTGGCCAGTCTGAGTCTGTTCTTATGCCACCACTATAGTGTTTTTGTTCTTTACTTGTAGATTTTACTTTTCTTTTAAAAATATTTCATTTGTTTTCTTTTGGGGTAGGTCAGGATGGGCTCTGTTAGTAACTTCTTGCCTTCCAAGGATGAAGATGCTCAGAACCCATATAAAAACCCAGATGTGGTATAATCCCAGGTCTGGGAAAGGGGAGGCACTGATGAATGGGTCTTTGGAAGGCTGCTGGCCAGCTAGTCTAGACTATTTGGCCACATTCCAGGTCATTAAGAAACCCTCTCAAAACAAAAAAATAGAAGGCACCTGACAAGTGACACTGAGGTTTTCTTCTAGCTTCTATATGCACACACATGCACATGAACACCACCTGCACACATATGTGTACCGGCACTTGAAGTACAAATGTATACACACATTGACCAGTGAATATCTATATAGTTTATGGTATGGAGCATATTTGTGTATATGTGTGTACACTGTGGAATGATATTTATCCCCCATATACTTATTTTTTATGCTGATTTCTTTGAAATGCCTTGAAGGCACATTTTCCATTGAACTAACTTTATTATTTTCAAGTCTCTTTCTCTAGTTCTCAAATCACAATCCTTTATTGTTTAATCTCTGGAAATTAAAAGTCAAAATACATTATACACAGTGACTACTTCTATCATTTCCTTTTTAATTGTTCTACTTTAGTACTCTCTTGCTTTTTACACCAGCCAGTTTTCTTAAAGAATTTTAGTTGATGCTTAATTGTGCATATGAGTTCTATATAACAATTTCCTGTGGATAGTAAGGACCTCATCATGATATGTTTCTCCTCTCTTAAACATTTATCATTTCCGTCTATTGGGAACATCCAGATTCCTCTTTTAGTTCCTATAACTTTTCAATTTATTTGTTTATTTGCTTTTCTTTGAGGCAGGTTCTCTCTATGTAGCATTGACAGGCCTAGAATTTGCTATGTAGACCATGTTGGCTTCAAACTCATGGAAATCCACTGACTCCCCATGGGATTAAAAACATACACTACCATGCCTGGTTCTTGTAGCTTATTTTACAGATAAACTTTTTTGTATATATTAAGGTGTGTTTGTGACTTTTGTAGTAAATTCTCAAACTGGGCTTATTCAAGATCAATGGTTTATTCTCCTGGGTCTCTTGATTTATTTCCTTCCTTCTCTCCCTCTCCCTTCCTTCCTTCTTTCTTCCTCCCTCTTCCCCCTTTCCTTCCTCCCTTCCTTCTTCCTTTCTTCCTTTCTTCCTTTCTCCTTTCCTTCTTTCTTTCCTTTCTTTCTTTGTTTTTCCTGTTTCAAAAAGCTTTATTATTTACTTGGTCCAAGACTTGGGAGATGCTCCAGGGCAGTTACAAAGCTGCCTAGTGGCTTAAGAGGTTCATTCAGGTAGAGGTCCTAAGCTGGCTGGTGAAGAGCAGATGAAGGAGTCCCTTGGAAGGTAAGGACACCTCCTGGTCATGCTTAAAGGCCAAGCCACTTAAAGAGATGCTCGTCCAGAGATGGCTAATGCATAACAGTCTGTGCTGGGTATGGAACTGCTAGTCTATGGAGGTTGGTCAGGGCATTGTCCATCTTCTTGATGATCTTCAATCCAGGAAGTGGTTTTCCAAGAAGTGACAGAGATGAGGGTCTATGAGGGCAGCACCTAGGGAATGAAGACCCAAAATGCTTGGTTCAGGTTACTCTCCAGGGCTGAGGCAACTTCCATGGACTCCTGTGTTTTGCCCCACTAATTTTGAAATGGCCTCTGCACATCCTGGAAGAGTACTCTGGCCCAGGGTTTGTTATGCAACTTGAAGAGACAATGGGCATCCTCCTGCTTCTCCTCGGCCAATTCATGGAAGAAGTGGCCCACACCAGAGTCGTGTCATCCTGATCAAAATAGAAGCCCAGAGAGAGGTAGGTGTAGGAGGCCGCCAGGTGCAAGTTGACCTGGTGGTTCACAGCAGCCTCCTAATTCTGAGGAGTCTGAGAGGTCATGGCCGATTTGGAGTATGGAGTTAATCATGAAGAGATGGTGCTGACTTGTTCTAGGAGCTGAAGGAGGTTAGGAGATGATCTCTGAGGCTGCCTGCAGCTGGAGAGACTGGAAGGTGGCTGGAAGCTAACAAAGAGAGAGTCCCATCCAAACACTGTTGAAGCAAGACACATATCCATGGGATCTCCAAGGAGCTGCCCCTTCTTTCTTATTGGAATCTTGCTGTGTAGCCCGCACTGACCTTGAATTCACCATTTTACTGCCTCTACTGGACCTGTTCAGGACCACTTCTTGGTGGTCTCTTCAAATTTCATATGAATTTTCTCCTTCTCCCCTCTTCTTACTTTTGAGACAAGATCTCGGTCTGTAACTCTGGCTGGCCTGGACCTTGCTGTGTAAGTACTAGGATTAAACCATTTTCTATGCCTGCTTCTTTCTTCCTTTTTGACGTAGGGTCTTCAACTGTTCCTTAGGCTGCCTGCAAATTCAAATGTGACTGCTGCCTCATTCTTCCCAATGAGAATCTGGGTTCCAGTTCCAGGTTTTCCTATTTTTGTAAAAATTGTTCTTGGGGATGGGAGAGGGAGCTGAAGAGATGGCTCAGAAGTTAAAAGTACTTGCTGCTCTTCCTGAGCATCCATGTTTGGTTCTCAGCAGTCATGCTGGGTGCCTCACGACTGTTTGTAACTCCAGTTCCAGGAGTTCCAATGCCCTCTTCTTGCTTCCATTGGCACCCCAACGCCTGTGTAGATTAGGTTAGCCTTGAACTCACAAGATCTGCCTGCCTTTGCCTGACAAGTGCTGGGATTAAAGCAGTATACCACTGTGCTTGGGCACACTGGTTTTATTTGGTTCTGGGGGTAAATATCAGGGCTTCATGTGTACTACTAGCTAAGCATTCTGCCAGCTGAGTTATATTTCCCAAATCCCTCTTCTTTCGCCATTTCATGTATCATTTTAAAGAAAAAGACTCGAAAAAAACAGGGGAAAGTATGAGATGGAAAGAGGAAGATTAAACAGAAAAATAGTCATGGGAGACCATCACCAGCATTGACTTACCCCATGGGTTAGGATGTCCATGTTGGAAAACCAGGGGTGGGGGGCATGACAGGCTTCCATGTGTATAAAGACAGATATCTGTCTGCAACCTTGATTCTGATTCTTTTGTGTAGATACACAGAATGGAATCATTGGGTCATCTGGTAGCTTGATTTAAGACTTTTTAAGGGTTTACTATGGAAGTATGATAGTTTTATATTACCATGAACGATATGTAAGCATTGCAATTTTTCTATATTCTCTCCAATAAGTGTTTTTGATTTTTTTATTTGAATATGTATATATGTCCTGCAGGTTCTTGGGATGGAACTAAGGTTTTGTGGCTTTACCTCATGAGCCACCTCACTTGCCTGAAACATGTATTTCCTATTTTCTTTAATAATGGTCACTCTAGTAAATGTAATTTGTTCTTTTTGATGCTATTGTAAATGAAATAGCTTTTTAATTTCTTTTTCAGATTTTTCAGTTATTGTACAGAAATAAATTTGTTTGTGCACATGTATGCAGTTGTTGGCACACCTGTATCTGCACAGAAGCCAGAGGAGGACATCAGGTATCCTGCTGTATCACGCTGCCTTGTGATCGCCTTCCCTGAGACTGGGCCTCTGACTGATAGGGAGGCTGCATAGCTAGCACTCCCCGTCAGTTCTTTCATCTCCACCTCCACACAAATGCCGGCTTCTACATAAGGCCAGGTTCCATGCTCATGTCCTACTGCTTGCCTGTAAGCACTCCTCCCTATGCCACCAGCTCCTCACACAGAACACAACTTTTTAATACTAATTCCGTGCCCTATAATGCCTGCTTTTCAGATGGAGTTGTGTAGCCATGGGTTGGCTGTATAGCCTCAATATGGTCTCACTTTAATCTTGTATGAGTCTCGGTATCCAGAGTCCTGCCATGGTAGGCGCACACCAATGTGCCCCATTCTATGTCCTCCAACATTGCTGAGTGTTTATTCATCCTAGCAGATTTTATACGGATTATTCCACATGGAATATTCTACATGCCTCCGTGACTAGAGATGATTTTACTTCTTCATCCCATCTTGAATCCTTTCATTTTCTCTCTAACTGCTCTTCTTAGAACTCTAGTTAGTGCAGCCTGACTAGACAAGGAGGCAGAAGTGCATATGACTCATGGACAAAGAAAACCAGGCATGTTTGTTGTTTAGTTTAGTTTTGGTTTGACTATGATATAAAATATCATTTGCATGGAGTGTAGCCTTTCATGTGAGGATGCACTAGTTTGGTTCCAGTGCGAAGCACAGAAGCTTATTGAATGTGAGCTGAGATCATACAGGGCTGAAAAAGCAGGGAGTGAGGCGCAGAGAGTAGACCTTCCTCAGACAAGACATCTAAACAAAGGTTTGGGCAGTGGCAGCTGGAAACCACCCCACCACTAGGAGGCAGTCCCCTGCTGTCTCAGGGCTGGATTCTACACATATTGATAACTGTAAGAAACGAGATGGGAACTTTTGCAATTTAGGAATCGGCATGAAGGGAAACTGCATAGGTTAAGTGTGTAAGTTTTTGTGGTGCTTGGCTTCATTGATATGGGTCCATGTGACTCACCATTCACACGGTAAGAATGAAAGAGAAAGCTATCCTTGTTGAAGAGCAGACTGGGACATGCCCTTCTCCTCGACCCCTTCACATTCACAGGTGGCAAGTGTACTTTTCATTTTCAGTTGAGAAAATTTAGTCACAGTGTCATCTTGGTTAATTTCTCCAAAGAGTCAAATGCTATAACAGTCTATAGACAGGTTCCTAAGATTGAGAAACTTAATGTAAGTAGCCAGTATATATATCAACATAGCTGTATTTTTTTTTAATTTATAGTTTATTTATCTTTTGCACACAACTAAATCTGTGCAATAAGCTAGACTGGCCTTTAGGCAGCTTGTTAGGCTGAGTGAGAGCAATTCTTAAAGTGATGCAATATTCTGATGATGGGTGAACCCACAGCTGCTGCTGCTTCCTGCCATTTTGGAGTCTTCCTAGCAGCGGCTGTCATCATCTGGCTGGGTGAGTTTTCTTGCCTTACCACCCAAGGAAACAAGCATTGTTGCCTAATTATGAAGCTTTTTGTTTTTGTTTTTCCACAAGTAGTGGAAGATAACCATTTTGCATACTTCTTTGGTTGTTTTTACTGTTGCTTTGTTTTCTTTACTACTCTGCAAATTCTCTTGGAGACAGACATAGATTATACTTTTTTATGCTTTATCATAAAATTAAGGGCTGGTGAGATGGCTCAGTGGGGAAGAGCACTGACTGTTCTTCAGAAGGTCATGAGTTCAAATCCCAGCAACCACATGGTGGCTCACAACCACCCATAATGAGATCTGACGCCCTCTTCTGGTACGTCTGAAGACAGCTACAGTGTACTTACATATAATAAATAATAAATAAATCTTTAAAAAATAAAAAAAAATTAAATGCTAAGAACATAATAAAAGCTGATAAATTATTTTACTTTTTAAATTTTTATTTTTTAGATCTCCCCTCTGTGTGTGTGTGTGTGTGTGTGTGTGTGTGTGTGTGTGTGTGTGTGTAGGCTGGTTGTACAAAACCAGCATGTGTTTGTGTGAGATTATATGTGTACCATGAGTATGGAGGTATCCACAGAGGCCAGAGGCCATTGAGCCACCTTGAACTTGAATTATAGTCAGTTGTAAGCCACCCAGCGTGGGTGCTGGGAACCTAACCCAGGTTCTCTGTAAGAACAGTAACTGCTCTTAAGCACTCAGCCATCTCTCTAGTCCTATGTTATGTTGTCTTAGGCATGCTGTGTTTTCTAATAGTTACTGTAACTATACTGTTTTTTTAAGATACTAAAAAACAACTTTTATTAATGTCAATATGTGTGTGAGTGTAGGTATGTGCACATGAATACAGGTGCCCAAAGTAGGCAGAAGCATCAGATCTCCTTGGAGCTGGAACAGTGGGTGCTGAAACCACAGTTGTATCCTCTGCAAGCGTAGCAAGCACTCTTAATCTCTGAGCTTCTGCTCCAGCCCAACTATGCCCTTAAAAATGTTCTCATTTAAGCCGGGCAGTGGTGGCACACTCCTTTAATCCCAGGGGCGCCAGCCTGGTCTACAGAGTTCCAGGACAGCCAGGGCTACACAGAGAAACCCTGTCTCGAAAAGCCAAAAAAAAAAAAAAATTCTCATTTAATTGTGTTTGGTCAGTCACACTGCCCTAAGCCAAAGCCTTCCTTTTGGGGAGCCAGCATCTGGGGCACAGTGGCTCTTCATCTCATGGAGCTCCACACCTCACTTTTCTTCCAACAGAAAATAACATTTTATATGATGTATTCTGATCATGGTTTCCCCACTTTCATCTCCCAACTCACCCCTCTCTACCTTCTGCCTTAGTCAGCATTTCATTGCTGTGAAGAGACACCATGAGCAAGGCTACTCTTATAAAGAAAACATTTAACTAGGGCTGGCTTAAAGGTTCCGAGGTTTAGTCCATTATCATCAAGATGGCAAGTATGATGGTATGCAGGCAAATGGATTTGAGAATGAAAAGACAGACAGACAGACAGATGACAGACAGACAGACAGACAGGCACGCACGAATGCACGAACGCATGCACACGCACCCAAACACACACACACACACACACACACACACACACACACGGAGGAAGAGGGGGATTCCACCATGAGAAGAGCGTAGGATGGACCTCGCTGTGAAGGCGCAGGAGGGTGAGACAGCTGAAATATAGATGCAAAGAGCTAGCAGCTCCATGGAAGGGCTGCCCAGAAGGAAACAGGGTGTCAAAGATAAAGTATAGATTTAGAAAGTGTTAACTGAGTATGTGCAAGCCACAGGGAGGTTTGGAAGTGCCCAGCCATTAAGCAAGTTAAGGCTTATTAAATATAAAGAGAGTGTGTGTGCTTGTGTGTGTGTGTGTGTGGTGTCTTTTCATTAGAGAATCCAGAAAACTGGTGGATGGCAAAAAGTGTGACGGCCTACTGGGAGCTCAGAGCAGATTAGCTACTTACTGCTAAAGTTCTAAATTGGGATCAGTAGGCAGCTGGAAGATAATACCACACTAGGCCTGGCTTGAGCATCTGAGATCTCAAAGCTCGCCCCAGTGAACACTTCCTCCAACAAGGCCACACCTCCTAATAGTGCCATTCCTTAGGAGCCTATAGGGCCATTGTCTTTCAAACCATACCTTCTTTCTCTTTCTCTTTAGAAAATAAACAAGAAAAACAAAAACAGAATAGAACAAAATAGACAGAAAAAAAGGTAACAAAGGAAGAGCACATTCACACAGAAAACTCACAAAATAAGAAACCATAATATATAAGCAAAAGGCTGGTTGTACAAAAAAAAAAAAATGGATACCTTTACTCTCAGCACTCAGAAGGCAGAGACAGGCAGATCTTTATAAATTCAAGGCCAGCCCAGTCTTCATAGCAAGTTCCAGGACAGTCAGAGCTGCATAATAAAGAGACCCTGTCTCAAAAGCATTGAATACATAAATATATTCATATACTCACATCTCATGGAGTAGATTTTAAATTTAATCAGATAGTAGGTGGTTATTCCCACAACTTCTGTACCACTATTGCATATTATGTAGGCAGGTCGCCATTGTCGATTGGAAGGCCTATATCCAGGCTGGTATTAACCTTTCTTCTCTGGTAACAGACGGAGTACCTTCCAGTATTATGACCACTAGTCAGTAGGAGTGATGGCTCTAGGTAGGCACAAGCTTGACTTTTCCATGTTCAGTGAGATATGTAGGTGTTGTCTTCAGCAATAGGGCTTTAACATCAGTTTGTGAAAGCAACCTAAAGAGCCTTAGCAATAGCCTGAGTTGTTTGGGGGATTCCATGGGACCCCACTGGCCATTCAATTAGATGTAACCCATTCCCAGCACAGGAGATTTCACTTAGTGATAAGAAATGTCTAGTTGGGACTTCTACTGTAGTAAGTTTCTATATGGCACTTCATATAGCCCTTACACTTATCTATCCCTTCCTCATATACTCTTCTTATCTCCCTTTCCTTCCCCCTCTTTTTTAATCTTCCTGTCCTAGCACCCCATGTCTCTTTATAACTATTCTATTTCCCTTTCCCAGAGAGAGTCATCCCTTCCCGCTAGTGCCTTACCTTATGTGGTTATATGGATTGGGATGTGCCTACTAAAGGTTTAAAAGCTAACTAGCATGTACTTACTTGTAAGCAAATAATATCATATTTGTCTTTTGAGGGGTCTGAGTTACTTCACTCAAGGTGATATTTTTCTAACTCCATTTACCTGTGAATTTCATGACTTGATTTTTTTTTAAAGTTGAGTAATGTTCCATTGTGTAAATGTACCAGATTTTCATTATCCATTCATCTGTTGACAGACATCTAGGCTGTTTCTAATTTCTGGCCATTGTGAATAGAGCAGCAATGAACATGGATGAACAAGAATTTCTACAGTAAGCTGTAGAGCCCTTTGGGTACATGCCCAAGAGTGGTATAGCTATATTTTGAGGTAGATCTACTCCAGCTTCCTGGAGAATGGCCACACTGATTTATGTAGTGGTTGAATAAGTTACTCTCCCACCAGCAATAGATGAGTGTTCCCCTTATCCCTTATCCTCACCAGCATGAGCTGTTACTTGTTTTATTGATCTTGGCCATTCTGCCAAGAATGGCTTTCATGTACCTTGTTACATATAAGCCACAGATTCTTCCATTCTACCAGAATGTCATACATAATTCAGTACTAAGCTTTGGAATTTAATAAAGTAAAGTTATGAAAAAAATGAAACATTGTTACTCCATAACTGCATTTGTTGTCAGCATGCAAGTGGCTCAACATGGGGTCTTCTTTGACTTAAATCTGATGTGAATGCTGTTTCAAATTTCATGTAGGTATGTTGGAGTGAGAGCTCAGTGATTTAAAGCCCTGCCCACCCTTCTAAAAGTCCTAGGTTCAGTACCCAGCACCGATATGGTAGCTCACAACTGTCTAACCCCAGTTCCAGTGGAGTTGGACCTGCTGCTGACACAGGCTGGAGGGCAGCTCACAACTGTCTAACCCTAGTTCCAGTGGAGTTGGACCTGCTGCTGACACAGGCTGGAGGACAGCTCACAACTGTCTAACCCCAGTTCCAGTGGAGTTGGACCTGCTGCTGACACAGGCTGGAGGGCTTGCAGTGCTGCTACTGTCCTAGGAGCAGGCTATTTCCTGAGTAAGTTATAAAACTATGTCTAGCCCATTTTCTTTTGCTTTTTCTTGCTTCTACTCTGTTGTCCCATGTTCCTCCATGAAATAGCATAATTATGAACCCCGTGAAATATGAAGGTCTTGGCTGGGTAGAGCTCAGCAGTTAAGAGCACTTGCTGATTTTGCAGAGAACCTGATGGTTCTCTGTGGCCCATGCTAGTTGACTTACTACTACCTGTGTCTATAGCTCCAGGGGATCTGACACTCTCTTCTGGCCTCCAATGTACCCACACTCCTATGCACACACCCACACAGACACTTACACATATGTCATTAAAAACAAACATTAAACCATTAAAAAGAAAAGGACAAGTGGATCCTTCAATCTTGGATTTCCTAGCCTCCAAAACAATAAAAACAGAGATTTCTGTTTTCCTCCTCTTCCCCATCTCTCCCTTTCCTTCCTTCTTTCTCTCTCTCTTCTTCTCTTCCTTTTTAATGATGTGAGGAGAAAAGAACATGAAAGATTCAGTGCCAGTAGAGCAAACTATGTGACAACTCTTAGGGTTAGCAAGCTGGGATACAAACCCAACAACAAAAACCATGAACACAGAAACCCAGCTATCTGCCTTTCATATACTTGACCTTTTATAGGAAGGCAAAAAAGACTTGTTTTTAGGCTAGCATGACTTTAGGTACTACTTAATACTGCCCCCAATTGGACTATTGTTACTATTATTCTTATATGAAAAAAAAATTGTAATATATGGTACCTTTTGTTATATATGGAATGTGAAGTGGCCCAGTCAGTTAGTGATGAGAAGGGTCAATTTTGTAAGAATGGCTGAGGAAGAACCACATGAAGTAGTTTAATAAAAACAAATGTGATTTTTAATCTGAAAGGGAATAGCTTGTTCTTTTACATCTTTAGAGATGGGCTGTGATATATAACCTACCCTGGTCTTGGACTTGCTTAATTTATATCAGGCTGCCCTCAAAGTCTTTGTCTTCCCAATTTAGGTTATACAGTACTAGAATTACTGGAGTGTATCATCATGCCTAGTGAAAGCTTTCTTTTGAAGCTTGAATTCTCTATGTTGTTATTTCAGGCAGTCCAAAAGCATGATCAGTATGAAAGTCTTTAATTTGCTGAAAATTGTTACAGATGTCTATAATATCTGATATCTTATTTTGATTTGAAAGGGGGAGTCAATAATTTGTATAACTATCATAATTCATGCATTGTTGTTAGTAGAAAGTGTTTTGAAATGAAAACATCCTAAGACTGGAGAAATGGTTCAGCAGTTCAGAGCACTTGTTCTTCTACCAAGTGCCAAGGACCCAGGTTTAATTCCCATACCCACAGCCAACCTAGCTCTAGTTCTAAGGGATCTGTTGTCCTCTTATCTCCCACAGGCACCAGGCTTGCACATGGTGCATATACATACATGCAGGTAAAACATTTATACACATAAAAGCTAATAGGAATTTAAAGCAAAACATCCTAAATGGCCTGAGAGATGGCTCAGCAGGTAAAGGTACCAGAGTTGATGACATGGACTCAATCCCCAAATCCTAAATGATGTCAGGAGAAAATTTGGAGAGTTGTCCTCTACCCTCTACACGTGCGTCATGGCATGTGCATGCCCCAACACAACAAATCTTTAAAATGAAGTAAAAAAATTAAAGTATCTCCAATAAGAGGCTATACCTTATATGTAAATTTTCATCCTAAGACTGTGAAATTTCCCGCTCCCCGCCTCCCTGAGACAGGGTTTCACTGTGTAGCCTTGGCTATTCTAGAAGGCACTCTGTAGATCAGGCTGTCTTTAAATTCATAGAGATCTACGTGCCTCTGCCTCACAAGTGCTGGAATTAAACGCAAGCATCACCACCACCCAATGACTGTGAAATTCTTGATTAATTTCATCACTCACTAGTGTGAAGGTACAGTAAGTTTGCCATTTGCTATTATTAAACTATTATCCATATTAAAAAGTCTTTTCTGGTATTTTGGTTTGTTGTTTTTCCCTTGAGACATGGTCTTATTATGTTGACCAGGTGGGACTCCAGGGAGCCTCCAGATTCAGTGTAGGTCACTAAGATCATTTTCAGGTACCTATTCTGCTTAGAAAATGTAAAAGTTTTAAGTGCTGACTAGGAAATTTGAAAACATTATTTTAAAAGAGTTTTTGACAGACAAATCAGCATCTCTGCCAATTTTGCATCACTATTTTTGGCAAGATAGTTTGCTGTAATGCCAAGGCTGAGATACATGGTAGCTGGAGTTAGAGATGATCCAAAAATTCACTCTCAAACTGTGATATAGCTCACACTTACAGGAAGTAGAGTGTATGTCACAAATAACTAGGTGTATACTTGGTGTGAAAACTATCCTAATAAATCTGAGTGCTTCTAATAAAGAGACAAGACTCTTTGAACTGTTACAATTTTCAAGTTAATGAAACATTCAAAGCCTGGAGGTTCTGACAGGTTTGAACAGTAGATAAGAAACAGAAAGAGCAGAGCTCAGTGCAGAAAAACAGACTTGTGGACAGTTTTTGATGTCTACATGTTTTACCCATAAAAAGTATTAGAAAATACAGGAGAAAATACAGGCCATGATAATGAGCTAAAGTTTCTGATGAGGTGATCAACAAGAGCTTATTATTATTATTATTATTATTATTATTATTATTATTATAGTTTTATTTCATTTCATTTATTTATTTTTGTTTGTTTATTTTTAAGGAAGGATCTCACATGTAACCTTGGCTAGCCTGGAACTTGCTATGTAGACCAGGCTGGCCTCAAACTCACAAGATCTGCCTGTGTTGACTTTTCATGTGCTAGATTAAAGGCATGTGCCATCATGCCTGGCTGTTGACAAGGTCATTTAAAATGCTAGTGTATAAGGTACTGGGTGAGGAGGAGCTAAAGTCTTGAGACTCTCTGAGCTTGGGTCCTGCTGCAGAGAACATGTTCCTGAAATGGGTAGATGTAGGTATAGTAGCTTTAAGTATGATATCAAGGAGGGATAGCTCCGTTGGCAAAGTGCTCAACACACAAGCATGGCCTGAGTTCCGATCCTGAGTGTGTCGTGGGTGGGAAGGGGAGCAGGGTGACAGACAGATCTCTAAAGTAGGCTGTCCAGCTATTCTAGCCCAATGGGAGAGCTCCAGGTTCAATGAGAACATGTCTCTAAATAATGTAGAGAGCAATTTGAGAAACAGGCATTGTTGACCTGTGCATCCACACACACATGAACACAGGGAGAACTACCAGATGTGCACTATAGGCACTAGCCTGCTGGAGTCTGTGAATAGCTGGAATGGTAAGTATTCAGGTAAACACAGAGTTTCTTTCTCTGGTTCTTTAGTATGTGGCAAGCAGAAGTATCTTACTCTTGGGTTTTCGGCACTTGAATGTTTACTTTATTTATTCCCACCCCTATACTAACAACTAAAATAACATAAAAGATATTAATACAATATCTCTGCCAATTTAAGATAGAACACTAAGGGATAGTCACATGATTAAAAAATTGGAAAATAAGAGTGAAATCTATGAAAGAAAAACAGAAATGATAAAATAATAATTCTAAATCTAGATAGACTAGTATTTATATCAAATATAAATACCTTAAATATAATCATTAAATACAACTATTATCAAATTTAATAATGGCATCACTGTCAGAAATCCACTTCAAATATAATGATATATGTAGTTTAAAAGGAAGTGGGGAGAACATATTATACAAATAGTAATTGTGATAGTTTGAATGAGAATGGTCACATATGTTCATATATTTGAATGATTTGTCTCCAGTTTATGGAACAATTTGGGAAGGATTAGTAGACATAGGTTTGTTGGAGGGGGTATGTCACAGGAATTTTCAAAAGCTTATGCCAGAACCAATCAACCCTACCTCCCTGCCTGCCTCCTGTTTGTGGATCAGGATGTACTGCTCCAGTGCCACCCTGCCTGCCTGCTGCCATGCTCCCTGCCATGACAGTCATGGATTCGCCCTCTGAAACTATAAACAAGCCCCCAATTAAATACTTCCTTTTATAAGTTGCCTTGGTGATGGTGTCTCTTCACAGCAACAGAACAGTAACTAAAATGGTAATAAAAATGTTTGGAATAACTATAGTAAAAGCAAAATTAGGCCAGTTGTTGTGGCACATGTTTTAAATCTCAGCACTCAGGAGGCAAATGAGTGCAAAACTCGGTGAGTTTCAGGCAGGCCTGATCTATATAGCAAGTTACAAGCCCACCAAAGCTATATAGGAAGACCTTGAAAAAAAAGAAAAGCAAAAATAGGCTTCAAGGAACAGAAAATCTACCAGGGGACACTATACAATAACTATAAGTTCTGTTCATCTAGAAGACATTGATTTTACTTTTTCACATTTTTATATAATGGTAACTATTGAAAGGCATTAAGATCAAAGTAAAAATGATGTATTGGAAGTAGTTAACTGTGTAAAAATATCCCAAACCAGAGTGCCACAATAAATTCAGCAATGTTGCTAATCAGAAGAGAAACAGCAGTGTATCAGGAATTAACTTTAAAAAATTACATGCATTTGTTTATTGCATGTGTGTGTGTGAGTGCATATGCATGTGTGTCTGTATACGGTTGTGTGTGTGCGCACACACAAATGTGTATAGGAATCACGGCAGTCAGAGAACAGTCTATGTGACTGAGTCCTGGGGATCACATTCAGTTGCCAGGCTTTGGGGCAAGTAACTTGCCTTTCTTTACTCACAGTCATCTTGCCAGCTCCCACATCTGGAAGTAAATTTAAACAGGAATTCACATAGAGCACAGTAAGAATTTAAGATTTCTCTTTTCTTTTAAATGGTCAGATGCTAATCCAATCAATCATGACTTTTTGTTGATATAATTGCTACTGAGACTTAATTGTAGAATAATTTCTTGCTGGAGTAATCTCCCCCATGGGTTTCCATTCTAGTTTCATAGTGTCTGTTTCCCACCTCCATTCCCACAGAGTCACATACATAAAAAGTTAGACTCTAAAATGCACAAGGAAGAAACCAATGTTAAATGTCTATACATCTAAGAACAGAGCTTTAAAAGATATGACACAGAAACCGGTAGAACTGAAAGAGAACTGGGGAAATCCAATTATCCTAGAGACTTCTGCTCTCTGCATAAAGTGGCAAATAATGAGAGAAAGATCATCAATCCATGGGTCTGGTACACAGGCGAAGATAAACCAGGTAAGTCACATGCCTCTGCTCTAATTCCAATCTGCAGGATACAGTTTCTAATTGCTTCTGGGGGTGAGATATGTGTGAAGGGATGCTTGATCAAATAGCACAAACGATTCCAGGGCTGTAAAAACGCACTTTTATAAATTGAAATCATACAGAGCCTCTTCTCTGGCGATGTGGAAATAAACTAGAAAATATCAAAAAGGAACCTGGGAAACAGACATATATTTGGAAATTCCACCTTGCAGTTCTATAACCTCTCTGTGAAATAAATCTCAAGAGAAACCACAACCCAGTATGGACTGGCTGGAAATGAAAATGTATGCTGCATGTGGTGCTGTGTGCCTGTGATCCCAGCAGTCTGAAGATGAGGCCAGAGGGTCACAGGTTCTAGGCCAACTGGGGCACAAAGTGATACCCCATCTACAACCCAGTGAGAAGAATGAAAAGGAGAATGGAAGGGAAGGCATGTTTAAATAACACCAAGATGGTCTTTCAAATGTTATATAATGAAAACCAATTCATTTAGAAGGAGAAGAAAGTCCATAAAAGCTCATCTATTCTAGGTGAAATAAAAAGTACCTTTAAATGTAAAAGTCTTTAAAATAAGTACCTAAGGTGATAAAAATATTTAAAATGGTAAAATGGCCAAAATAAGAAAATACTATACATTAACAATCAGTGTAAACCAGTCTAAACCAGAGGTAAAAGATTAAGTAATATATATTTTAAATAATAAAAATTAGACAATAAATTTCCCTCAATGACACAGCTAGTAAAATAACTGAAGATGATAAATTTTAAAATACAATTCTAATCTGCAAAAGTAGGCAAACTAGATACATAGATATGAAAGTTAAGGTCCCATATGAAGTAAGAACATGAGCACTTTCTTGTGAGGGATCTTCCATTCTGAGTGTCTGGCTGCAGTCTGTGAGGGGTGGTGGCGCATCTGCTGAGCAGTATCATCATATCATCATTTTCTGCTCCTCATGTTGGATAAACAGAGCAGTTTTACATACTCTTCAGGGAGTTTAATAGTCTCTAGTTGTTTTCTTCTGTGATTTTTTTTTCTTTTGAGTCCCTGGTTTAGTTTGTGAAATTCTGAAATGTTGGGTTGTAAAAGCAAAAACATTAAAAAACAAACAAACAAACAAACAAACAAAAACGAAAAAACCTGTGGTAAGGATAGCAGAGTAAGTATCTACAAAGCATTCAGTCCCACTCTGTGGTGGTAGGCTTCTGCAACCAGCTGCTTTGTTGACCTTTTTCTGCAGGTTTGATTCTTTTCATTCATTACAATGTGAATTTCCTATGTACATGTGACCTTGACCATACCAACGTGCTAGCCTGGAATGTAATTCAAGTTTGCATTACTCTGGTATTATTACCCACAATCACATGCCTTTGCTTTAATTCCCAACCAGCAGGAGACAGGTTCTAATTGCATCTGGGAGGCTGGGGGATGCCTGTGATGGGATTCTTTTTTGTGTTTCCTTTTTCACCTGTCTTCCTTTGTTTTCTTTTTTAAAAATTTTTTACTGGATATTTTTTATTTACATTTCAAATGTTATCCTCTTTTCCTGTTTGCCCCTCTCCAAAAACCCACTATCCCATACCCCCTCCCCTGCTTCTATGAGGATGTTCCACTATCCACCCACCCACTCCCACCTCCCCGCCCTGGCATTCCCCTACACTGGGGCATCAAGCTTCACAGGACCAAGGGTCTCTCCTCTCATTGATGCCCTACAAGGCCATCCTCTGCTACATATGCAGCTGGAGCCATGGGTCTTTAGTTGGTGGTTTAGTCCCTGGGAATTCTGGGTGGTCTGGTTGGTTGGTTGATATTGTTGTTCCTCCTATGGGGTGGCAAACCCCTTCAGCTCCTTCAGCTCCTTTTTCTGACTCCTCCATTGGGGACCCTGTGCTCAGTTCAATGGTTGGCTGTGAGCTTCTGCCTCTGTACTTGTCAGGCTCTGGCAGAACCTCTCAGGAGACAGCTATATCAGGCTCCTGTCATCAAGCACTTCTTGCCATCTACCATAGTGTCTGGGCTTGGTGACTGTATATGGGATGGATCTCCAGGTGGGGCAGTCTCTGGATGGCTTTTCCTTCAGTTTCTGCTCCACACATTGTCTCCATATTTTGAACAGAACACCAATGGCTTATGCTTTAAGAGCAACAATAGGCAAACAGGACCTCATAGAATTGCAAAGCTTCTGCAAGGCAAAGGACACTGACAATAGGACCAAACGGCAACCAACAGATTAGTAAAATATCTTTACCAATATCGGATAGAGGGCTAATATCCAATGTATACAAAGAACTCAAGAAGTTAGACACCAGAGAATCACCCCTATTAAAAATGGGGTACAGAGCTAAACCAAGAATTCTCAACTGAGGACTATTGAATGGCTGAGAGGCACCTAAAGAAATGTTCAACATCCTTAGTCATCAGGGAAATACAAATCAAAACAACCCTGAGATTCCACCTCACACCAGTCAGAATGGCTAGGATAAAAAACTCAGGTGACAGCAGATGCTGGCGAGGATGTAGAGAAAGAAGAACACTCATCCATTGCTGGTGGGATTGCAAGCTGGTACAACCACTCTGGAAATCAGTCTGGCAGTTCCTCAGAAAATTGGAAATAGTACTACTTGAGGACGCAGCTATACTACTCCTGGGCATATACCCAAAGGGTGCTCCAACATATAACAAAGATACATGCTCCACTATGTTCATAATAGCCATATTTATAATATCCAGAAGCTGGAAACAACCCAGATGTCCCTCAACAGAGGAATGGATACAGAAAATTTGGTACATCTACACAATGAAGTACTACTCAGCTATTAAAAACAATGACTTCATGAAATTCTTAGGCAAATGGATGGAACTAGAAAATATTATCCTGAGTGAGGTAACCCAGTCACAAAAGAACACACATGGTATACACTCACTGACAAGTGGATATTAGCCCCAAAGCTCAGAATACACAAGATACAATTCACAGACTACTTGAAGCTCAAGAAGAAAGAAGACCAAAGTGTGGGTGCTGTGAGGGGATTCTTGATTACTGTGTGATGAGAGGGATGCTGGGTCATTCAGAACTAAGGGTTCCAGGACGATATTCCCAAAATAGAAACATCGGTACACATTATAACTTTTATTTCTTATATATTTTCTGACTGAGTAAAGCAGGGAATTTTTAGTCTTCTACTATACTTGTGAGTTACACAAGCTGATTTCTCAAACTGAGGACACACTGGTGTTTGGATAGAGCCTTCAGTTGGACCTCTCTTTGTAAGGTTTCATTTTTAGGTAAAATTGAACCAAACAACAACTTTAATTTTTACCCTTAAATTAAACAAGTATTGTATTTCATACTCTAAGTACATTCATTTTTGCTATGTAAATATTAAAACCCTATATTTTCAGAACACCACATTTTTCTTATGACCCTTCCTAGCATTGTATCCTGTTTAATTTTAAAATCTGATGTACTCCTGATGTGCGGAGTAAATACATTATAATATGCTGGGGGATTAAGCCTCACTCTTTTTGTGTCAGGTTAATCCTTCACCTATAGATCATCACTTGACCTGACAGAAAGATGGCTGCAATTCAGGAGGAAAAACTTCAGTGGATAACTAACGGTTCCATTATTTTGTGTCAGATGAATCCTGTGCCTCTTGAGAGGTATTGATGCAATCCTTCAAGTTAATTTATAAAAAAATTTCATGAACACTTCTTTCAGGCTTTTTTAGAGTACTATGAAAGAAGTGTCTCGGTTAGGTGGCAAAACGGTAAATTGAATGTGTCCTTCCCTGTCTCCCCACTGAAGGAACCCAGTCCTTAGGGACTGTCTCTCTCCCCACTGAAGGAACCCAGTCCTTAGGGACTGTCTCTCTCCCCACTGAAGGAACCCAGTCCTTAGGGATTGTCTCTCTCCCCACTGAAGGAACCCAGTCCTTAGGGACTGTCTCTCTCCACTGAAGGAACCCAGTCCTTAGGGACCATCCTTTTCTATTTTCATGTGAAAGTTTTAACACTGGTTTGAACTTTAATTTTCTTATACAACTTAAAGTGTTTCTGTTTAGACACTTGCTCGTGTTTTCAAATTAACTAGGTAAAATTACATGCATATGGACAAATGTTAAAGTGCATACTGGGAAATGGAGATGGCTGCTATAGTGGTGGATTAATGTACATTTTAGAAATAGTCAAAGGAAATTTAAATAAACCATAGACCTGTTTCTTATTTTTCTCAAAGAAAGTTGTATGGAAGGACTTAAGTTATCATTTTAGATAGACTGTTCAGTAACTGGCAGGAAATAGTGACTTTAGGGCTTTAATAAAAAGAAATAAGAGTCTTGTTTGCTCATTTGCTTTTAGGGTCAGGGTCTCACTCTCTAGGCTATGTTGGCCTAGAAGTCACTGCGTAGCTCCCATTTACTGTGAATGCCAAGCAATCCTTTTGCCTCAGCTTCCTGAGTATGTATGTATGTATGTATGTATGTATGTATGTATGTATGTATGTATGCATATTAGATATCTTCTTTATTTACATTTCAAATGTTATCCCCTTTCCTGGGTTCCCCTCTGAAACCTCCTATCCACTCCCCGCCTCCCTCTGCTCACCCACCTACCCACTCCCACTTCGTGGCCCTGGTATTCCCCTACACTGGGGCATAGAGCCTTCACAGGATCAAAGCCCTCTCCTCCCATTGATGACTGGCAAGGCCATCCTCTGCTACATATGCAGCTGGAGCCATGAGTCTCTCCATGTGTACTCTTTGGTGGTTTAGTCCCTGGGAGCTCTGGGGGTACTGGTTAGTTCATATTGTTGTTCATCCTATGGGGCTGCTAACCCCCTTCAGCTCCTTGGGTCCTTTCTCTAGCTCTTCCATTGGTGACCGTGTGCTCAGTCCAGTGGTTGGACTTTGCATTTCCCTGATAACTAAGGATGTTGAACATTTCTTTAGGTGCTTCTCAGACATTCAGTATTCCTTAGTTGAGAATTCTCTGTTTAGCTCTGTACCCCATTTTTAATAGGGTTATTTGGTTCTTTGGAGTCTAACTTCTTGAGTTCTTTGTATATATTGGATACTAGCTCTCTGTCAGATGTGGGGTTGGTAAAGATCTTTTCCAAATCTGTTGGTTGCCATTTTGTCCTATTGACAGTGTCCTTTGCCTTATAGAAGCTTTGCAATTTTATGAGGTCCCATTTGTCAATTCTTGATCTTAGAGCATAAGCTATTGGTGTTCTGTTCAGGAAAATTTCCCCTGTGCCCATGTGCTTGAGGCTCTTCCTCACTCTCTTTTCTATTAGTTTCAGTGTATCTGGTTTTATGTGGAGGTTTTATGTATTTGGTTTTTTGATCCACTTGGACTTGAGCTTTGTACAAGGAGATAGGGGTGGATCAATTTGCATTCTTCTACATGCTATCTGCCAGTAGAGTCAGGACCATTTGTTGAAAATGCTGTGGTTTTTTTCCATGAGATGATTCTAACTCCTTTGTCAAAGATCAAGTGACCATAGGTGTATGGGTCCATTTCTGGGTCTTCAATTCTATTCCATTGATCTACCTGCCTGTCACTGTACCAATAACATAGCCAGATTAACTAGAGGGCATAGAGATAGTATCCTAATTAACAAGATCAGAAATGAAAAGGGAGACATAACAGAAACCGAGGAAATAAAAAAAAAAATCAGATTCTATTACAAAAGCCTATACTCAACAAAACTGGAAAATCTGGATGAAATAGACAATTTTCTAGACAGATACCAGGTACCAAAGTTAAATCAGGATCAGATTGTCCCATATCCCCTAAAGAAATAGAAACAGTCATTAATAGTATCCCAACCAAAAAAAAGCCCGGGATCAAATGGGTTTAGTGCAGAGTTCTATCTGACCTTCATAGAAGACCTAATACCAATACTCCTCAAACTATTTCACAAAATAGAAACAGAAGGTATTCTACCCAATTCATTCTATGAAGCAACAATTACTCTGATACCTAAACCACACAAAGATACAATGAAAGAGAACTTCAGGCCAATTTCCCTTATGAATATCAATGCGAAAATACTCAATAAAATTCTTGCAAACTGAATCCAAGAACACATCAAAATGATCATCCATCATGATCAAATAGGCTTCATCCCAGGGATACAGGAATGGTTCAATATACAGAAATCCATCAATGTAATTCACTATATAAACAAACTCAAAGAGTATTTAGATTACAGGCATGAACTACCATACCTGGTTTAAAAGTTTGTTTGCCCTTTGTGTCGTTAAGAAAAGCTTTCACTGTGTAGCCCCAAAGGGAGATCAACTGGGGGAAGGAAGGGGACAGCAATCTCTCCAAAGTGCCAGAGACCTGGGATAGGAGGAGGCTTCAGAGGGTCTAAGGGGGTGACTGTAGCTGAGATTCCTAGCAGTGGGGCACATAGATCTTGAAGTGACCACCTCCTGTAGCCAGGCAGAACTTCCCAGTGGAAGGGTAAGGACAGCAACCCACCTTCAAAGCCTTTGACCTAAAATGTCCTGTCTACAAGATGTGCAGGGAACAAAGATAGAGCAGAGTCTGAGGCAATGGCAATCTATGAGTGCCCCAAATGGAGACCCATCCCATTTTTTTTAGATTTATTTATTTTATGTATGTGCAGCCCCAAAGGGAGATCAACTGGGGGAAGGAAGGGAGCAGCAATCTATGAGTGCCCCAAATGGAGACCCATCCCATTTTTGTTTTGTACACTATAGATGTCTTCAGACACACCAGAAGAGGGCATCAGATCCCACTACAGATGGTTGTGAGCCACCATGTGGTTGCTGGGAATTGATCTCAGGACCTTTAGAACAGCAGTCAGTGCTCTTAACCGCTGAGCCATCTCTCCAGCACCCCTGACCCATCCCATTTTTGTTTTCCTTAGAGAATATTCAAAATTGAAAGCAGTACAAAGATTCCTCTGTCTCTGATGTCCACATTTCCTCCTGGCAGGGTATATGGACTGCAGTTGATGACCCTACATTGAAACATTACTACCTCAGATGCAAAGTTTATCCTAGATTTCACTCTCATTGGTTTATGTTCTATGAATTTCGACAATATATAAATATTTATCTACTGTCACATCATACAGAATAGTATGCTTGCTGCCCTAAGAATCTTCTGTACCTACCTGTTTATCTCTTATTCCCATAACCCCTAATACGCACTCATCTTACTTGTTTTGTCTTTTCTAGAATATCATGTGGTTAAAATTACCTAGTGGTAGGTAACTTCCTCTGATTTACTTGATTGTCCATTTATTATTAGCACTGACATTATCCCCTGAGTTTTATGTAGCAGCTCACTCAACTCGATGGCTTCTAGCTCCAGGCAAGTATGAAGAAACTCCCGTGTTTTACGTGGATCTCCTTTCAGTTTCTTTGGGTCAATAGCAAGGAGTGCAACTGCTGGATTATTTTGTAAGACTGTTTAGTTTGGTAAGAAACTGCCAAATATTCTTTCCACATGGCTGTACTACATTGTATTACTGTATGTAGGAAATGAGTTCTTGTCCCATGTCCTTGCCGTATTTGGTGTTAAAACTGTTCTGGACTTCAGACATTCTGATGCATATGCAATGCTACCATCTTATTTTGTACATCTCCAGTGACATGTAGAAAAGAGATTCATTTCTTTTTAAGAAAGTATAATATTAATGCATATTAAGTATGCATAGGTATGGGACTCACTGTCATTTCTAATGTGTACGTCAGGTCATCCCTACCCTCCCCTTCCATGGCCCTCACCCAGCCCTCCACCCTGTCTCCTTTCCCTTAACCAGCTGTCCTTTGAGGCATTTAAAACTCCTTTGAGGCATTTAAAAAAATTCTAGGAGGAATGCTCTTTCACATGTTCACCACCTGTATGTCTTTATTGCTGAGCTAGCTATTAATGTCTGTGGCCTGCTTTTTAATCTAGTTATATGTTTCCTTATTGATTTGTAGCAATTTGTTATGTATTTTAGTTAATGTTTCATAAGGTTTTAAATATTTGTTGTTTGTGACTTTTAAGTTTTATTGTGTGGCATATGCATTTGTGGGTGTACACATGCATGGTACATGTATGGAGATGAGAGAACAAATCTGCGGGATAGGCTATTTTCTTCCACCATGCAGGCCCTGGCATATTTGGTAAGTGTTGAGCTATCTCATTGCTCTATAACCCATGTGACTATTTTTTTGGCAGGGGGTAGAATGGGGTAAAGATTTCATAAAGTGTTACATCCTGTACTTTGGCTGTATTTACTCTGTCCTGTTCTTTCCCCTGCTGATTATCTCCTTGCTTCATCTGGTCTTTCCTCTGCTTTCATGACACACACACACACACACACACACACACAGAGAGGTCTTTATTAGGGTTACTGTTACTATGATGAACTACTATGACAAAAAGCAATTTGGGGAGGAAAAGGCTAATATTTGACTTACATACCCTGATTACAGGTCACTGAGGGAAGCCAAGACAGACACTTGACCTGGGCAGGAACCTGGAGGCAGGAGCTGATGTAGAGGTCATGGAGGGTGCTGCTTGCTGGCTTTCTCCCCATGGCTTGCTCAGCCTGCTTCCTTATAGAACCCAGGACCATTTGCCCAGGGGTGGTCCCACCCACAATGCACTGGGCCTCACTCATTAATCACTAATTTAAAAAATGTCCTACAGGCTCATATATAGCCCAGTCTTAGGGAGGCATCTCTCAACTGACCTTCCCTTCTCACAGATGACTTTAGCTTTTGTCAAGTTATGACATAAAACTATTCAGCACAGTGTGTATCTATGAAGAGTTCTAGAGCCCACAAATAAGAGAAAATGTGATCTTTGTCTCTCTTGGTGTAGTTTTTGTTTGTTTATTTCTTTTTACTTAATATGATGATCTTCAGGTGTGTCCATTTTTCAGCACATGAAATTATTTTATTCTCCATGGCTGAATAAAATGTTACTGTGTATATGTAGCACATTTTCTTTATTTAGTCATCTGCTGATGAATACCTAGGCTTATTCTAAAAATTGGCTAGAGTGAACATTTCTATGATAAACACGAATGCACAGGTATCTCTATTGTATGTTTATTACAATCCTTTCGGTGTATGCTGGGTCACATGATAGTTCAAATTTCAATTTTTGGGGAATACCAATTTTCTGTTTTCCTCACATTCTTGGAAACAAACATTTGCTTTGTTTGTTGGTTTTGGGTTTTTGTTTTTGCTTTTTTTTTTTTTTTTTTTTTTTTTTTTTTTTTTTTTTTAGACAAGATCTCACTGTGTAACCCTGGTTGGCCTGAAACTTGCTAGGTAGATCAGGCTTTCCTAAACTCATAGGGACCTGCCTGCCTCTGTCTCTTGGGTGCTAGGATTAAAGGTCTGTGTCACCATACCTTGGTCCACACACCACCTAATTAACTCATTATCTACCTCTAGCTCATAAAATGTTCAGCTGCCTGTACCACAATGATGCCTTGGAAGCAGGAAGCAGAGGGTATAATATTCCACTTAAGGATAAGCATTCTGCAGCTTTTCATTCACTTTACTTTGATTAACTATGTGAATTTCCATGTACTGCAAAAAGAAACTTCCCTGATGAAGGTAGAGAGATGCACTAATCTATGAGTAAATAAGTCATTAGGAGTCAGTTTGATACTATGCCTATTTAGCAAAGTAATAGTAGTGCATTCTCCTCTGAGACCTATGACCTGTCTAGCCACAGGTTCTTGGCCCTGATAACAGGGCCTGATATGTGTTTCTACTTGTTGGATGGGCTTTGAATCCAATAAGAAGGTGGTTAGTTACACCCATGACACCCATCCCACTATTGCATCAGTGAGCATGTCTTGCCAGGCCAGTTGTAGCTTGCAGGCTTCATAGCTGGGTAAGATGATAATTTTCTTCTTTAGTACATGCACAGCACCTTCCAGTTCCGTGAAAGCTAGGGAAAGTAGGGATGAGACTTCCAAGTGAGTATCTGCTTGACTTCTCTGTGTTCTATGACTCATGTGTGTGGCATCTTCACTAAATCAGTTCTGGAGGGCAACCAAGAGCATTGGCAATAGCCTGTGATGTTTACAGGGCTGTGGGATACCTCTGGCCAGCAAGTCCAAAAGAAATAACTCTTCCCATAGTGGTATGCTTACATGTTAGTCTGTGGTGCTGCTCTGATATTGCTCTAATATTGCTCATTGTTGCTCTAATGTAGGATGATTCCATCTAAGCCCTTTATTTATTTATTTATTTATTTATTTATTTATTTATTTATAACCCACTGAATCCAATTAGTGCTGACTATATGCTAATGGGCACGTGGGGGCAGCTACTCGGACAAGGAAGCCTACAGGTGGCCAGATCTGTATCAAACGTGACTCTCCCTCCCCAAGAAGCTATCAAACACTTGTAGCTGCTTAGCTAGAGGAGGAGCTGTGAGAGCCCTTCCTCAATCTATGCTGGAATAAAACAAAGAAAATTTAATTTCTTAAGTTTATGTAAATGTGTGTATGCCTGTGTGAACTTGTATGCCTCAAGTTTGAAGGTGTTGGTGGAGCCCAAAGGGTATCAGATCCTCTGAAACTGAATTTGCAGATGGTCATGAACCATCCAATGTAGATGCTGGGAACTAAACCCAGGTCTTCTGCAGGAGAAGACCTCTTAATCCCTGAATCACCTATGTCCAATATTTACACTGTAATTTAGATTTTTTTTTAAACTATACATGTGGGTGTTTTGCCTGTATGTATGTCTATAAACCACATGTGTCTGTTTGTCAGGCATGGTAGTTTTACCCTCTGAGCCATCTTGCTGGCCCCAGGATACTATATCAGGTCTATCACAAACTTCTTTAATCCCCTTGACTCTCCTATCTATAGGCCAAGTTTAGTAAGTTCAGACTCCTTCACCAAACTGTTGCTGTCTCCAGTCTGTGCAGCCTGTGGTCTGTTGTTCCCGTCTGGATCCTGTGCATCTCCAAGTTCTGCTATCCTGTTTCTGGGGTCCCAGTAGTGGGGTAGAGAATAATATGCTTTCTAGATTTCTCAAAATTTGGGTCTTATTCCATCTCCTGGTTCTGTCTTTGGGCTGCTGAAATATTGCCCCGTGACAGTGAGTTCAAGGTGCTGGATTCATTTTCTGTGCAGGTCTTCTCATGGTCCCACATCCCACAGTCTAATTGCTTCTACTGTGGAAATGGTGGAAAAGGTCATTGTGGGCTTGGAAATGTTTTTATGTCAGATTTTCTGACCCCCTTTGTATGATGTATTTGCCATTTGCTATGACTGTTGAGTTCAGACTTCACTTTGGGTTTCTGGTAAGACAAAGTGTCTCTCGATGCTTCCTTTTTTAATTGTAATTTTATTTGTGTATGTGCATGCACACACTTGTGTCCCACTGCATGTCTGTGTGTGCTCTCAGAGGCCAGCAGAGGGCACCAGTTCCTCTGGAGCTGAAGCTAAGCTGATATGGGTACTGAGAACCCAACTTGGGTCCTATGCAAGAAGAGCAAATACTCTTAAACTGCTGAGTCATCTCTCCATCCCACTTCCCATGGTTCTTGATATACTAGGTCCTCAGAGTCCTTTAAGGCACTTCCTTAAAGTGTAATTCAGCTTTGCATTTAAATCCAGTGCTGGTCTTTTGATTGGGGAACTGAAGTTTAATAATTTCCATTCAGAGTTGTCATTGAAAGATGCGTACTCACTCTTGTCATTTATTTTTTATTTTTTATTATTTGATGCTTCTGTAATCCTCATTCACCTACTTGCTGTTTCAGCGAGTTTTTCTTCCTGCAGCCTGAGTGTCTTTCTCTTCTGTGTCTAGGATGCCATATAGGGCTGCTTAATGGTTATGGGGTCTTTTAGTTTGAGTACTTGCCATGGCAAGTTTCTCTTTCTGCCTTAATTATGAAGGACATCTTTTCTGGGGATAATAATGTGGGTTGAATATTTGTCTTTTGGGGCTTGAAATTCCATCCTGAATTTTAGAGTTTCTTTTAACAAATGTGCTTTATTATGATGAATTTACCTTTATATGCATTGTCTTAGGTAGGTTTCTGTTGCTGTGATAAAGCACCATGACCAATGCAAGTTGGAGAAGAAAAGGTTGATTTGGCTTATACTTTGTATCATTCATTGTTCATCATTGAAAGAAGCCAGGACAAGAACTCAAAGAGGGCAGAGGCCATGGAGGAGTGCTGCTTACTGGCTTGCTTAGCTGCTTTCTTATAGACCCCAGGACTGCCAACCTAAGGGTCCTACGCACAATGAGCTGAGCTCTTATGCATCTATCACTAATTAAGAAAATGTGCCACAGGACAGACTTGTCTATAGACTACTCTTATGAAGGTGTTTTCTCAAATGAAGCTTCCTCCCCTCTGAAGACTATAGCCTTGTTAAGTTGACATGAAACTATCCTTGGTACTTTTCCCTAGCAGATTTCAATACACATTTGTTGTTGTCTGTCTGTTTGTTTTGTGTGTGCACTCTGTATTTAGTGTTTTGATTAGGATATTATGTTCTTTTCTGATATCATTTGTTGGTTCACCCAAGTGCCTCCTGCATTTATGTACCATGTTTCCTCATATATGGGGAATTTTCTACTATGATTTGATATGCTTTTACCTTGATATTGTTATTCTGTGCTCATGATCCATACATGTGATCTCTTAATGGTGTCCCATAGAATGTGAGAGGACTAAGCCAGGCAGACTCCATGATCGGCTCCAAACTAGCAGTTTGGGAAACTGGGCCATAGATTCTGTTTCCCAGAACTGGACAAATTAGTTACTGGAAATGCCACCACCCTTCATAGGCAGCCAATCAGGAGCTGCCTCACCATCTGGCCTGAGGCAAAAACAAACAGGATGAGTCAACAACAGTTTCTAGGTTCCTCCTGGAAAGTCTCTAGGGCCCTAGCCAATCCCAGGAACACTCATACCCCTGGAGATAGAACCAACCAATCAGGGTAAGGGTCGCCTACTCCTTTCTGGAATTCCCCTAATTGGCTTTAAATTGAGCCTATGAAATGTACATCTCTGTCTTCCATCCTGGTGAATGGGGGCCCTTGCATGTAGGTTTCTTGCTTTCAAGGAATAAAAACACTCTTGCCTATTGCATATGTGAGTGTTGACTTTCTGACCTAACAAATGCTCAAGTTCTGTTTGTATTTTCTGTTTATTTTTCTGTTGTTGTCTGAAGGTTGTGAATTCTTCTACCTTTTATTGATCTCTGGCAGACTTTTATTCAAGCCATTCTATTGTGAGGTTTCCTACTAAGATGGTTCACTCCTGTGTCTTTAGGGTCTCCTATAGGCTAGGTTAGCCTCAACTTCACTATATAGCTGAAGAAGAGATTGGAATTTTGAAATCTCCTACCCCTACTTCTAAGTACTGATTTTCAGGTGTGATCTACTACACACAGTTTTATACAGAGCTGAAATTATAATCCAGGGCTTCATGTGTGATATATATATCTTGATCATATCTACCCCAAATTTCCATTCCACTTCCCTGACACTCCCCAATATTTGTCTCTCTTACTCCAATGTCTTCTTTTTCTTTTCTCTTCTTTAACTCAACAAGTCTAGTTATTATTAGTGCTTTCTGTCTGAGGTTGATCTTCCAGCAAGCACATCCCAAGAAATGTGATTCCCTTTCCCATAACTGTGATTATTGACTGGCTGGATCTTGTGCACTATTGTGTATCTGAGCACAGTAGCTGTGAGCTCATGAGTGCAGTGTTCATGCCATGTCCAGAAGATAGGATTTCATAGCACTCCTCCCCACCTTCAGCTCTTAAATTCTTTCTACCTGTTTAGCAAAAAAGAAAAAAGAAAACACTAGTTGGAATCTCTCAATTTATGGGATTTTGACCAGATTTACAGAACCAGGCATGCATTTTCTCCTGTCAATCAAGCCTCAAATGAAATAAAAAAGTGATTGGATACACACATAGAAGGTGTACCACTTTGTACCAGTGGGTTCATTTGACCTGCAGGTCTGTATTACAACACTTAGGATCTACTGATAAAAGCAAATTCTATTGATAACACCCTAGCCCTACCCAGAGTACACTTGTTTGCACTATACAATGCAGCCAAAAAGGAGGGAATGCCCAGATCAGTTCTAGCTCTTACTTCTCTATGTGTTGTATCTTTAGCAGTAGTATTACCAGTTTCCAGGATCTGGGGTAGGTGTTTTAAGGTTTTTGGTCTCTTATCCAAATAATTGACTATAAGGGCTCATAAAAATTTACAAAGAAGCAAAGCAGTTCTTTCAGACAGGAACAGTTATGGGTCAGAGTTTTGGCTGTGGGATAGCAACTCCTTCCCTCACTTGATACCCTGTCTTTCTGCTTGAGGTGGGAAAGACCCAGCAAGCAGCTGAAAGAGTCAGATGCAGATATTTACACCCAACCAATGGACAGAAGCAGCTGACTCCTGTGGTTGAATTAGGGAAAAGCTGGAAGAAGCTGAGTAGGAGAGCGACCCTGTAGGAGGACCAGCAGTCTCATTTAACCTGGACCCCTGAGTTCTCTCAGACATTGGACCACGAACCAGGCAGCATACACAGGCTGATATGAGGTCCCCAACACATATATAGCAGATGACTGCTGAGTCTGGATTCAATCAGAGAAGATGCACCTAACCCTCAAGAGACTAGAGGCCCCAAGGATTTTAGAGGTCTGGTGGGGTGAAGAGTGGGAGGTGGGGGGGTGGGAACATCCTCCTGGAGATGGAGGTGAGGGTGTGGAGAAGGTATAGAGGTATGGGATGTGGAACAATTGGAGGGTGGATTGGGAGTGGAATAAAATCTGGAGTGTAAAATAAAATAAAATAAAATAATTAATTAAAAAAATACTTTTTAAAAAAGCAAAGCAATAGTGAAGGCTATAGGGCTCCACTGTCAGGACTGACAACAGGCCACATGATCAGAAGTGCTTAGGGACTCCAGTCTTTTTATGGAGCCTAAGAGAAGGAAGGGCTAGTTACTGAGGGGCATATTTTATGTAGTTCTCTATTTTGATTAATATATTAGGTTATATAGTTATTTTTCTCTTTTCCTTGATAGTTTTAAATATGTTTAATTCTTGGAAATATTATAAAATTCATCTTTCTATAATGCTTTTATTTAATTCTTTGAGAATTTCATACAATGTCTTTTGATCCTATTCACTTCCCTTCCCCCAACTCTTTCCAGATCCTCTTCTAGTTCCTAACATACCCAATGTAACTTTAATTTTTTTTCAAAACCTATTTTTCATGATAGTTCTTAAACACTTTAACTTCCCTTTTATCTCACCACCCACCAGAGATAATGGGAAAGAAAGGACACTGGAGAAGTGGACCTGTTTAGAAAGGTTCTTTGGAGTAACTCCCATCTGTTGTCAGTAGCCACAGCTCGATCCACTTGCAAACACTTCACAGATGCACCAGCACTCCAGTTTGATACTGTAAGGATAGCAGATGTGAATCAGCAGCAGTGGCACTGCCTAGCAGAGACAGCCAGGCCTCAGCCTAGGCACCAGTCAGCAGGAGGGACAAGGAGGAACATGAGAAGTTCTCACCTGTGCCTCTCTCAGGGAAGAAAAGATCAGCAAAGACTCGAGGCCCAAAAGTGTTGCACAGGTAGCTCTATAAGCAAGTCAAGGTCAGCTTCAGTCACTGTCCATCGAGTCCTTTTATACACTCTCCAAACATCACATGTCTTCCACAAGTCTTGCCTCAGCACGTGTGTCTGTCTTAGCTGACACCACTCTGCCAATCAGCCTGAGTCCCAGGAAGTGGCAAGAAGCCAAGGATCACCCCCAGAATTTTTTTGGGTGTGTTTCTCTCTATGGAGTCCCAACAAAAGGAGCTCATCTACCCAATGTGAGGTGGACCAACACATGAAGAATCCTTTATCACATGTTTTTTCTCTGCTTGCTTTAGCAGAACATCCCTGTCTGCTTCAGTGAAAGATTCCTTCAAGAGTCTGCCTTAGCCTTCACCTGTGTCCACTTCAGGGAAACACTCCTTAGTGTGTTTCCCCTAGCAAAACACCTTCTAACACAATTGATTTTCCAAAGAATCCTTAAGTTTCTACTTCAACCCAACTCTTGTTCCCTCTGTCTTAAGAATGTCTCAATAACAATAACAACGAAACCCATGGTGTCGATTTGTGTCAGCCAGCTACTCCTGAGCATTGGGTCTGTCCTAGAGAGGGGTAATATACCCAGTGTCAATGCATTGAAGAAAACTGATGTCTTAGTTACTATCTCATTGCTATAAAAAGACACCATGACCAAGGTAACTCTTACAAAAGAAAGCATTTAATTGGGAGCTTGCTTACAACGTCAGAGGTTTAGTCCATAATCACATGGTGGGAAGCAAGGCATCAGGTATATATAATAGACAAAGTGCTGGAGAAGTAACTGAGATACACACACACACACACACACACACACATACACACACACACACACACACACATACACACACACACACACACAGAGGGAGAGGGGGAGAGAGAGAGAGAGAGACTTTGAGCCTGGCATGGACTCTTAAATCATCAAATCCCTCACCTCCCAGTGACACATTTCTTACAAGGCCACATCTTCTAATCCTTTTAATCCTTTTAAATAGTGCAAATCCATGGTGACTCAGAACTCAAATACATGAGCCTATGGAGGCTATTCTTGGTCAAACCATCAAAACAAATTTCCCAGTAGCTATCAGTTGCACAGAAGCACAGAATTCCTTGTTTAGGAGTGAATATTCATACTCTCCCTCCCTCTCTGTGCTGGGATTTTTGCCTGTCTTGATCTTGTTCAGATCTTATGCATTCTGTCACAGACTCTGGCCATGAAATCGTACATGTATCTGCCTTGTTGTATTTGGAAAACATCATTGAAAATGTATATTTCTGACCCTTACAGTCTTTCCACCCTTCATAGACATTTCATTTAGGACTCAGAATTCCAAACATTCTTAATTCTCTTCACGTTGTGAGGTTTTGTGTTAATTACTATCTACTACAAGAGGAAGCTTCCCTCTGACTTAGGGGTGCACTTATATGTGGGTATAGAATGTGTCATTAGAAGACATTTTATTGCTATGCCAAGCAATGTATCTTAATTATATTCACCTTAACTCCTCCCATATCTACCTCTCTTCCCTGCTTCACTTTATGTCTCCTCTCTGTCTCTCTCTGTCTTTCTGCCTCTCTGTCTTTCTCTGTCTCTCTGTCTTTCTCTGTCTATCCCTTTCTGTCTCCCTGTCTCTGTCTCTCTGTCCCTGTCTCTCTCTGTGTCTCTGTCTGTCTGTCTCTCTCTCTCTCCTTTTTTTTATTTATTAAGAAGAGACTCTCTCAGAGCTGAAGTCCTGGCCTTCGAGCTCTTATAGTCTTCCCCCCATTTCCTGCAATGTTACCTGAGCTTTATGTATAGGAGTTGTGTAGTAAATGTTTTAACCGTGAGCGGTCTCACTCATCTACTGGTCTGTTATCTCTCTATTTTAGTCAGGTGTAGTTTTTCATCTGCTGCATCTTTTTGATGAGGCACAAGAGCTAAACTTACTTGTGGGCATAAGGATATGTATTTAAAATGAAGTTAGAAGTTATATTGATTCAGAAAGTGGCAGCAGATTCCATGGCCTCAGCAGTCACAGGTAGTTGACTAGTTTATTTACAGCGTTAGCCCCAAATCTCTCTGCCTGAGGTCTTAAGTCCAATGAGATGGTTACTGGGTACCCCTAAGTCATGAGTGTCTCTGTTGGAACTTTTGGGGATATACTGTCATTCTGGTCATTCAAAGGCACTCCAACTTGATAGAAGTAGCCATTGCTTTTCCCTTCAGTAGCTTGAATAGCACCTTTCAATACCATGAGAACTAGGCCTCAGGGAAAGTTCGAGGTCAGGTCTAAATCAATTCCCCCAAGTCCTGTGTCTGAACCGTGTGGTGTCTTCATCATTAAAGGTTTATTTTCTTTTTCTGGAAGGCAGCAAGGACACCAGGAACAACCTATATCCTTTGGGGGTCTCTCCCCGACTTCCCTTAAACAAGAACTCAAAAGGAGGTTGCTCATGCCTGGCACTGGGGTTTTTATTAATCTATAGTTTTGAATATTATCACCCCAAGTATCTTAACTTTAGATAAACTACATTTACACATACATTATGTTTAATATATAGTAAACACAAAATAACATCGTTTGCTATGACGTTTTAAATATCCTTTGCATCCTCCCTCCTTCTTCCTGTTCGCTCTGTGTGGCCCTCTCTCCTCTTCCCCAGCTAAGTTACTCTTTCTCATTTCCCCCTTCGTAGCAAGCATACTTTATCCAGGGCTCCTATCTGTCCCTCTCCCGCTGTCTGTTTTTACTTTCAGGGTATCAGCAACTACTTTGGGTTATATACTAGATCTAAAGATTTGGAGCTAGCGTCCACAAATAAGAACAAACATGCACTGTTTATCTTTCTGAGTCTGGGATCCTCATTCAGTATAATATTTTTATTGTTATTGTTCTATGCATTTACCTGCAAATTTAAATTTTTCATTTTTCTTCACACTTACTAGTACTCTATCATGTACATGTACTACATTTTCCTCATCCACAAGTCAGTTGAAGGACATTTATATTGTTTCCATTCCATAGCTATCATGAGCACAGTGAGAATGAGTACAGCTCTGCCGGGCAAGCATCTGCAGGGCAGGATGCTGACATATATGTTACATTCTAAGCAGTGGGATACCTGTGTCACATGGTAGGTTTATTTGTTTGTTTGTTTGTTTAGCTTATCTGGAAAATTCTCCATACTGATGTCCAGAACGGCCACCCTAGTTTGCAATCTCAATGGTGAATTAGAGATTGGCTTTCCCCACATCCACCCCAACATTTGCCATCAGTCGTTTTCTTAATCTTAGCCATTCTGACTGGGGCAAGATGAAATCTCACTTGTTTTGATTTGCAGTTCCCTAACAAGTCGGGATAATGAACATTTTTTTTCAGATATTTCTTAGCCATCTTTTTTTTTATTCTTTTGGGAGCTCTCTGCTAAGATCTATAAGCCCATTTTTAGTTGGGTTACTTGTTTTCCTGACTCTTTAAGTTCTTTATATATTCTGGATATTGATTCTATGTCAGATATATGTCTGGTAAAGATTCTCCACCACTGTGTGAGCTTTCCCCTCACTCCATTGACTACTTCCATTGTTTAGCTTTCTGCAGTCCTGTCTGTCTGTTGTTGGCATTATCCATGGGTGAATGGAGTTCTATTCAGAACATCCTTTCCCACACTGATATTTTGTAAGGTACTGTCTATGTTCACTTCTAGCAGTGTCCATGTTTCAGGGTCCAGGTTTCATATTGAGGTCTTTGATAGATTTGGAGATAATTTTGTACAGAATATGGGTCTGATTTCATTCTTCTACATGTGGACATCCTATTTCTCCTGCACCATTTGTTGAGGATGTTGTATTTTCTCAAGTGTATATGTTTTGCATCATTGTCAAATATTAGAAGACCATCATTACATGTGCTCATAATTCAGTCTTCTGTTTTGTTTTATTGGTGTCTGTGTCTGTTTCTGTGCCTGTACCATATTATTTTTAATACTATAGCTCTGTAATATATCCTGATATTTGGAATGGTAATCTATCTAATAATATTCTTTTCTCCAGGATTCTATTAGTTAATCATTACTTTTCTATTGCTTTGATAAAATGACCATGACTGAGACAGCTCATAGAACAAAGAGAGTGTATTTGTGCCTATAGTTCCAGAGGGATAAGAGTTCATCACCATCATAGTTGGGAAGGATGGTCGCTGGCGGGTATGGTAACTGGAGCAGGAAGCTGAGAGGTTACATCTTAAATAGAGAGAGGAACCCGGCCATGGCATGGATTTTTATACTCTTAAAGCCCACCTCCAGTGAAGTATTTTGTCCAATAAGACCACACCTTTTTATTAGATATTTTCTTTATTTACATGTCATATGATTTTTCCTTTCCCAGCAGACCACACCTTTCAAGGCCCCTCAAATAGCTCATGAGACTTGGAGCAAGGGTGGGGGTAGGGTAGATGATATATCACTCAAACCACCATAGGTGTCCTTATAAATAGGTGTTCCATATAAATTTTAGGATTTTTTTTCTATTTCTGCAAAGAATATTGTGAAAATTTAATTGGGATTACATTGACTCTTGCTTTTGGGAGAATGGTTTTTTACTAATTCATGAACATATGAGAACTTAATATCTTCTAACAGAATGTTTTTCAACCTGTGGGTCATGACAATTTGGGAGTCAAGTGACCCTTTCACAGATATCACTTAAGACCAGTATAAAACACTAGAATTCACATTACAGTTCATAATGGTAGCAAATTTCCAGTTATGAAGTAGCAACAAAAATAATTTTATAGTTGTGGGGGTCACCATAACGTAAAGAACTACATGAATGGTTCAGAGCAACAGGAAAGTTGAGAATCACTGTTCTAATGCCTTCCCTAGTCTCTTTCTCAGAAATGAAAAGTTTTAACATCTATCTATCTATCTATCTATCTATCTATCTATCTATCTATCTATCTATCTATCTATCTATCTATCTATCTACCTATCTTTTTAGGACAGGGTTTCTCTGTGTAGCTCTGACTGTTCTGGAACTCATTCTGTAGAGTAGGCTGGCCTCAAACTTAAGACATCCTCCTGCCTGTGGCTGTGGGTGTGGCTGTGGCCGTGCCCCTGCCCCTGCCCCTGCCACTGCCTCTGCCTCTGCCTCCAAGTGCTAGAATTAAAGGTGAGCACCACCACTGCTCTCCAAAGAGGTATTTCACATTCTTGGCTACATTAATTCCTAGATATCTTATTTATTTATTGATTTGAGGCTGTTGTGAATGTGGATGTTTGATCTCTTTCTCAGTCTGTTTGCTGAAAGGCTGCTGAGTTGAATTGATTTTGTTCCTGGAAGCTGAAGTCATTGATCACTTCTAGAAATTGTCTGATGGAGTTTTTGGAATCTCTTATGTATAATATCATGTCATTTGCAAATTTGGATAATTTGACTTTTCCTATTTATCTTGTAATTTCTTCTGTCTTATTGATCTAGTTAGTGCTTCAAGTGTTATATTGAAAAGAAATGGGTATGGTGGGCCGTCTTGTCTTGTTTCTAATTTTAATTGGATTGCTTTCAGTTTTTCTCTACTCAGGGTAACACTGCCTAAGGTTTACCATATATAGCCCTTATTATGTCCATGTGGGTTGCCTCCAGTCCTACTCTCTCTAGGACTTTTAAAATGGAGGAATGTGGGATAGATTTTGTCAAAGACTCTTTCTATCCTTAATGAGATTATGTGATTTCTTTTAAAACTCCACTTATATTTATTAACTTATATATGTTGAACCATTCCTGGATCCCTGGGATAAAGCCAACCTGATCAGGGTAGATGATTTTTTAAAATATTTTGTTTGTATTTGGCTTAAAAATAATTTTTTATATTTGGCTTGCAAATGTTTTATTGAGAATTTTTCAATCTGTGTTCATCAGGGATATTGATCTATTATTATCGTTTTGTTGTGTCTTTATCTGCTTTTGGTATTAGATTAATGTTGGCTTCATAGATGGAATTTGAAAGCATTCCTTCTGTTTCTAATTTTTTGAATAATTTAAGAAATATTGGCTGCAGATCTTCTTTGAAAATCTGGTAGAATTCTACTGCAAATCCATCTGGGTCTGAGCATTTTTGGTTGGAAAGCTTTTTAACAGTGTTTCATTACCCTTATTTGTTACTGGTCTGTTTTAGTTGTTGCTCTCTTCCTGGCTTAATTTTGGTGGTTTGGATGAACCCAGAAATTAGGTTTTCTAACTTAATGAAGTATAAGTTTTTTAAATATTCCTTAAAATGTTCTGAAATTTTTTGGTGTCTCTTGTAATATTTCCCTGCTCATTTCTGATTCTGTCAATTTGGGTCATCTCTTCCTTTCTTTTTGGTTGGCTGGGCCAAGGATCTGTCATTCTTGTTAGTCTTCCCAAACAACCAGCTCTTAGATTCATCTATCCTTGTGCTAATTTCTTAATTTTATTTCATTAATGTATGCCCTTAATTTTATTCTTTCTTGTCACCTACTGGATTTGTTTGCTCTTGTTTTTATGATTTACTATATCTCAGCTGGTCTTCACTGTACACTGGAATCCTGAATAAGTAGGCTCTAATGCCAGTGGGGGAAAATGGGCTTTCTAGTGAGAGGAGAGAGAGAGAGAGAGAGAGAGAGAGAGAGAGAGAGAGAGAGAGAGAGAGAGAGAGAGAGAGAGAGAGAGAGACAGAGAGACAGAGAGACAGAGAGACAGAGAGACAGAGACAGAGAGACAGAGACAGAGAGACAGAGACAGAGAGAGACAGAGAGACAGAGACAGAGACAGAGACAGAGACAGAGACAGAGAGAGGGATTCCTTCTTCCATGTCCTTATATAGGATTCCAGCAGAAGGCCTGGCCCAGTGTAGATGTGAGTTTTTCCAGTTCTAAAGATGTGGATTGATAGTGTGTCTTCCTATCTCAAAGATCCAGATTAGAAGTAGATCTTCCTACTTCACATTAAGCAAAAATTACTCACAGGGTGCCATTCCATTTTTGGGGGGTTTAATTCCAGATGTAGTAGAGTTAACAACCAAGAATTGAATCACAACTCCAACCCTTGTCAACCTAACATACAGCCATATATCTTTTTTTATTAGATATTTTCTTTATTTACATTTCAAATGATATCTCCTCTCCTAGTTACCCCTCCGAAAAAATATCAAAAACAAAAACAAAAAACAAACCCTGTTACCTCCCCACTCCCCTTGCTCACCAACCCACCCTCTCCTACTTCCTGACCCTGGCATTCCCCTACACTAGGGCATAGACCTTCACAGGACCAAGGACCTCTTCTCCCACTGATGACCAACTAGGCCATCCTCTGCTATACATATGCTGCTGGAGCCATGAGTCATGTGTGCACTTTGGTTGATGGATTAGTCCCCGGGAGCTCTTAGGGTACTAATTAGTTCATATTGTTGTTCATCCTAAGGGGCTGCAAACCCTTCAGCTCCTTGGGTCCTTTCTCTAACTCCTTCATTGGGACTCTGTGCTCAGTCCAATGGATGGTTATGAGTGTCTACTTCTGTATTAGCCGGGCACTGTCAGAGCTTCTCAGGAGACAGCTATATCAGGCTCTGGTCAGCCAGCACTTTCTGGCATCCACAATAATGTCTGGGTTTGAGGATTGAATATGGAAAGAATTCCCAGGTGAAGCAGACTCTGGATTGTCCTTCTTTCAGTCTCTGCTCCGTAGTTTGTCTCTGCAGCTCCTTAGATAGGTATTTTGTTCCCCCTTCTAAGAAGGAATGAAACATCCACACTTTGGTCTTCCTTCTTCTTGAGTTTCTTATAGTTTGTGGATTATATTTTGGGTATTCTGAGCTTCTGGGCTAATATCCACTTATCAGAGAGTGCATACCATGTGTGTTCTTTTGTGATTGGGTTACCTCACTCAGGATGATATTCTCTAGATCCATCCACTTCCCTACAAATTTCATTGTTTTTAATAGCTGAGTAGTACTCCATTGTGTAGATGTACCACATTTTCTGTATCCATTCCTCTGTTGAGGGACATTTGGGTTGTTTCCAGTTTCTGGCTATTATAAATAAGACTTCTGTGAACATAGTGGAGCATGTGTCCTTATTACTTGTTCGAGCACCTTCTGGGTATATGCCCAGGAATGGTATAGCTGGGTCCTCTGGTAATACTATGTCCAGTTTCCTGAAGAACTGCCAAACTAATTTCCAGAGTGGTTGTACCAGCTCGCATTCCCACCAGCAATGAAGGAACATTCCTCTTTCTCCACAACCTCTCCAGCATCTGCAGTCACCTGAGTTTTGGTCTTTGCCATTCTGACTGGTGTGAATTGGAATCTCAGAGTTGTTTTAATTTGCGTTTCCCTGATGACTAAGGATGCTGAACATTTCTTTAGGTGCTTCTCTGACATTCGGTATTCCTCAGTAGACAATAATTTGTTTAGCTCTGTGTCCTATTTTTAAAAGGGTTATTTGATTCTCTGGAGTCTAACTTCTTGAGTTCTTTGTATATTGGATATTAGCTCTCTATTGGATATAGGATTGGTAAAGATCTTTTACCAATCTGTTGGTTGCCATTTTGTTCTATTAACAGTGTCCTTTGCCTTACAGAAGCTTTGCAATTTTATGAGGTCCCATTTGTCAATTCTTGATCTTAGAGCATGAGCTATTGGTGCTCTGTTCAGGAAAATTTCCCCTGTGCCTATGTGCTTGAGGATCTTCCCCACTTTCTTTTCTATTAATTTCAGTGTATCTGGTTTTATGTGGAGGTCCCTGATCCACTTGGACTTGAGCTTTGTACACGGAGATAGGAATGGATGGATTTGCATTCTTTTACATGTTAACCTCCAGTTGAGCCAGCACCATTTGTTAAACATGCTGTCTTTTTTTCCACTGGATGGTTTTAGCTCCTTTGTTAAAGATCAAGTGACCATAGGTGTGTGGATTCATTTCTGGAACTTCAATTTTATTCCATTGATCCACCTGCCTTTCACTGTATCAATACCATGCAGTTTTTATCGCAATTGCTCTGTAGTACAACTTAAGGTCAGGGATGGTGATTCCTGACCTTAAGCTGTAAAACAAAGAGGTTCTTTTATTGTTGAGAATAATTTTCGCTATCCTAGGTTTTTTGTTATTCCAGATGAATTTGCAAATTGCTCTTTCTAAGTCTGTGAAGAATTGAGTTGGAATTTTGATAGGGATTGCATTGAATCTGTAGATTGCTTTTGACAAGATGGCCATTTTTACTATATTAATCCTGCCAATCTATGAGTATGGGAGATTTTTCCGTGTTCTGAGATCTTTTTCCATTTCCTTTTTCAGAGACTTGAAGTTCTTGTCATACAGATCTTTTACTTCCTCAGTTAGAGTCACACCAAGGTATTTTATATTATTTGTGACTATTGTGAAGGGTGTTGTTTCTTTCACTCATTTCTTTCTCAGCCTGTTTATCCTTTGCTTGAGTTAGTTTTATATCCAGATACTTTGCTGAAGTTGTTTATGAGGTTTAGAAGTTCTCTGGTGGAATTTTTGGGGTCACTTCAGTATACTATCATATCATCTGCAAATAGTGATAATTTGATTTCTTTCTTTCTAATTTGTATCCCTTTGATCTTTTTTGTTTAATTTCTCTAGGTAGGACTTCAAGTATGATATTGAATAGGTAGGGAGAGAGTGGGCAGCCTTGTCTAGTCCCTGATTTTAGTGGGATTGTTTCAAGTTTCTCTGCATTTAGTTTGATGTTGGCTACTGGTTTCCTGTATATTGCTTTTACTATGTTTAAGTATGGGCCTTGAATTCCTGATCTTCCCAAGACTTTTATCATGAAGGGGTGCTGGATTTTGTCAAATGCTTTCTCAGCATCCAATGAGATGGTCATATGATTTTTTCTTTGAATTTGTTTATGTAGTGGATTACATTGATGGATTTCCATATATTGAACCATCCCTGCATCCCTGGGATGAAGCCTATTTGGTCATGATGGATGATCATTTTGCTGTGCTCTTGGATTCTGTTTGCAAGATTTTATGAGTATTTTTGCACCAATATTCATAACGGAAATTGGTCTGAAGTTTTCTTTCTTTTTTAGGTCTTTGTGTGGTTTAGGTATCAGAGTAATTGGAGCTTCAAATTGTGTAGAATACCTTCTGTTTCAATTTTGTGGAATAGTTTGAGGAGTATTGGTATTTGGTCTTCTTTGAAGGTCTGATAAAACTCTACACTAAACCCACCTGTTCCTGGGCTTTTCTTTTCTTTTTTTTTTTTTGGTTGGGAGACTATTAATGACTCTATTTTGTTAGCAGATATGGGGCTGTTTAGATCATTTATCTGATATTGATTTAACTTTGGTACCTGGTATCTGTCTAGAAAATTGTCCATTTCATCCAGGTTTTCCAGTTTTGTTGAGTATAGGCTTTTGTAGTAGGATCTGATGACTTTTTGGATTTCCTCAGTTTCTGTTGTTATGTCTCCTTTATCATTTCTGATCTTGTTAATTAGGATACTGTCTCTATGCCTTCTAGTTAGCCTGGCTAAGGGTTTATCTATTTTGTTGATTTTCTCAAAGAACCAGCTCTTGGTTTGGTTGATTCTTTGTATAGTTCTTTTTGTTTCTATTTAGTTGTTTCAGCCCTGAGTTTGATTATTTCCTGCCTTTGACTCCTCTGGGTGAATTTGCTTCTTTTTGTTCTAGAGTTTTCAGATGTGCTGTCAAATTGCTGGTGTATGCTCTTTCTAGTTTCTTTTTCGAGGCACTTAGAGCTATGATTTTTCCTCTTCAGATTTCTTTCATTGTGTCCCATAAGTTTGGGTATGTTGTGGCTTCATTTTCATTAAACTCTAGAAAGTCTTTAATTTCTTTCGTCATTTCTTCCCTGACCAGGTTATCATTGAGTAGAGTGTTGTTAAGCTTCCACGTGTATGTAGGCATTCTATTGTTTATGTTGTTATTGAGGAGCAGCCTTAGTCCATGGTGATCTGATAGGATACAAGGAATTATTTCAATCTTCTTGTATCTGTTGAGGTCTGAGTTGTGACCAATTAAATGGTCAATTTTGGAGAAGGTACCATAAGGTGCTAAGAAGAAGGTATATCCTTTTAGGATGAAAAGTTCTATAGATATCTGTTAAATCCACTTGTTTCATAACTTCTGTTAGTCTCACTGTGTTTTTGTTTTGTTTCTGTTTCCATGGTCTGTCCATTGGAGAGAGTGGAATACTAAAAAGAATGTTCTCAGGGGACATAGCCACCTAAATTTATAATGTGTTTGCAGTGGTATGAGGGGGATAGTTATATCATTTTAGACATAATTGTGACCTGGTTGTCATTTACATTTTGAAATTAATCATGACATAAAGAAATATGACTGTAGTCAAAACACCAAAATGCATTAAACAAAGAAAGAATTTTAAAAGCAGTGAGGGGAAAAAGGTCAAGTAACATATAAAAGCAGACCTATCAGAATTGCACCAGACTTCTCACCAGAGACTCCCACTATTATTGTGTGCGTTGCAATGTGTGCTTTGAGCTTTAGTAAAGTTTCTTTGATTTGGAACATAGAGGTTCAGAATTGAGAGTTCATCTTGGTAAATTTTACATTTGATGAGTATGAAGTATCTGTCTTTATCTTTTTTGATCACTTTAGGTTGAAAGTCAATTATTTTCGATATTAGAATGGCTACTCCAGCCTTTTTCTTGGGACCATTGGCTTGGAAATTTGTTTTCTAGTCTTTTATTCTGAGGTAGTGTCTGTCTTTGTCACTGAGGTGAGTTTCTTGAATGCAACAAAATGTTGGATCCTGTTTATGTACCCAGTCTGATAGCCTATGTCTTTTTATTGGGGAGTTGAGTCAATTGATATTAATAGATATTAAGGAAAAGTAATTGTTGCTTCCTGATATTTTTGTTGCTAGAGTTGGAGTTCTATTCATGTGGCTATCTTCTTTTAGTTTTGTTGGAAGATTACTTTCTTGCTTTTTCTAGGATGTAGTTTCCTTCCTTGTGTTGGAGTTTTCCATTTATTATCTTGTGAAAGGCTAGATTTTTGGAAAGATGCTGTGTAAATTTGGTTTTGTCATGGAATACTTTGGTTTCTCCATCTATGGTAATTGAGAGTTTTGCTGGGTATAGTAGCCTGGGTTGGCACTGAGGGTGGTGAGGCTTAGACTCAGTGGGCCACAAAAGGGAAACAAGAAGAAGGATTCAGGGGTGAATACATAAAAATACA
>NW_022196905.1:9340792-9365663 GCF_008632895.1 Mastomys coucha
TGACGAACACTTTGACTCCCTACAGTAATAAAAGAACTAGCCAGGCCATAGGGAAGAGAAGGAAATAAGATGAGTTAGTTCTGGAAAAGAACTATGTCTGTATGACATCTGCCCAGGATCTTCTGGCTTTCATAATCTCTGGTGAGAAGTCTGGTGCAATTCTGATAGGTCTGCTTTTATATGTTACTTGACCCTTTTCCCCTCACTGCTTTTAACATTCTTTCTTGGATTAATGCATTTGGTGTTTTGACTACAGTCATATTTCTTTATGTCATGATTAATTTCAAAATGTAATTGACAACCAGGTCACAATTATGTCTAACATGATATAACTATCCCCCTCATACCACTGCAAACACATTATAAATTTAGGTGGCTATGTCCCCTAAGGAACATTCATTTTAGTTTCTCAAACTTAAATATGATAACCATTAATAATCTCTTAATTGACGTTTCATCACATGATAAGGAAATTTTCTAAAGAAAACACAAATATCTGTACAAACACATACTTAACAACAAAATACAACAGAAATGCTTATGTCAATTTTAACCCTCATTTCTGCATCTGACCATGTAGCCTCAGCTGGTATTTATAACTACCTTCCTCTACTGCCCACTATGTATTTCCTCCACTCCCAGCAAGCTCATCAGCAGGTCTTGGCTCCTTTTCTGGAAGAGTGGACTTCATTCCTGATGGGTCTCTGCCCTTTGTCATCCTGCCTGGATTAGGCTGCTATAGTTTCCCATTGACTTTAATCACAGAACCTAGTAGCAGCAAAAGGCACACTAAAGGATCTCCTGTACTGCAGACATATCTGTGGAGAAGCAATCCAATATCCCCTTGATAATCTGGATCAGTCACCTCTCCTAACACTTTATTCCTTTCTTAGTCTACTGGCTTAAGGGCTTCAGAAGCCCAAAGTGGCCAGAGAGAAAATTCTGAGCTTCCAGTTCAATGGGATATTTGTTGTGGCTCCTGGTAAGAGTACTCCTTCTTTACCAATACTTCTAGACCAGCCGGAAGAAAGGTTCTGGGAACAGGAAGCAAACCCTTTTTAATGAGTCACTAGTGGTGATAATGAATGAATTGTCACTCCTTGATTTCTAGACCTGTGGAGCTACCATATATTGGACACTGATTCAAAGCACATACCATCTTCTGGAGAACCCTGTCCCAGCCCTTCAGGCTGTTGCCCCATAATTGGCACTGTAACTGTTTCTTTAAAAGGCTACCCCATCTTTCTATCAAGCCAGGTGCTTCAAGATGGTGAGGAACATGGTAAGACCATGATGGATCCCATCATCATGGGCCCACTGTCACACCTCTCTGGCTGTGAAGTGAGTTCTTCAGTCAGAAGCAATACTGTATGGAATACCATGACAGTGATTAAGACATTCTGCAAGTCCATGATGGTGGTTTTGGCAGAATCATTATGTGCAGGAAAAGAAAATTCATAACTAGAATTAGTGTCCACCAGTAATGACAAAGCATTGTCCTTTCCATGGAGGAAGTGATCCAGTGAGTCAACCTGCTACCAGGTTGCTAGCTCATTACCTTGGGTTATGGTACCAGGTCTGGGGCTCAGTGTTGGTTTCTGCCTTTGAGAGATCTGACACTCAGCAGCAGCTATAGCCAGGTCAGCCTTTGTGGGTGTAAGTCCATGTTATCAAGCCCATGCATAAACACCATCTCTGCCACCATGGCTGCTTTGTTCATGGACCCATTGGGCAGTAATAGGAAAAGAGGCTAACTATCACGGAATATCTACTTGATTATTGAACTCCTCCTTGGCCATAGGTGCCTTTTGATGAGCATTTACATGGGACACAGTATCTTTACATTCTCCATCCACTTGGAGAAATCTATGCACATACTTCTTCCACCATTGTCTTTATCACTAATTTTTCCAGTCTCTGAACATCCAGCCAACCCATTGGCTATGGCCCATGAGCCAGTGAACAATCATACATCTGGCTGTTTTTCCTTTCAAACAAAATGCATAACATGTGCGTTGCCTGACATTCTGCCCACAGTGAAGATTTATTTAAACCAGTGTTTTCCAGGGTTGTTTCAGAAAGGGGTTGTAATGTTGCAGCTGCCCACTTCTGGGTGGTGCCTGCATAAGATTTATAAAACATAAGTAAAACAGGATCTAGTCTCCTTTTCCTCAGACAAGCAATTATAGGGCACACCTCCTGAGGCTACAGGTGCATGCTTGGCAGAAGATGGCATTTTAACAGGAGTAGATAGCTTAGGCATTTGGGAAACTTTTTCATGTAGCTTGCTTGTGCTTTCAGCACCTGCTTGGGCCCATTCACATATACACCACTTTCATTTGATAATAGATTGCTGCTGTGTATGTCCCACTTTATGACTCGGTGAATCAGAGATCACCTAGTTCATGATGAACAGCTCAGGTCACATGATAACTTAGTGGTCCATTGTCAAATATTCAGTTTTCACTAAGACCCAAAAGCGTGCCAAGAGCAGTCTCTTAAAGTGGGAATAGTTGTCTGCAGATGGATGATAGTAGAGCCACTTTCTGAGTCACATGGCATATGGGCCTGAGTAACCCACCCAATTGATGAATGGCTGTCTCCAGAATTCAAATGGGCCCACTAAACATTGTGCTTTCTTGGTGGTGGAAGGGGCCAGGTGCAATAATTTATCCTTTGCCTTGGAAAGAATATCTGTGCTTCTAAGAATTTCTCTGAGGTAGAAGACGTTTGAATTTTGGTTGGATTTATTTTCCACTTCTGATGCTCATATGTGTTACTAATGAATCCAAAGTGGTTCCTACTTCCTGTATACTTGGTTCAGTCAGCATAATGTCATCAGTATAGTGCACCAATGTGATATTTTGTGGAAGAGACAGATGGTCCCTTCAAACTAAGTTATGCCACAAGGATGAAGGATTAATATAACCCTGAAGTAAAACTGTAAAGGTATAATGTTGATATTGATAACTAAAAGCAAATTACTTCTGGTGGTCCTTATGGACAGGTACCAGAAAAAAAAGGCATTTACTAGATCAATAGCTATATACCATGTATCAGGAGATGTGTTAATCTGTTCAAGTAAGAACACCACATCTAGTACAACAGCTGCAATCCAAGTCACTACCTGACTGAGTTTTCAATAGTCAACTGTCATTCTCCACGATCCATCTGTCATCTGCACTGCCCAGATAGGAGAGTTAAAGGGAGATGTGGTGGGAGCTACCACCTCTGCATCTTTCAAGTTCCTAATGGTAGCAGTAATTTCTGCAGCTTCTCCAGGGATGTGTTTCTGGTTTTGATTCACTATTTCCCTGTCAGAGGCTTCCATTTAGCCTTTCCAATCATAATAGCCCTCACCCCACAGGTCAGGGAACCAATGTGAGAATTCTTCCAACTTCTAAGTATACCTATCCCAATTATACATCCTGAAACTGGGGAAATGACCACAGGATGAGTTCAGGGACTGACTGGATCTGTTGTGAGTCAGACTTAAACTAAAACCCCATTAATTATTGACCTCCATAAGCCCTTACTAACTGGAGGGCCACAATGTTACCTGGGGTCTCACAGAATCAGTGTCAGTTCAGAACCAGTTTCTAATAGATCCCAGAAACTGGTTGTTTCTTTCCCCAGTATACAGTTATCCCAGTAAAAGATTGTGGGTCCTGTTGGAGGACCTTGCTATCAAAGTCACAGTCTACCATGTCTGGATAGCTCTCTGAGCTTGGTACAAAATGAAGGACTCCCTTTCTCCGTGGTGTTTCCTCCTCTCTTCTCAGTTTCCCCTCAAAAAAACAAAGAAACAAACAAAAACAACCAAAACAAACCCCTGTTGCCTCCCACTTCCCTATGCCTGCCACCCCACCCTCTCCCACTTATTGGCACTGACATTCCCCTACACTGGGGCACAGAACCTTCACAGGGCCGAGGTCCTCTCCTCCTATTGATGATTGAATTTGCAATCCTCTACTATACACATGCTGCCTGAACAATCAGACCCCTCCATGTGCAGTCTTTGGTTGGTGGTTGAGACCCTGGGAGCTCTAAGGGTACTACTTAGTTCATATTGTTGTTCGTCCTAAGGGGCTGCAAACCCCTCAGCTCCATTGATCCTTTCTCCAACTTCTTCACTGGGGACCCTGTACTCAGTTCGATGGATGGCTGTGAGCCTCCACATCTGTGTTAGTCAGGTACTGTCAGGGTTAGAACAAACACGGTATGCACTCTCTGATAAGTGGTTATTAGCCCAGAAGTTTGGAATACAGGAAGAACAACCCACAAACCACAAGGAACTCAAGAAGAAGGAAGACCAAAAGGTGAACATTTCATTCCTTCTTAAAAGGGGGAACCAAATACCCACGGAAGGAGTTGCAGAGATTAACTATGGAGCAGGGACTAAAGGAAGGGCAAGCCAGCCTTAATACAGCTATCTCCTGAGAGGCTCCTCCTCTCTTCTTAAACATAATTGGTGTCACTGCCTGGCTTTATTTGGAGGAATACCCTGCACAGAGCTTCCTGCAAGTACTGCATGCATCAGCAATGAGTCTTTCCTCCTGCCTGTATGGTAATTAGGTACTATGTTATGACCAATCAATACTTCCTGCCCATATGACAATTAGGTACTGTGTTATAACCAATCAGCCCTTTCTACCCCTATCCCTGAGAACCTTTGTATACTTTACTCTTGGAAAAATAAAATGAGCTGTCTCTTTGAAGCTGACGCCTGGAAGTTCTTCTCATCATACAGCCTTCTAAATCTTGCTCACAGCTTCTGCTCCCTTTGCTCTTGTGGGCTGGTGGCCAATGAACTATGACAAAGAAGGAGACCCATCAGTCCCTCTGGGGAAGTACTAGAGAAAGGGTAATAGTAAAACTTTTATATATTTAACCCAGGTCCTTCCTCAGGGGAGCCTAACCTTCTCTTCATTCAAGGGATTTTGTGTCAATTAATGACTCAAGTCTGGAAATTGGTCCACAGGCCAAGATTCCCTTTGGTCATGATCCAATGGAGCCTTTCCTTCATTTATTTGAAAATTTTTCTGCTTATATAGATCAAACAAACAAACAAACAAACAAACAAACAAAAACCAATAGGCTTTTTGTCTATTTGATGCCTGGAAACAACATGCTTGATTAGCTAGTACCACAAGTCCATATGATCCATGTCACCATCAAATTATGGGTTAGGCCACTATGGACATAGCTTTATTTGTGCCACTCCTTATAACTAGGACCGTCTTGTCTTTGGTGACTCTGTGCTGCCAGCTGGCTCCTGTGATCTCAGGGCAAATTAAATTCACTACATTTAATCCATCCAACTGAGTGGCAGTGTCTTCAACCCTAAGGTCTAGCACAAGAAAAATATACTGGTGCCCCTCTTACCATTTCTTGTCTTATAGGACTAGTGAAGGGATATGTTCTGGACCTTCCCATTGTGGAGAATTAGGTTTTTATATTACACACCCACTCTAACACTGAAGATTCCTTGAGCCTTAAGATCCCCCACTAGGCCCCTAAAATCAACACTAGGCCAAGGGAAACTGTGTATCTCCAACTGTTTTTCAGCAGGCCATCTTTTGACAAATGCTCCAGCCAACCATTCAGACTTTTGACACCTTTAACTTTGTGAGTTTCCGTGTTAAACCTAGAATCTCCACTCAGAAGGTCCATATCAATAAACTTGGCCTGATCTAGTTATAAAACTTTCACCATTACCCCACACCCTTAAAATACATTTCTACACATATTCCCCAGCCTTCTGTGTGAATGGATTAGCAAACTCATTAAGCTCTTTAGTAGTGCTGCACATCTCGTGGATGACACTCTCTATCTCCCCTCTAGGAGCCTCCTTAACCTTAAGGCTGATAACACGCCTAGAGGTAAGTATTGATGGGCCCCAAGGGACATCAGTATTGTCTTGCTTGGCATTTTCTTCAGAGAAAGTCACTGCTAGTTTAGTAGACGAAGAGTTCATTTCCTCAGTCAAAGGCAGAAAAGGTTAGATTTCAGGGAGTGGGGTTTGAGTACATCTTCTGAGGGTGGAGAGACTACTTCCTCAGGTGAGATAAACACTTGGGAATCTGAAAGCTCAAAGTTCTCAGCTTCAATAGGGTCCTCCCACATACCCCTATCCTAAATTGCAGGATCCCATTTCTTACCAATTAGTGCCCTTACTTTAACCACCGACACCTTCTGAGGCTGGGACTTGGATTTTTGCTGTAATTCAACCAACCTTATAATGGAGGCTTTGATTTGATTTTCTGAAACTTGAGCTCTGTGGAGAGAAGATTCTCTTCCAGAGCACACTTAGAAACCTTTAGACCAGTGGTTTCCAAGCAATGGTTGCTTGCTATCCCTTTGGGAGTTATAAATCAAATATCTTGCATATCAGATATTTACATTATGATTTGTAACACTAGCAAAATTATAGTTATGGAGTATCAATATAATAATTTTATGCTTGGGATCACCACAACATGAGGAACTGTATTAAAGGGTCACAGCATCAGAACAGTTGAGAATCACTGAGTTAGACTGTTTATACACACTTGGATCAGGTCAGTTTTATCACAGAGTTCATTGTTATACTTTGGTGTATCCTGAGATGCTAGAATTTGGTGAATTTTGTCATGGAACTCATCATTTTCTAGGTCAGTTTATCCAGGGATTCTAGGAACAACCAATCATCACCATTTTTCTTACTTTTCCAAAAATTTGTAGACGGTTTTCTATAGAGCGCCACTAAATCTGTTGCCTCTCACAACTGATGGACCAGGATTCTCACTACATTTGTTTCTTTGTTTGTAAAGTGGCTACACCATGGGCTCTCAGTATTCTTTTAGTTTTAGGAGAGGTTCAGCAGCTTGAGGTGTTGGCAAAATGCAAAGCCTATTCCAGATTCTTAAAAAAATTTATGCTTATACTTCTGTTGTTCTAGAGCCACTTCTGGTACCAAGATCTGTGTTAGTCATGGTTCTCTAGAGTAACAGAATTTATAGAATACATACATATATATGTACATATAAAAGGGATATATATCCCATGTATATATATATATATACATATATATGTGTGTGTGTGTATATATATATATATACACACACACACATATATATGTGAAATTTTTTACAGGGCTGTGGTCCTGATTATGCAACAATGACAGGTCCACAAATCTAGTAGTTGTTCAGTCCATAAGGCTGGATGTCTCCAATGATCTTCAGGAAAAGCCAGGATGCTGAAGAAGTAGGCTCCAATGCCAGTGAAGGAATGGACTTGTCAGCTAGGGTGAGAGCAAGCAGGCAAAGAGAACAAGCTTTTTTCTTCCAGTACTTTATATAGGCTGCCATAAGAAGGTGTGGGACAGATTAGAGGCAGATCTTCCCATTTCAGAAGAGCAAGATTAAAAGTGGGTCTTCCCACTTCAAATGATTTAACTAAGAAAAATTCTTCATGGTATACCAAGTCTCTTGGGTTTTAGTTAGGCCAAATGTTGTCAAGTTGACAGCCAGGAATAGCCATCATTCTTTGTCTAGCATATTTCTGTCTTGTTATAAAGTAAAGGCTAACAAGTACTTCCTTATTCAGTGTTGTAAAGTTTTCTTTGTAGAGATCATTCACATTATATTTATTCCAAGGTGTTTTTTGAGACTATCATGAATGGGATTGCTTTTTTTTTTTTTAAATTTCATTCTCAGTACCTTTGTCATTGGTATACATGAAGGTTATTAGCTTTTAATTTAATATTTATTTTATTTTATGTATATGGTTGTTTTGTTTGCATGTATGTATGTGCACCAGTGCATGCCTGGTGCCTGTAGAGGTCACAAGTAATCTTCAGATCCTTTAGAACTGGAGTTGCGAATGGTTGTGAGCCACCGCATGGGAGCTGGGAACTGAATCCCACGTCAGAACAGCAGGTGCTCGTGCCTGATGGATGAGCCACCTCTCCAGCCCAGGCTGCCAGTTCCGGATGTTGACTTTTTCTTGCCATTTTACTTGGAGTGTTTGTCAGTTCTAAGGGTTTCCTGGCTGAGTCTTCAGGGGTTGTTAGTTGCAAAGTGTATCATCTGCACATCATCTGCAAATGGAAGTGCTTTGACTTCCCTCATATGTATACCTTTTGCTTGCTTTTCTGATTTTTATTGTTCTAGGTAACACTTCCACTACTGAACTGAATGAAAATGGAGAGACTGAACACCCTTTCTTGTTCTTGGTTTTAGTATAAATGCTTTGAGTAATATAATGTTGGCTATAGGTTTGTCACATATAAGCTTTATTATGTTCAGATGTATTTCTTCTAGTTCAAGTTTTTTCTTTTTGTTTTTAATGAGGAAGAGTTTGATAATGCCCCTTCCTTTTTATTTTATAGACTAGTTTGGGAAGAATTGGTGCTAATACTTCTTTGAAGTTCTGGCAATATTCAGTAACAAATTCATTTAGACCTGGACTTTCTTTAATTTGAAGATTTTAAGTTATTATTCTAACTTTGCTGCTCGTTATAGATATGTTTAAATTGTTTAATATCATCTTAGTTTAATTTTGGTACATCATAATCATCTAGGATTTTGTCCATTTTAGGCTTTTTGATTTAATGGAATATGTGTTTTTATGGGAAGACATAATTTACATTTCATTGGTTATTTGTTGTAATGGTTCCCTTTCACCTCTAATTTTATTAATTTGGGTTTTCTCTCTTTCTTTATTTAGTTCGGCCTATAGCTTGTCAAGCTTGTATGTCTTTTCAAGAACCAGTTCTTTGTTTAATTGATTCTTTGTATCGTTTTCTTCCATTTCATTAATTTCTATCCTGACTGTAATGTTTTCTTTCACTTATTGAGTTGTGACTTGAAGTTTTCTTGCCCCCACCCCCAAATCCTTAAGGTACATTGTAACTTTAATTTTTTCAAAGCCTATTTTTAATGATGGTTCTTAAACGCTTTAACCTCCCTTCTAGCCCACCACCCACCAGAGGTAGTGGAAAAGAAAGGCTATAGGGGAAGTGGACCTGTTTAGAAAGGGTTCTTTGGAGCAAAGCCCATCTGCATTGTTAGGTAATCAATCAGCAGTTCAGTTCCCAGGAGTCAGCAGCAGCAATTCACTCGCAAACACTATATGGATACTCTAGCTGTCCAGTTCAGTAGAGTTGGGATAGCAAACACAAATCAGTCATAGTGGCACTACCCAGCAGAGACAGCCAGGCCTTCCTGCCTTGGCATGAGTCAGCAGGAGGTGTTCAGACCAGCAGGAGCCGTTCTCAGCTGTGCCTTTCTCAGCAAAGTAAAGATCAGTGAAGACTCTAGACCAGCAAGCGTTGCACAGCTATCTTTACCAGCAAGCCAAGCTCAGCCTCCATCACTGTTCGTGGAGTCCTTTTTATACTCCCTTCAAACATCATGCATCCTCCACAGGTCTTTCCTAGCACATATGTCTATCTTAGCTGACATCACTCTGCCAATCAGCCCCCATTTTTGTGGAAGCAGCAAGAAACTGCAGTATACCTCTCTTTATGGAGTCCCAACAAATGGAGCTCAACTATGCACTGTAAGGTGGACCAATACATGCTTGTCATTATCGAAGAATCCTTCATCATGTGTCCTTTCACATTCTTGCTTTAGCAGAACATCCTTTCACCTGTGTCTGCTTTAACCAAACTGAGAGGCTACTCCATCTTGGGGCCTTTATTTTAAAAGCCTGAGAATTTAACCTGCAGCTGAATCCAAGCTGCACCCAAGTACTAGGAAGAACGCCATGACTTATCCCTGGCCCATACACCAGGGTTACTCCCTAGAAACTCCCTAGCAACAGCCAATCAAGAGTAGTCTGATTGTTCTGGATGTACTTTCAGATCGTTTGTGATTGTTCATGGTTTTGCTTCAGAGCACCGACCTGTCAGCTTACAATAATCATTGAGTTAGATGCTTGACAGACTGAAACCCCTTTGCTTGCTTATCATTTCCTATAAAACTTTGTCCTGCTGAGGGCTCAGGGCTTCACCCTCTCATAAGGATTGGTGGTAAGCCCAAGCTTGAGCTTGAGTAAAAAGATCCTGGTGAGATTGCATCTGAATTGGCTCCTTGGTGGTCTTTTGAGGTTCTCAATCCTGAACCCCAAATGTTCACAACAAACCGTTCCTTCATGAGTTTGCCTTAGCTTTTTATCTGTGTCTGCTTCAGGAAAACACTCTTTCATGTGTTTGCCCCAGAAAGACACATCCAACACAACTGACTTTCCGAAGAATCCTTAAGTTTCCACTTCAGTGCATCATTAAGTTATTGAGGTTTCTCCGGGTAGATACTTAGGGCTCTAAAGCTAAATCCCCCTCTTGGAACTATTTCCCCTCATCTCATAAAGTTTGGTTCATTGATTTTTCATCTTCATTTTGAGCTAGGAATTTTTAAGTTTTTAATTGATTTCTTTAAGGATCCATTCATCATTCAATGGTAGGTGGTTGTTAGGCATGGCGGCCCATGCCTTTAATCCCAGAACTTAGGAGGAAGAGGCTGGGGATCTCTGAGTTTATGGCCTGTCACGTCTACATAGCAAATACCAGGCCATCCAGAGATACACAGTGAGACCCCATCTCACAAATAAAATGTGGGTTGTTTAATCTCCTTCAGTTTATATATTTCCTAGGTTTTTCCTTGCTTTTCCTGTGTATAGTTTTCTATTGAGATCATGTAAGAATACAAAGTGTTATTTCAGATTTCCTGTGTTTGTTGAGCCTTGCTTTGTGTCTAATGATCTATTTTAGAAGAAGTTCCATGAGATGATGAGGAAAAAGTGTATTCTGTTGTGTTTGGATGGAATGTTCTGTAGATGTTACACCCATTTGATCGATAATGTTTTTAATTCATGTACTTATAGTTTGCCAAGAAGACCTGTCAGTTTGTGAGGGTTGGGTACTCCATTTACCCACGACTGTTGTGCTGGGGTAAATATGTAACCTTACATCCAATAATATTTGTATAATATAATAGTATTTGTATATAATTTCTAATATAAAATTAGAAACCATCTGTGCTCAGAATATAGGTTTAGTTTAATAATATCTTTTTAATGGACAATTCCCTTAATCAGTATGAAGCGAATGTCTATCATTTTTCATTAGTTTAATTTTGAAGTCTGTTTTGTCAGACATTGGAATAATGATGCCTGGTTGTCTCTTAGGTCTATTTAATTAAAGTGTATTTTCTCTTCTCATGCTAAGATGGTGTCTATCTTTTGCACTAAAGTGTGTTTCATGGAGATGCCAAGAAGATGGTTCCTATTTTTAAAAGAAATCTACTAGTCTATGCCTTTTGATTGGAAAATTCAAACTATTAATATGCAGAATTATCAGTGAAAAGTATGTATTGATTCTACAATATCTGATCCCCATCCCCTCTTCTTTTCTTGGTTAACTCTTACTCTAATGTGGTTTATTCTTTTCCTGCAGCCCAGTGAATGGATTTGTTTTTCTCTTCCTAACTCTGAGAAATTTTCTGTTATAATTCTTTGAAAAATATTTTGTATGCCTTTAGAACAAGTTTCTTCTATGCACATTACCAAGGAGTTGGTCTTTTCAGAGTGTAGTGGCTATCTCAGAATTCCCACTGGTATCTTATATTTATTTTATCTTTGTTTTTATATATCATTCAGTTATTTCACCTGTTCTCAAGCTCAGATATTCTGGCCTCTCCTTGAGCCATGTTATTCGTGAGACTGTTCACAGAGCTTTGGATTTACTCATGTTTTTATCTCCACATTTCGCCATTTTTCTTAAGTACTTTTTGTTGTTGAATTGCCCTATCATGTCCTCTATCACCCTTCTTACTTCATCCAGCTTTTTGTGTTCTCAATCAGATTGCTTTTTTCTTTGATTTCCTGAAACATACTTAAATAATTATTTAATTTCATCTAACCATTTTAGGTGGCATGATTGTAGGACTAGTAATATTTGGAGGAGTTATAGTAACTTATGTTTCTCATATCACTATGTTGGTACTTTTGCATCTTTTTGTTGTTGTTGTTAATTTGAATTTTAAAGAAATCAGCTGTATTTTTTTCAGTCAAAACATTTGTAGTGTTCAAGTGGCACTTGGATGTGGTAGAGTTGAGTGAGTAGTTTAAGATATAGTTTCTTAGTCTAAGGGCTCAGGGTAACTGGCATGAACTCTATATTATTCCCTAAGTAGAATATTAATTGTATGGCACAGACAGAGAAATTGGCCCAGAGACCTGCCTCTGTGCCAAATGGTAGCTTGGGTAAGTGGAGGACACCCAGAGGCTGGCCCATTGCCACAGGCACGGGTGGGCTGTAGGCACACAGAGGCCTGCCTTAAGTCATACCACAAGGTTCAGGCAGGCAGAGGACACCCAAAAGCTCGCCTGCCATCAGGCTATGCAGAGGAGGCCTGCCAGCTGTGTGGCCCATCTGCAGCAAGAGCCACTCTATTATGCAAGTGTGTGGTGGACAGATGGGAGAGAGTTGGAGCACTATGAAGAGAGGTGGAATTGGAGATGTGAGGGTGAGAGGAACAGCCCAACATCTACCCCATCTATGAAGTTTTGGAGCATGTGAAAGGGCTGGTCCTTTAGATCCAAAGCTTCAGGATCTCCACAACACAGGGCAACAACAGGGTGTCGGAGAGGAGGCCTGGTGAGGATCCAGTATTGATAGTGTAGCAGAAGCCAGAGGCCTCTTACCAGACCAATGAGTCACTGCAATGAACATTTGCAAGCAAAGATGTATGGACAAAAGGGTATACTGTGGGACACACTGTGACATACTACAGCTTCCATAATGAGATGTTTTCTATGCTTTATTTTATTTTTTATTATTTTTGTTTTTTATTTTCTTTTGTGAGGGAGTTTGCAAGGGAAGAGGACAGATACGAAGGGATGGGGAGATGAGTGAGATGGAGGTGCATGACGTGAAACAAAGAATCAACACAAAGTTTTTTACAAAAGAATATTACTTTGAAGAGCAACTACAACTGCTGATTTTATATAATGGTTATTTGTCTGGAACTTCATCGAATGGAAGCTGGGTCTATGGAATTGGTAATTTTAGGAAGACGCAGGTTGCTTTGGCTTCTCATATTTCCTGTCTTTCCGCATTAGGTCTTGTATCTCTGGGATTTGATCACTGGTTATGTTTATTAAAAAAAATCAATATTTTTTCAATGGAAGTATTTTTAGTGATCAAATGATGCTAAGTAATAATATGGTTGAGGTACTTTTTGGTTCTCTGGTTTGGGGTGAGCTCACATGCTCTGCTCACATGCTCGTCAAGTTCAGCCCCATGTACTTCCAACACTACAGTACTAACTGCAGAAGCAGCTATGACTGATGTTTAAGTCCATTATGAAAACACTATAGTGCTCATCTTAAAATAATTGCTTCTTCAATCCCAGTTGTGAAGTAAAGGTGCAAATATAGTGCTGTGTGCACTGAGAGACTTGCTGGTAAAGGTACCGATATGAAGAAAGAGCAATACTGGTGGTTAGGATTAGGCACTAAGAAAAAACAGGAGGGAAAAGCAAATACAAGGAAGAACTGTGAAACAAGGAGAAGACATAAGGTGAGCAAAGAGGGAGAGGTAGAGGAGAGAGAGAGTGAGAGAGAGGGAGGGAGGGAGCTTGTTCAATAAGCTGACATTAGCGATTCAAAGTACTGTCAAAGTGAATAGCTCCCCTGCCAATAACTGTGGCAGTCTCTTTGCCTGGCTCTGTCTTGGCAGTTCTCTGCAGGGTCAGTAGCTCCCTCTGGGTGGTCTGTTGTGGGCCCATCTATCTAGACTACAGCTCAGACCAGGTAGTTTGAATATTGCATGGTTCAGAGTCAAAATTGCTCTGCTCCACCGAAGGTCTGCAGGCTGTTTAGAGTGTATTCCCTTGACCTATGGCTTTCTAGAGTGGATGAAATTTTGCCTCTAGGGTTGACAAGTCATGGACTTCACAGGGGTCTTTTTTAAAATGGCCTTTGCCATAGCTCTGTTGGGATAGTAAACGCAGGGGAGAGAAGATTTTCCCAACCTTCATCTCCCTCTGCAGGCACACCTGCCTTGTGTAGCTTTTGTCTCCGCCCTCCCCTTTCTGTTAACTGAAAGACAGTGCACAGCTTCCCAGTCTTCCTTCTTGCTTTAAGCCGTGGTTGTCACACTCTGCAGTTGGACTGCTTTTGCTGGGAGGAGAACATTCCCAAATTGGAGCTAACTACTCTAAGGAACTCTCTCTCCTTCTGTTTCACTATGAAGTTTCCTATTTTATAGAAACTAGCATGTCTCCACCATCACCCACCTCTTAGGACATCTGTACCCCAGATACCTCAGAATGTTCCTGAGATTTTAGCAGTCTGTGAGTGGGTGTCGTCCACCATCTTCTGGAAGCTTGGCTTGAATGTTCATGCTTTTTATAGTGTCTGCTTCAGAATATACTAATTTAATTTTAATGAAATATAGCTTATCCATTCTTGGTATCATACCTAAAGCATGACTACTAAACCCAAGGCCATCTAGGTTTGCAAGCATGCACTCACATATGCATGTGTGTGGTCATACTTGGACACACACACACACACACACACACACACACACACACACACGGAAAACAGTGATCAGTGTTGGCTCTTTCTCATTTGATCTCTGCCCTTTTTCTTGTGACAGTGTACTGAGAGTCAGTCTCTCACTGAGCCTGGAGCTCGTTGATTCATCTGGACTGGTTGGCTAGCAAACCCCAGGCATCCTTCTGTTTCTACACCCTCAGTTAATTGCAAGCCACTGGGTGTGACTTTTATGTGGGCTCTGGCAACTAAGGTCTTCACACTTGTGCAGCAAACATATTATCAGCTGAGCCAGCAACCTCCATGCCTATTTTAGAACTTCTATTACATTTCAGTGTGTGTGTGTGTGTGTATACCAGCCACCTCTATGCCTATTTTAGGAACTTCATAGTTCTGTATTTTACAGTAAATTTTTGTAAGGTTATAATGTCTGTGTCTACAGACTCATTGTCTTTTTTTCCATGTGGATATCTGTTTGTTCCAAAACACTTTTAAGGTGTCTTTCATTTTGTTTATTATATTACCTTTGGTCCTTTGTCAAAGAAATATTGACTGTATAAGATGAATCTATTTGTGCTCCATTGATCTATTTGCTTCTTCCTTCACTGATACCAGGATGTTCTCATTGTGGGAGACTTATGTCGGGTCCTGAGTTTGAGTAGTGGTCATTTCAGCTTCTCCTCAATGTTACATAGACTAGGTAGGCCCTTTTGCCTGTTGTGCTTTGACTATGCTTACCCCAGGGAGTGGCACTACGGGAAGGTGTGGCCTTGTTGGAGGAAGGGTGTCACTGTGGGGATGGGCTTGAGACCCTCCTCCTAATCATATGGGAGGCAGTCTACTCCTGGCTTCCTTTGGATGAAGATGTAGAACTCAGCTCCTCCAATGCCATGCCTGCCTGGAGGCTGCCATTCATGGTAATGGATTGAAATCTTTGAACCTGTAAGCTAGCCCTAGTTAAACGTTGTCCTTTATAAGAGTTTCCTTGGTCATGGTGTCTGTTCACAGCAGTAAAACCCTAACTAAGACACTGTGTAAGCATTAGAATCATTTGATAATCTCTGTAAATTGTGAGGTTTTAATGGGAATTGACTGCAGTTTAATTTGGGAAGAACTGATCTCTAGAGAGTCCTAAGTCTTCTTAACTACAAACATGTGATGTTTTTACATTTACTTGGTTCTTGATCAGAGTCTTATACTTTTCACTCTATAGTTCTTACAACTTTGTAAGGTCTATACTTAAGCATTTTGGGAGTGTGCACATATTGTTTTTGTTTGTGTCCGTGTGTGTGTATTATTGAGGATTGACTAAGACCTCGTGCATGCTATGCAAGCATCACCATTGAACAATATCCCCAACATTAAGGATGTGTTTTTAATTTCATATTCTATTTGTTTTGTGTTGTAATACAGGAAACTGATTGACTTTCATTAACTTTGCATCTTGCAATCTTGCTATAGTTGATTATAAACTATACATATTTTCTTGTTAATTCTTTCTGGAAGGGAGCTGGAGAGATGGCTCAGCAGTTAAGAGCATTGACTGAATCGGGAAAGGGGATAGCATTTGAAATGTAAATAAAGAAAATATACAATAAAAAAAAGAAATGACATACAAAAAATTATTTCTGGAATTCTTCCATGAATTTTAAAATGCAAATGGATAATTATATAACTAAGGCTATACTTCTAAATTGTTAAAATGTAAGAGTAGTCTTAGCAAAATCTTGTTCTTTCTTTTCTTTTCTTTTTTAGTTATTTCAAGAGAAAGTAGATCTCAATGAATTTATTTCATCACCACAATTACATATTTTAAAATTATGATAAATTAAATACAACATATAATTTTCCATGTTCAGTCATTCTAAGTGGGTGGCTCGGTAGGTTAAGTATATTGACTTTGTCATGAAATTAATCTCTAGAATATTTTAATCATGAAACACCAAATCTCTATGTGCACTTAGCAAATAGGTCCTCGTTCTCCCTTCCACTATGACAACCACAGATCTACTTGCCATGTCTATGAATTTGATTCCTCTTGATACCTCCATTCAGTGGAATGATATACTTGTCTTTTTGTGACTGGTATATTTCTCTTAGCACCATATCTTCAACGTCCATCCATCTGTGTTGTAGCATATGTCAGAACTGCCTTTTTTTAAAAGGCTGAATATCCCAATGTGTATGTGTATACACCACATTTTGTTTATCCATTCATCTGTTGGTGGACATTTGGGCTTTTTTACCTTTTCACTGTTTGAATAATATTGCTATTGACATGAAAGTGTAGATACATGTCAGAGTTCTTCCTTTGAGTTTGTTTGGGCATGCATAGAAAGTGGTAATGATGGATCATACAGTAATTCTATTTGAAGGTGTTTTAGGAGCCATCATGCTATTTACAAATGACTGCACCATAACCGTCTATTTACCATTGCCATTTCTAGGAATAGCAGGCAATGGTCCCCATCTATCTTGCCAACATTGTTTTGTTCTTGCTTTTAAAAACAGACCTTTATTCAGCTGCAAAGAAATGAAAAATTCAAGAAAATAGACAGATATGAAAATAATTTCATTTCTCTTTATTAAAAGTAGCTTCTTTCTTAATATATCCTGATTATAGTTTCTGCTCCATCCACTCCTCCCAATTCCTCTCTACCTCCCGTACCCTCCAGATCTATTCCTTTTCTCTTTCTCATTAGAAAATAACAGGCTCCTAAGAGACAATAGCCAAACATGACAAAAAATAAATAAAACAAAGCAAAAACTATCATATAAAAGTTGGACATAGTAGTCCAACGGGAAGAAAAGAGTCCCTAAAAGCAGGTGTAAGAGTCAGAGACACACAATTAAGAAGCTCCATAAAAATACAGAGCTAATAGCTATAATATATATGCAGAAGATATGGTAGAGACTCATGTAGGCCTGTGCTTGCTACTTTGGTCTCTATGAGCTCGTACGAGTTTATTTAGAGGACCTTGCTCTCCTGATATTCTCCATAGGCTCTGGTTTTTACAGTTGTTCAGTGTCCTCTTCTGTGAGATTGCCTGATTTGATGGAGGCCTCCCATTTAGACTCTCTATATAATGTCTAGTTGTGAGTCTCTGCATCTGTTCCCACCTGCTCCCAGAGGAAGCCTCTCTGATGATGACTGGAAAAGGCACTAATAGATGAATATAGCAAAATATCATTAAAAACCATTTTATTGAGTATACATGGAGGGAGCCATGACTCCAGATACATATGTAGCAGAGGATAGCCTTATCTGACATCAGTGGGAGGGGAGGGAGGCTTGATGGCCCAACGTAAGGGGATGCTAGAGGGGTAAGTTGGAAGTGGGTGGAGAAGTACCCTCAGAGACAAAGGGGAGGGGGATCAGGGAGTTAGATAGGTGGGTTGGTGGAGTGGTAACCGGCAAGGGGGATATCATTGGAAATGTAAACAATTTAAATGATTAATAAAAAGTTTAAAAAACCACTTTATTGATACTTAAAAAAAGCCAGTGTTCTATGTCTCTGGGCTATCTAGTCTCTGGTTCTTGTTTACCCAAGCAGTGCTGGTTATGGGTTCCTTCTCATGGAGTGGGCTTCAAGTCAAATCAGGCCTTTGTTGGCTACTCCCACAAGTTCTATGCCACCATTGAAGGACAGATTGTAGGTCAAAGGTTTTGTGGTTGAGTTGTTTTCCTCATTTCTCTTTCAGTATCTTGCAGAGTGTCTTACCTCAACCAAGAGACTAGAATGCAGGGGTAGAGCCTTCATGTAGGTACTAGCCCAACTTCTCCATGTTCAATTAGTTTTGTGAGTGTTGTCCTCAGCAATGGAGCTCCTGCTATCAGAACAATCTTTTGTCTTAGCAACAGCCTGGGTGGTTTGGAGATTTTCATGGGACCTCATTGGCCAACAACTTAATGACTGCAACCCAATCCTGCCACTGGAAATCTTACCTGGTGACAAGAAATGGTTTGTTGAGACTTCATATCCTCTGTTTCTAGGAGTCCTTATTGGGATCATTCCAGGGAGTTTCTACTGCACTAGGTTTCCACACCACCTCTCAAGAGCCCCCTGATTCCAGCCATCTCTCCCCACACTCTTATTCTCCACCTGCCACCTGACTTCTTCCTCTCATTCCCAACCATCCTCAGTTTACCCATCAAGTCTACTCTACTCTAATTGCTCCTCCTAGGAAGATGCATATGCTATCCACCAGACCCTCCTTTTTACCTAACCTCTCGGGATCTACAGATTATGGGTTGGTTATCATCTATTTAACTACTTATAAGTGAATACATATAATATTTGTCTTTCTGGATCTGGGTTATTTCCCTTAGGATGATTTTTCCTAGTTTTATCCATTTGCCTGCAAATTTCATGATGTCATTTTTTTAAAGCAGCTGAATAATACTTCATTGTGTAATTACACCATATTTTCCTTATCCATTCTTCTATTGAGAGACAGCTAGATTGCTTTCAGTTTTTGGCTATTATGAATAAAGCCTCAATAAATATGTTTGTGTAAGTGTCCTTGTGATGGGATGGAGTGTGATTTGGGTATATGCCTAAGAATGGAATAGCTGGGCCCTGAGGTAGATCAATTCCCAACATTCTGAGGAACTGCTATGTTGATTTCCATAATGGCTGTTTTCTATAGTGGCCTGATAGGATGCAGGGAGTTATTTCAATTTTCTTGCAGTTATTGAGATTTGTTTTGTGTCTAATTATATAGTTGATTTTGGAGAAAGTTCCAGAAGGTGCAGAGAAGTTATATTCTTTTGTGTTTGGGAAAAATGTTCTGTAAGTATGTTAGGTCCATTTGTTTAATGACATTATCCCAGTTTGGTCTTTGTTTAGATGACCTGTCCATTGGTGAAAGTGGGCTGTTGAAGTCTCCCACTATGGGTGTGTGAGGGTTAATATGTGATTTATGTTGTTTCTTTTACAAATATGGGTATCCTTGTGTTTGGGGCATAGATGTTAAGAATTGAAATGTCATTTGGTGGAGTTTTTCTTTGATGAGTATGTCATGTTCTTCCCTATCTCTTTCGCCTAGTTTTTGTTTGGTCTATTTTGTTAGATATTAATGTGGCAACACCAGCTTTCTTATTAGGTACATTTGCTTGGAATACTTTTTTCCAAACCTATACCCTGAGGCAATGTCACTCCTTGATGTTCAGGTGTGTTTCTTGGATTAGCAGAAGGATGGATCCTGTTTTCACATCCATTCTGCTACTCTATGTTTTATTGGGGGAATTGGGACCATTTATATTGAGAGATATTAATGACCAATGATTGTTGATTCCTGTTATTGTTGTTGTTGGTGGTGGTTGTGCTGGCTAGTGGTATATGTATGTGTTTCCCTTTTGTAGATTTTGCTGGTGTGAGATTATTTCCTGTTTTTTTTTTTTTTATGGATTTAGTTAACCTCCTCAAGTTGGAGTTTTCCTTCTAACACCTTCTGTAGGGCTGGATTTGTAGATAGTTATTGACTTTATCATGAACTATCTTATTTTCTCCATCTATGGTGATTTTTTCTGGGCATGGTAGTATGGGAGAGCATTTGTAGTCTCTTAGAGTCTGCACCACATCTGCCCAAGTTCTTCTGGCTTTGAGTTTCACTGAGAAGTCATGTAATTCTAACAGGTCCACCTTTATATGCTACTTGGTCCTTTTCCCCTTGCAGCTTTTAATAGCCTTTCATTGTTTCTGTGTGTTTAGTGTTTTGATTTTTATATGGAAAGAGTATTTTCTTGTCTAGTCTATTTGATGTTCTGTATGGCTTCTTGTATCTTCTTTTGGTTAGGAAAATTTTCTTCTATGATTTTGTTGAAAATACTTTCTGGGCCTTTTAGCTGGGATTCTTCTTCCTCTATTCTTCTTAGATTTGGTATTTACATAGTGTCATAGATTTCCTGGGATGTTTTGTGTTAGGAGTTTTAGATTTAACATTTTCTTTCACTGATGTATCCATTTTTTCTATTGAGTCTTCAATGCTTGAGAGCCTCTCTCCTATCTCCTGTATTCTGTTGGTGAAGCTTCCCTCTGTAGTCCCCATTCAAATTCCTAATTTTTTTCACATCTACAATTCCCTCAGTTTGCACTTTATTAATTCTATGTCCATGTTTATGTCTTAAACAGTCTTATTCAATTCCTTCAACTGGTTGCTTGTATTTTCTTAGATTTAAGGGGTTTATTTCCTCCAATTTTTTGTTTGTTTTGTCCTGGATTTCATTAAAGGATTTATCCATTTCCTCTTTGAGGACTTCTATCATCTCCATATAGTTGGTTTAAGGTCATTTTCTTGTGCTTCAGCTATCCTGGAATATTTAGGGCCAGCTCTGGTAGGAAAGCTGGGCTCTTTTGAGAACATTTTGCCCTTGTTATTGTGTTTTTATGCTGGCATCTAGGAATCTGCATCTGGGTGATTATATGACTAGGTGCTAATTTCTGGATTTGCCGTTATTGGGTGAGTGTTTTGTTCCTTGGTTTCTGATTTCTTTCTGGGTTTTCAGAGAATGTGATGCCTATGTGCCACCTGTTTTCCTGGCCTGCTCAGCTGGTGTGTTCACAGTGAACGCCTGCTGGTGTTAGAGGCTGAGATACTGAGATGAGTTGGGAGAAGAAAGACTGAAGATCTGTGCCATCCCTGGGGTGTGGGTCAGAGAGGAAAAAGAGACCACAGCAGGTTTTCTACTACAGAGTTGGGGATGACACTGAGGGAATTGATCTCAGTAACAGTAGAAAAGCTGCAAGGATGCCTGGCCTTCAGCAGACTCCTTGCTCTGACAGGAGCAGCAGGTGGGTCCTTGCTGAGGTTGGCGTCTGGGGAGAAGTAACAAGTCGGCAGAGGGAGGTTAGAAGGGGAAGAACTGTGGAATGCACAGGAGACGGCAGGGGGCAGGGCCATGCAGGCTGGCAGGGCCATGCAGGCTGGCAGGGCCATGCAGGCTGGCAGGGCCATGCAGGCTGCCAAGTGAGTTCTGCTACAGAGCTGAGCTCGGGGACTGGATCTGGGGAAACAGAACTTTATAGATGCTAAGAGAAGACAGGTGGGACTTGGAGTCAGAGACAAAAACCAGTATGTTACAACCATAGGAGATAGAGCATTAGCACCCCACACCATGGATCCCACATTTCCACATTTCCATGTGGCACAGTGGAAAGAAGGTTGAGAGAGGAAGTCTGAGCTAAAGGAGCTCAAATCTCCTATCACATGCTGGCTGTAGCAAGGGGTGTCAGTTACTCATTGCAAAAATCTGTGATGGAGAACTTTTTGTTTTAGGAAGTGTGGACAGAAACATTTGCTTAATAAACATTTTATTAGTAATATGAATAAAAGCAGGAGAAGAAATTTGTAAGGATTTATTATATATGTATAGGTGTTTTGCTCACACCACATGTCTGTGCTTGGTGCCTGGGGAGGTCAGAGGAGGGCACTGGCTCCTTTGGAACTGGAGTTATGGACAGTCATGAGCCACCATGTGGGTAGTGGGAATTGAACCTGAGTTCTCTGTAAGAACAAGTTCTTGTAACTACTGAATCATCCAGTCCCAAAGGAGGAAAAATTTAAAAGATGTTGATGAACAAGTTTAAATATTCTACCTTTGATGCTCCAAATGTATAGTTCCAGAATTTGAAAAAGCACATGCACTATGAAAACAACAGTTTAGGGACTTTTATTGAGGGTCACTTATGCTCTGCTGCATGTACTACGATCTTCCCTTCTATTAAAATCCACACGTGAAGATTTGTATCCATCAGGCCAATAGAAAAGAAATAAAAAGGGCAGCTTTCTTTTTGGCATTTCTGATGATTTACACCAAACCAAAGTGAACCATTCTGAGAGAACCAACATCTCCAACGTCCTGCAATAAAAAGATAAAAACAATTAAAACCATGATCAAACAGAGTAACACACCAACCTAACATTTATGTCTTTATTATTCTTAAGTATTTGAAAACAGTGAAAGGAAACAAAAATTCACCATGCTTATTAAACAGACCTGCATGTTTGCCTTACTCAGTGGCTATAAGTCTGATAGCAATTTATAAAGTCAATCCAGAACTAATGCATGAGGCATCAAAAGGCAGAGCACAAGGAACAGGATGAGGCTGCAGAGCATCTGCAGACGTCAGCAACAGACGTCACTGTGACTCTACCTCGATGTGGCGAGAGGCTCATAGAACATGCACTTCTTTCCTCTTTTAGTTTTAGTGTATGCGGATGGGGTGTGTGTAGGTGTGCATGTGCATGTGGAGGTCTGAGGTTGACAGCAGGTGCTCTCCACTCTTTTTATTGAGGCAGGGTTTCTCTGGTCTCAAGCTTGTTATTTCTGGCTAATGTAGTTATCTAGCTTGCCTCTCACTGCCTCCCAAGTGCTGAGATTACTTGAGACCATCATGCCTGCTTGGATTTTATGTGCATTCTGAGGATCTGAACTCAAGTCCTCCAGCTTGCTTTTGCCCCTCCCCCCCCTTTTTTTAAAATTTCTTCCTTCTACCCTTGATCCCCTGCTCTCCTGCTCCCACCCTCATCCCTGTCTTCTTCTTTTTCCCTCCAGTGATGCCAGAGTTTTCTTTAAAAAATATTTTTTCCTGAAATTCTTATTTCAGGAAATAAAATCCATCTGGTTCTTAAAATCTTTACAGCAGTGGTTCGCAGCCTTCCAAACACTTTAAGCTGCGGTGACCCCAACCATACAATTATTTTCATTGCTACTTCATAACTAAAATTTTGCTACTGTTATAAATCATAATATAATATCTGATATGTAGGATATCTGATATGTACCCCTGTGAAAGGATCATTCAACCCTCAAAGGGTCATAGCCCACAAGTTGAGGACCATTTTCTTCAGACATTGACTAGTATCCTTTTTATTTTATTTTATTTTTTACCTTTCATTTTTTATTTTGTCATATTCTTTAAAATTTATAAAATACTGTAACAATAAAAATGAGTATTACAAAAACTATTTGGTATAAAACAACAATCAATTGAACAGTCTTATGTAGATGCTTGTCTACAGCAATACATGTTTTTCTCAATATAAATTTTAAATAACTCCAAACATATTAATTGTATATTTTAAAATAATACATCGCTACTAGTATTTTTTTAAATGAACATAAATAGATAAAGTCTTTTTGTTTGTTTGTTTGTTGTGTTTTTAGTAGAGCTTAAAATCTTGGCTCTTACTGTAGTATAAGCCCAAAATAAGAACAATTTTTAGACATTGGAGTTCATTGAAATAAGGCTGCATTTCAAAGACCCTCACATCACCAAAGGATTTTACCTCCATCGTAGCTAAGCTGAGGGTTGAGAGTTCTGCTGTGCCAAGGAATGAACTGTGGGCACGATTTTTGCATACAGATTTCCTGCTATGGTCAAAACTATTTGACTTGAGTGATTTTCATTCTCCACCCACAGAAAATAGGTTACATTCATTTAAGAAATGGTGTGTGTATTAAGATGGTCTATCCATAAAGTCATTCACCAACTGTTTCAATGAACAATGGTTCTGCTTGGAGGGTGGCACAGACATCAGATGAGAGTAAGAATCTGGTTCATTGGCTGTGATGATTTTGAAAAGCATTCATCTCAGAGAACGGGTAGCTTATAAAGTCCTCTTCTTCAAACTTGGTACAATAGTTACAAATGGCAAGCAAAGCATTCAGTCTCACTCTTTGTTGTTCTCTTACAAGCCACCTCTCAAGTTAATTGTCTACTTTTCTTTTGGCCGTATAAATACATCTGAAATATGTAAGCTGTTCTGAAAACTATAGTATAGTGTAAAAACAGCAAATAAACAATTCTACTAATAGAGAGGCTGAGATAGGAGAAGCAAGATTTCAAGACTATTATGTGGTACACAGCAAAGACACTGTCATGTACAAACAAGCAGAAAGTGTATATGGATTGTGTAATATTGGACCTATTTTTCCAATTACCAAATTAGAGAGACCACTGAAATGACAGCCAACAAATTTCTAATTCCTCATATTTTTGGATTTCAATTGATTAGGATATGTTGGTAATATTGATTTTCATATTAAGATATTAAGTAAAAGTGATTGTTACTTCCTGTTGTTTTTGTTGTAAGAGGTGGAATTAGGTTTGTGTGGATTTGTTGAAAAATTAATTTCTTGCTTCTTCTAGGGTGTAGTTTTGTTCCTTACATTGATGTTTTCCATCTATTATCCTTTGTAGGGCTGGATTTATGGAAAGATACTATGTAAATTTCATTTTGTCATGGAATATCGCTTTCTCCATCTATGGTAATTGAGAGTTTTGCTGGGTGTAGTAGTCTGGGCTGGCATTTGTGTTCTTGT
>NW_022196905.1:9365774-9387149 GCF_008632895.1 Mastomys coucha
CTAGCTTTCATAGTCTCTGATGAGAAGTCTGGTATAATTCTGATAGGCCTGCCTTTATATGTTACTTGCCTTTTGTCCCTTACTGCTTTTAAAATTTTTTCTTTGTTTAGTGCATTTGGTGTTTTGATTATTATGTGACGGGAGGAATTTCTTTTCTGGTCCAGTCTATTTGGAGTTCTGTAGGCTTCTTGTATGTTTATGGGCATCTCTTTCTTTAGGTTAGGGAAGTTTTCTTCTATAATTTTGTTGAAGATATTTATTGGCCCTTTAAGTTGGGAGTCTTTACTCTCTTCTATACCTATTATCCTTAGGTTTGGTCTTCTCATTGTGTCCTGGATTTCCTGGATGTTTTGGGTTAGGAGCTTTTTGCTTTTTGCTTTTTCTATGACTGTTGTGTCAATGTTTTCAATGGTGTCTTCTGCCCCTGAGATTCTCTCTTCTATCTCTCGTATTCTGTTGGTGATGCTTGCATCTATGACTCCTGATCTCTTTCCTAGGTTTTGTAACTCCAGGGATGTATCCCTTTGTGATTTCTTCATTGTTTCTATTTGCAATTTTAGATCCCAGATGGTTTTGTTCATTTCCTTCACCTGTTTGATTGTGTTTTCCTGTAGTTCTTTAAGGGATTTTTGTGTTTCCTCTTTTAGGGCTTCTAGCTGTTTACCTGTGTCGTTCTGCCTTTCTTTGAAGGAGTTATTTATGTCCTTCTTAAAGTCCTGTATCATCATCATGAGAAGTGATTTTAGATCTGAATCTTGCTTTTCCGGTGTGATGGTGTGTCCAGGACTTGCTATAGTGGGAGTATCGGGTTCTGATGATGCCAATTAACCTTGGTTTCTGTTGCTTATGTTCTTATGCTTGCCTTCCGACATCCGGTTATCTCTAGTGCTACCTGCCCAGGCTAAATCTGACTGGGGCCTGTTCTTCCTGTGATCCTGGTTGTGTTAGAATTCCTCAGAGTCGAGTTGTCTCTGTGATCCTGTGATTCTGGGATCCTGTGATCCTGAGCCCTTTAGAGCTCCCGGGAGTGGAGCTTCCTCTGGGTGTTGTGGGAGTGGCTGCAAAATTTGCCCCAAGGTCTGCTCAGACAGACAGGAAGCAACTTGTACCACTAGGGTAGTGGAGTTCCTGCTTGCCTGCTAGCCACAGTTACTCCTGATGTTGGGACAGATGTTGTGTCCTCCTCATCTCCGATCCTCTCTGATCCTGGGCGTGTTAGAGCACCTGGAAGTGGTGCTTCCTCTGGGTATTGTGTGGAATTTGCACCCCAGGACTGCTTAGACTGGAAGGAATCTGTGCCACTGGGCTGGCAGAGTTCCTGCGTGCCTCGACTAGTATCCTTTTTTATCTTAGGCAGACATATTAAGATTAACACAATAAAGTATTTTATATGTGATAATCTAACATTATAAAAAGAAAAGAGTATTCATTAAATATGATTTAGAAAATAAATATGTGGTTAAAATATTTGCTTTATTTTTCCATATGTATTTTAATAAATGAAGTTATTTTAAAAAACATAAACACACATCTATGTCATGTTGGGGATTGCACCCAGGGCCTTGTGCATGCTTGGGAAACACTCTACCATTAAGCCATATCTTCAACTGGCATTTGGATAAACAGTCTCTGATTTTAATGTCTGAGTATGTTAATTTTTGTGGCAATTTACAGCAACAAAAGTGTATTCTGATTTTCTCAGCTGATTTCCACATATGATTTCTACATATGTCATGCACTATGGTTGCCACCCAGTACTGGCTGGTACCAGGTCATTTTCTCTTTGTGCACCCAGACTTTGCCAATGTTAAGAGTTGCTTTGCTATAGCTGGATTTGGGCTACTGTTACTTAATGCTGTTGTCTTGTTCGTGTCACTTTATAACAGATTTCCTTCATGTTACCAATCATGTTACTAATGGTGGCTCATGCTTCTGATTTAACAAGCACTAATTTCTAAGAGGAGCAAAGTTGGAGCCTTTTGACACAAAACTGTTTTGTTTAACATGTAACCATGTTACATCTGGGATATTATTATCAGAGTTACATATTCTCTTCCTTGCACCTATGTTAGTTATTTGGGAATCACTATGTAATTTCTGTTCTTAACAGCAAGACAGTACAGAAACTAGCCACAGGACCTTAAGAAAGTTTATAGCCTGTGCAGCAGTAAACCTGTTGTAGTCCACGCTGGCTTGTGTAGCCATGGCTGGTCTGGCCCATCTGCCTCTCCTGCCTCTAACTCCCAAGTGGCAGGATTACAGTATACACTACCACACCTGGCATAAGCCAGAGTTATAACAAGTAATGCACTTTCAGAGGTAAGAGGACAACTGGGGGAGTCAGCTCCCTCCTTTCACTATCAGATCAGAGGGATTGAACTCAGGCTTGGTAGAAAGTATCTTAATCCCCCCCAAGCCATTTTAGGAGCCAAGCTACAAGCTATTAAAGAGTCACTTTACTTTGAGACCTTTCCAGTTTACCTTTATACTCAAACAACCCTCCTGCCTCATTATTCTGAACCTGAGGCCAGCATATTTATGGCTAATGGTGCATATTCAATATTCAATCTGCCCTCTGACAATGCAAGGCTTTTGAGTAAAAAGGAAAAGCTAGATATCCAACGTCTCCCCACAAAAGACTTTTTGCACTTTAAAATGTTTGCTAAAAAAAAATGAAAGCATATTTTACAACACTGTATGAAATTCATGTTTTTTATGATAGTTACATTTTTTTAGGAACATAAGGACCTTCAATTAAGAATTGACTTAGGATTTTTTGGGGGGAGGGTATACCATCAGAGTAATACAGCTGTAATACCACCAAAGTCTACAAAGCCTAAATATTTTCTCTCATGCACTTTATAGAAAATGTTTGCTGATCCTGGCTCTAAATACTGAGAAAGGAAAGAATCAATCTTTTTCCTGCTTTTTTATAGGCTTCCTGTCATGGAAACCATCTTGTTGAGGAACTTGTTGAGGAGGAAAACCACTCAAACTTCCTATCTTTTGAAACAGTATAATTAGTAATACATAGCAATTACTTAAACAAATGGACCCCACTGCAGGATGTGCATGCATGAAAATGAAGCTCATCATGTCTATTTGCCTTTAAAAAAATATTTTACTTATTTACATTTCAAATGTTTCCCCCCTTCCTTGTCTCTCCTCTGCAAACTCCCACTCTATCGCTCCTTCCATTTGCCTCTAAGAGGGTGCTCCCCCACCTACCCACCCACTCCTCCTCACCCCTCTAGCATCATCCTTTGCTTGGGCATTAAGCCTCCACAGAATCAAGTGCTTCCCTTCCCACTGATGCTAAGGCAGTCCTCTGCTACATGTGTATTGGGAACCATGAAGCCACTCATGTATACTCTTTGGTTGGTGGTTTAGTCTCTGGGAGCTCTGAGGGATCTGGCTAGTTGATATTGTTGTTCTTCCTATGGGGTTGCAATCCCCTTCAGATCCTTCAGTCCTTCTCCTAACTCTTCCATTGGAGTACTCAGGATCAATCCAATGGTTCTATTTCATTGATCAACTTGTCTGTCTCTGTATCAGTACCATGCAGTTTTTATCACTATTGCTCTATAGTATAGTTTGAGGTCAAGGATGGTGATCCCCTCAAGAGTTCTTTTATTGTTGAGAATTGTTTTTGCTATCTTGAGTTTTTTGTTATTCCAGATGAAGCTGAGAATTGCTTTGTCTATCTCTGTGAAGAACTGAGTTGGAATTTTGATGAGGATTGCAGTGAATATGTAGATTGCTTTTGGTAAGATGGCTATTTTCACTATGTTAATCCTGCTGATTCATGACCATGGGAAATCTTTCGATTTTCTGAGTCCTTCTTTGATTTCTTTCTTCAGAGACTTGAAGTTCTTGTCCCACAGATTTTTCACTTGCTTGATTAGAGTTATACCAAGATTTTATATTACTCATGATTATTGTGAAGGGTGTTATTTCCCTAATTTTTCTCTCTGCCTGTTTATTTTTTGATAAAGGAAGGCTACTGGTTTGTTTGAGTTAATTTTATATTCAGCCATTTTGCTGATGTTGTTTATCAGGTGTAGATATTCTCTGGTAGAATTTTTGGGGTCATTTATGAATACCATCATATTATCTGCAAATAGTGACTTCTTTTCCAATTTTTATCCCTTTGACTCCCTATTGTCTAATTGCTCTAGCTAGAACTTCGAGTACTATATTGAATAGATAGGAAGAAAGTGGGCAGCCCTGTCTTTTCCCTGATTTTAGTGGGATTGATTTAAGTTTCTCTCCATTTAGTTTGGTGTTGGCTGTTGGTTTGCTGTATATATTGCTTTTATTATGTTTAGGTATGGGCTGTGAATTCCTGATCACTCCAATACTTTTAACATGAAGGGGTATTGTACTTTGTTGAAGGCTTTTTCAGCCTTCACATGACCATGAAATGATCATGTGTTTTTTTGAGTTTGTTTATATAGTGGATTATGTTAATGGGTAGATTTCCATATATTAACCTGGCCCATCCTTGAATCCCTGAGATGAATCAAACTTGATCATGGTGAATGATGGTTTTGGTTTCTTGGTGTTCTTGGATTTGGTTTTCAAGAATTTTATTGAGTATTTTTGCATTGATATTCATAAGTGAAATTGGTCTGAAGTTTCCTTTCTTTGTTGGGTTCTTGTGTGGTTTAGGTATCAGTGTAACTGGCTTCACAGAATGAATTAGGTAGTATTCCTTCTGTTTCTGTTTTGTGGAACATTTTGAAAAGTATTAGTTTTCTTTAAAAGTCTGATAGAATTCTGCACTAAAACCATCTGGCCCTGGGCTTTTGTTTGTTTGTTTGTTTGGTTAGGAGACTTTTAATGATTGCTTCTATTTCCTTAGGACTTATGGGACTATTTAGATAGTTTACCTGATCTTGATTTAACTTTGGTACCTGGTATCTTTCTAGAAAATCATCCATTTCATCTAGATTTTCCAGATTTATTAATGCTTTTGTAGTAGGATCTGATGATTTTTTTCAGTTTCCTCAGGTTCTGTTGTTATGCCTCCCTTTTCATTTCTGATTTTGTTAATTTGGATACTGTCTCTGTGCCCTCTTATTAGCTTGGCTAAGGGTTCATCTACCTTGTTGATTTTCTCAAAGAACCAGCTCCTGGTTCTGTTAATTCTTTGTATAGTTCTCCTTTTTCTACTTGGTTGATTTTAGCCCTACGTTTGATTATTTCCTGCCATCTACTCCTCTTGGGTTTATTTGCTTCTTTTTGTTCTAGAGCTTTCAGATGTGCTGTTAAGTTGCTAGTGTGGGATCTCTCCAATATCTTTATGAAGGAACTTAATACTTGAATTTTCCTCTTATCACTGCTTTCATTGTGTCCCATTAGATTTGGTATGCTGTGCCTTCATTTTCATTAAATTCTAGAATGTCTTTAATTTCTTTCTTCGTTTCTTCCAAGCTGAGCAACTATGGGAATTGTTTCATCTCACTTATAGGGGGTGGAAGCACCATCACCCACAGAGTGCTTGTGAGAGCTTACATCTTAACCAAAACCACCTAAGGCTGTATCACCCATGGTAAGTACCTGGAAAACGTTATAATTCCTGCAGTTTTATTTTTTGTTGAATATTTCCAATTGAAGTTTGAATAGAGGTAATAAAAATATAGAAAAGTCATTATTCCTATGACTGAGGTTTTTGTGCCTTAAAAGCCGGTTGTAGAACCTTTAAGAGGTGAGGCTAGTGATAGCAATAAGCCACTGGAGGAACTGTTCTCCACAGGACCTCATTCTGGACTAGACTGCACTGCTGTAAAGCAGCAGGCCTAAGTCTGATCTCTGACGTCTGCGACTTCCACACACGCACTCCTGCCTCTGAGACGCCATGATCCATAAAGTCCAGCCAGCTGCTTAACTGATGGGACTGCCATCCTGTGCTTTCATCCTCCATACTGGAGCCAAAAATGTACATAGCCTTAGGTGTTTCATTACAGTGAGAGAAAATACTCTGTTATGTTAAAAGTAAATATCATTATTGAGGCACTACTATACTAGTCAAGTTGGGCAATCAGCCCAGGTGTCCATTCCCTGGCCCTCCCTCCCCCCAAAACAATGAAAATGTGGTATATATACACAATGGAATTTTAGTAAGCCACAAAAAGAATGAAATTATGTAACTAGTAGGGAAATGGATAGAACAGCAGATCATCAACAGATGACCATCAATAGATGGTTCATTGAGACGGCTCAGTGAGTAAAGGCATGTGCTGCTAAGTCTGGGGATCTGAGTTTGACCCCTGGAATCTTCATAATGTAATAAGAGAACAGTCTCATAAATTGTCTTCTGACCCCCACATGTGCACTGTGGTACACCGTCCACACCCCTACACACACAAAAGAAACAAATGTAAAGCTTCATTTCTAAAAGACATTACAAAGCAATGTTTTAAATAAATAACATATATATTATCAGTTTCCTTAATTTTTAGCAAACTGAATGCTTCAGATTATTCATGCATATCTGTTGGAATATAGGCTGTTTTCCTTTTATGTAAATCCAGATTTAAAAATAATTTCAGTATAGGTATGACTATAAAGAATTTGGTTGAGCCAGGTAGAGATTAGCCTGTGTAATCACAGCATGTGGGAAGATGAGGTAGGAGGATGGGCCTGAGGTTGAGGCTAGTCTGGGCTGGCTTTACAGAGAGCTCTAATGAACTTGGGTTATAGAGTGAACTTAAAAAAAAAATGAAAGAAGTTGATTAAAGTAATGATTCCCTATATAAGTCAGTTCACATGGTCATTTATATTCATATACTATTACTTATATACTATGAGGTTTTTTTTTTTCTTACATGACTTTTTCTTTAACTGATGAACTTTAATGGGATGTCATAGGCAGAATAAAGAGAGGGGCTTAGGATCACCTGTCAGAAATGGTATTCTATATATATTTCTTATAAAATTATATAAAATGAATGGCATTAGATAAGTTTCCTATGCTGTCTTTTTATGTCTTCTGAATAATTTCAAGCATTCACTATTGAGAGAGTGGTGTGCACAGATGGACAGATGGATATACACAGATACAAACAGATATAGACTGCTGCTGTATTACTTGGCTTCCAGCCTATTAATTTTCAACTGTTGGTGGCTTTAGAGGGAGTTTTACTAAAAATAAAAAGCTAAATAGCTACCGTCTGGTTAATGTAGGCCAACAGACAGCATGTGTATAGTTAAGCCAGTTGTATACTTTTCTCACAGAGCACTTTACCTGTCTCCTTTGGTCTTCTTTCATTTCTCCTAAAATGAGATCACAACATGAATACTAATACTCTAATGATAACAAATAAGATATATAATATAATAATTAATATAATAATAAATTAAAATGTCAAAAACATTAGAGAAAATAATATAATCAGATTTTACCCAATATGAGTGTCGATTATGAGGGGATACTTAGCTCTCTGGACTCTCAAGACTGTCAATATCTGCACTCAAGTAAGTAGAGGTCGCTCATATTGTTCTTATCTAAAAATAATTTTTTTTTTTTTGAGAGCTGGTCTCACTGTATGGCCCTGATGATCCTGGAACTCATTAGGTAGATCAGGCTAGCCTTGAGCTCACAGAGATCTGCCTGCCTCTGCCTCTGCCTCTGCCTCCCTGCCTCTCTCATGCTTTGGAGCTTGTTTTCTTACAGTGATGTCTTCACAGCATGGCAGGTGCAGTTCCCCTACATGCCAGAGCTCGGATTAGTCAGGGAAAGTCCCTGCACAGAGGCTCCTTTGCAGGCACACTGCTGCTCCTGCAGCTTCCATCTCGTAGACTATCCTCTTAACGACCTGTGATCTGCATAGACTCCCTTTCCTTCCTTAGAAGGTACCCTGTCCCACACACCTTACTATTGCAATGTAGAGCAAGTGGACTAAGAGACAGAATGAGTTGGTCAAGCTAGAACAGCTTTCATGGGAAGTGGCGAGAGGATGGGCTCTTCCTCCCCCTCATTTTTTACACCATTGATTCTGCGTGTGGAAATGCTTCTGCATTTCCAGGTCTGTCTAGCTGGCCATGCTGGCTGCCAGTGATTGCTATCACTTTGCCACACTCTTTTCTGGAACCACTTTTAGGGAGTCTCTTACATGGTTGATTTTGTTACATATTTACTATATGTATGTATACACTGCTTCCTTGCTAAATTGGACAAGGCCCAAGCCACTTTCCCAGAGATTCTCAGATTGATCCTGCTCAGCTTGCTATATATGTGTCACATGAGAGCTTTTGAGAAAGGTGGACTCAAGGTGCATTCCAGACCTACTGAATTAGAATGGATATTTTACAGGCTCCTCAGATGTATTTATTCATACAATCACCAATGGCTGCCTTTATTTTAACCAGATAATTTATCAGCTACCAACCTTCTCACTCACAAGAAATGCTAAGGTTTCTTATCATTAATTTATAGAAACTCCTGAAATGACCTGTTTTCCACCATCCTCTATGGGACCTGAGCTCCATTACCTTCTGCATTCCAGATGGTGGCCATTGAAGAGTCAGTGCAGACCTCTTCCTCCTCCTCCTCTTCCTTCTTCTCCTCCTCCTCCTCCTCCTCCTCCTCCTCCTCCTCCTCCTCCTCCTCAGTTCTTCTCTCAATTGCCCGTCTGTCAGGTGAGAGGTTATTAAATGGAAAATGGAATTAAGAAAAAAATCAAGGTAGGTTATGTCACAGAAAGAGCTTTATATTCTAATGCTTAATATAGTGAGCATATTAAATATTTTCAAAATATTCTGAATATTTTAAAAATATAAATTTATATTTACTTGAAACCCTTCAACAGTATAATCACTTTAATATCATCATATTAAAAAGAAAGTTCTTTTCTGAAATACTATTATTATTTTAATAACACCTCCCCATGTGGTCCTGACTGGCCTACTACTCACTCTGTAGACCAGGCTGGGCTTGAACACGGAGATCCACCTGCCTCTGCTGGGATGAAAGGTGTGTGCCACCATATTCAGCCAAAATCTTGTTTTTAATGGACTGTTCTTGCAGTTCTAGGACTTCAAGGCCAGGATCCTCTGCTTCACAGGCAACATTCTAACACTGGAGTACATCTTTAGCTATGATTCTGTTATATGTATAATATATACTGGAAATATCCAACTTCTATTACATTCTCCTGCCCCCCTTCCCTCTTTACAAATAGTCCCCTTCCACTTCATGGTTTGTTTTCCACATATGAGAAAAACATTCTCCTTTCTGAGTCTGGTTATTCACCAAAGATTATGATGTGCCAGGTTCTTGTATGACATAAATTTATCCTCTATGGATAAAACACTTTTAGTTATTCTGCAATTCAATATTTATGTCCCTTGCATTCCACTGGCCCCCTCTCTAGGGGTCACCCACTGTGGTTCTTCTCTACTTTCCTGGTTCCTGCTAACTGCTCATATGCTCACAGCTGAAGCTTTGAGGCTAGGAACCATAGATAAAAGAACATGTGCCGTTTGTCTTTCTGAGTCTGGGTTACATCACTCAGTACGACCTTTCCTAGTTCCATCCATTTACCTGCAATTTTCATGATTTCATTTTTATTTACAACTGAATAGTATTCCATTGTGTATATGTACCACATTTTCATTACCTGTATGCTAGCTGAAGGACAATTGGGTTGTCTCCATTCTCTAGCTATTGTGACTAGAACAACAGTGAATATGGCTGAGCAATTATCTCTGGAGCAGGATGCCAGGTCCTCTGAGTATTGAAGTCCAAGGAGTGTTGGTGCTGTGTTATATGGTACATTTATTTTTAGTTTTTGTTGATTCTCCATACTGATTTCCAGAGTGGATGCACCAATTTGCATTTCCATCAGAAGTGGATGAGGGTTCTATTTCCCTGACCCATCCCGCCAGCATTTATTTTCAGCTATTCTGTTGATCTTAGACATTGTGACTGGGATAAGATGAGATCTCAGTGATGTAGTCACCTTTCCCTAACTGCTAAGGATGAACACTATTTGAGGTATTTCCTAGCCATTTGTGTCTTTGAGCACTCTCTGGTTGGATCCATAGCCCACTGCTTGAATGGGTGGTTTGTTTTTGCCTCTTACTGTATTCTGAATATTAACCCTCTCTCAGATGAATAGCCAGGTAAGATTCTCTTCCATTCTCAAATGGTTGTTTTCTTAGCTGTGTAGAAGCACTATAGTTTGGTGAGGCCCCCTACTTATTGTTGGCAGTGACTTATGGACAAAGAGCCCTATTCAGAAAGCCTGTTCCTGCTTCTGATAGGGTGCTCCCTGTTTTCTTCTAGCAGTCCCAGAGTTTCAGGTTCTACATTGAGGCCTTTGAGGCTGGTTGAGATAGCTTTGTGTAATCCATCGACGATGGCTAACCTCATTCTTCTGCACGTGCACCTTTTGTTCCAAGTGCTGCCTTTCTCCAGGGTCTGCTTTTGGGATCTCTGTAGAATATCAGATGTCTGCAGTTACATACTCAAGTTTGAGTGTTTTGTTTTGATTCATTGGTCTAAATGTATGTTGTAAAGGGACTATATTTTTATTACTATGTTGTAATTTATCTTGAAATATGGAATGGGAATCCCTCCTGCATTTTTTTTTCAAGACTGCTTTGGCTATCCTGGTTCTTTGTGGTTCCAAGTAAATTTTAGATTTTTTTTCATTTTTCAAACTTACTATTTTTGTGAGAATGAGAGAGATTTTGATTGTGCTTACATTGAAACTATAAATAACTTTTAGTAGAATGGTCATTTTCACAATATTAATTCTACCAACCCATGATATCGGGTCTTTCCATCTTCTAGTCTCTTCTTCAATCTTTCTTTAGAGATTTAAAATTTTCATTGTAGAGGTCTTTCACCTCCTTGGTTATGTTCATTCCTACATAATTTATTTTCTTTGAGGCTATTGTAAATAGGAGTGTGCACAACACCTCTTTCTCAGTATTTCTGTTGGTGGTATATAAAAAAGCTATTGATTTTTCTAAGTCGAGCCTGTATCTTGAAATTTTGCTGAAATTGTTGATGTTTTTCTAGATGTTTTCTGGTGGAACTGTGGGAATCTCTTAGGGATAACATCACATCATCTGCAAACAGGGGTAGCTTGACTTCTCCTATTTGTATTTAATTTCCTTGTGTTATCACTGGAACTTGTGGTTTAAGCACTATGTTGAACAAAATGGGATATGGGATAGCCCTGTCTTATCTCTGACTTCAATAGGATCACTTTATGTTTTTCCCACTTAGGATAATGTTGTCCATGAGTTTGTCATAGGCTTTAGTATGTTGGAGTGTGTTCCCTCCAGCTTTACTCTTTTTATCATGAGGTGTTATTGTATTTTGTCAAATGCTTTGTCTGTATCCATTAAGTCTATTTGTATGTTTTTTTTACATTTATCGACCTACTTACTTTGAACCATCCCTGAATCTTTGTGATAAAGCTCACTTGATCATGGTAGATGATTTTTTTTATATGTACCTGTATATGGTTTAAAAATATTTAATTGTGTATATTTGTATCTATATTGTCTTAACTACTACTGTTTTTGCTGTAATAAAACACCATGATATAAATCAACTTGAGGAGGAAAGGGTTTATTTTGCTACATTTCCAAATCACAGTCTATCATCTAAAGGAGTCAGGGAAGAAACATGAAGACAAAATCTGATACAGAGGCCCTGGAGGAGTGCTGCTTACTGACTTGCTCAGCCCCATTTCTTATACGACTATGACCATGGAACAAGGGATGGCCTTGCCACAGAAAGCTGGGCCCTCCAAATCGATCATCAATTAAAAACAAGCTTGGTCCATAGGCCAATCAGGTGGGGGTACCTTCTCAACTGAGCTTCTCTCCTTCCAAATGACTCTGGCCTGTATGTATGTATATATGTATGTATGTATGTATGTATGTATGTATGTATCTATCTATCTATCTATCTATCTATCTATCTATCTATCTATCTATCTATCTACCTATCTACCTACCTATATGCACACACACACATATAATGTTCATCAGGGGTAGTGGCTTTGGTTATATCTTCACTAGGTTTTTGCAGTAGATTAATGCTGCCTTCATACATGGAGTTTAGAAGAGCTCCTTCTGTTTAAATTTCTTTAATAATTTAAGAGGCACTGGTTGTAGCTTTTCTCTGAAAGTCTGGTGAATTCTGCTGTGAATGTCTATAGGCCTGGACTGCTTTAGTCATGTGGCTTCTTATTACTGTTTCAGTCTCCTCATTTGTCTTTTTAGGTCTCTTTAGGTTGTTGATTTCATTTTGGTTTAACTTTGGTGGTTAGGATGAATCTAGAAGTCTTTCCATTTCTTTTGCATTTGCCAGCTTAAATTGAGTACAGGTTTTAGAGGATTCCCTTATAATTTCCTGAGTTTCTTTGGTGTCTGTTGTAGTGTTTATTTATCTATGCTTCTATTAATTTGGATAGTTTCTCTTTTGATTAATTGAGCCAAGGATTGTCATTCTTGTTTGTTTTCTCAAAGAACCAGCTCTTATATTTGTGGATGATTTGAATTGTTTTCTTTATTTCTGTTTCATCAATTTCTCCTCTTATTTTTAGTATCTTCTGCTGCTTACTGGGTTTGGATTTGGTTTGTTCTTGTTTTTCCAAGTTCTTGAGTTATATTAAAAACAGATTTATTTGTGCTCATTCCTATTCTTTAATGAAGGCACTTAGAGTTATAAATTTCCCACGTAGGACTTCTCTTAATACAAACATGGAGTTTTTGTTGTGTTGTATTTAAATTTCTTTTATTTCCAGGATTTCAAAATAAAATTTTCTTGATTTCTTTCTCACCCATTCAATAATGAGTTGTTCAATCTCTACAAGTTTGTATATTTATTAGATATTTGTTTGATATTAATCTTAAGTTTTACTGTATTTTGGTCAAATAGGATACATGAAGTTATTTCTATTTTCTGTCAACATTTGTTTTGTATCTCAGGATGTGGCCCATTTTAGAGAAGGTTCCATGGTCTCCTGAACAGAAGTGATGTTTGGTGGAATTATTCTGTAGATATCAGTTAAATATTTTTGATGTTTAATGTAAGCTAGTTCTGATGTTTCTGTTTTGTTTGGTGTTTTTTCCTAGATGATCTGTATTGGAGGAAATGGTATACTGACGTCACCTACTATCATTGGGGTGGTGACAGTCTGTGACTTTGATGCCAGTTGTCCCCTTTGGTTACAATGAAGTGCCGTTTATCTCTTTTGGTTGGTTTTTGTTTGGAGTCTATTTTGTCAGATATTAGGATAACAATGTCTGTCTGCTTTCATCTGATTGGAGTATTTTGTGCTTCCAGTCCGCAGTGAGTTTCTTGTCACCAACAGAAAAGATGGATTTTCTCTTTCTTTTTCTTTCTTTCTTTCTTTCTTTCTTTCTTTCTTTCTTTCTTTCTTTCTTCCTTTCTTTCTTTCTTTTTTTTGAGTCAGGGTTTCTCTGTGTAGCCCTGGCTGTCCTGGAACTCACTCTGTAGACCAGGCTGGCCTTGAACTCAGAAATCTGCCTGCCTCTGCCTCCCAAGTGCTAGGATTAAAGGTGTGCGCCACCACTGCCTGGCGGATTTTATTTCTTAGTCTATTGTGCTAGCTGGTGCCTTTTGATGGGAGAGTTGAAACCACTGATAGGTATAATCATTATTGAGCAGTGCCTGTGGACGGTAGCCACTTGGTTGTTGGTTCTGCTGTTTGTATTCCAGTAATTATAGACAGTTTGTTTTCTTCCTAGAGTTCTTAGTTATGCTTATTTCCTCTCTTCAGCCTAAGTGTTCCTTCCATTACTGTGGGGCTGGCTTGGAGGAAAGGCCTGTTTTTAGCCTATTTGCATCATAGAAGGTTTTTCTCCATCAGCTATGGCAGACTTGCTAGAACAGTCTAGGTTGGCAGATGTGGTCTTTATAACTTGGAATGCTTTGTTCCTCATTCTGGAGGCTTTCCAGTCAGAAATCAGCATTACTCAGATGGGTTTTCCTTTATGTGTACCTTGTACTTTTTTCTCTTGCAGCTTTCAATCCTCTCTCTTTGCTCTGTATTTTCAGTATTACATTTGGGAAGTTACTTTCTGGTTTTGTCTATTTAGTGTTCTGTGTGCTTCTTTTATCTGTAGGGGTGTGTCTAACCTTAGTTGGTAGAAGTTTTCTTCTATTATTTTATTGAAGATCTCGCCCATGTGTTTGACCTGGGATTCTTCTCAAACATTTAAGTCAATAATTCTTCTTGTCATGCTGTCCCCACATTCCTACATGTTGTTTTTGTGCCTTTAAATTTTTCATATTCTTTGCATCTGTGGTCTAATCCTCTACTTTATCTTCAGGTCCTGATACTGTCTTCTATTTGATTCAGTCTACTTGTAAGGCTTCCCCTGAGCATTCTGAAACTGTAACACTGGGTTTTCCAGTTCCATCTTAACCTTTTCTCCTCAGTAAGTTTATCTCTTCATTGAATCTGGTTTTAAAACTTTGGCTTTTTGAGCCAGGAGGCACAGGCCTCAGAAGTGGCAAGGTAGCAGGCACAGGATCCTTTCTATCTCTACCTCCACCTTCACCTAGGAAGGACTGTGGATCTACAGCCTTCTCTGCCCCTTCCCCGCAAGCGGAGAGCTTGCCTCCAGGGAGTGCTCCAACCCAGGGACTCAGGTCTTACTAGAGGAGAGCTGATCTCCCAGAAGTGCTGACACAGGCTTACAGACTCACAGGAAGAACAAGCTCCAGCCAGAGACAAGCAAGGACATCTAACATCGGAAATCAACAGATGGCAAAAGGAAAACACAAGAATCTTACCAACAGAAACCAAGACTACTTGGCTTCATCAGAACCTAGTACTCCCACCACAGCAAGTCCTGGATATCCCAAAACACCAGAAAAGCAAAATTTGGATCTAAAATCATATCTCACAATGGTGATAGAGGAATTTAAGCAGGACATGAATAACTCCCTTAAAGAAAGACAGGCGAACACAGGCAAACAGGTTCAAGCCCTTAAAGAGGAAACACAAAAATCCCTTAAAGAATTACAGGAGAACATGAGTAAATAAGTAGAAGACCTTAATGAGGAAACACAAAAATCCCTTAAAGAATAACAGGCAAGCACAACCAAACAGGTGAAGGAATTGAACAAAACCATCCAGAACCTAAAAATGGAAGTAGAAACAGTTAAGAAATCACAAAGAGAAACAACTCTGGAGATAGAAATCCTAGGAAAGAAGTCAGGAACCATATAGATGCAAGCATCACCAACAGAATACAAGAGATAGAAGAGAGAATCTCAGGGGCAGAAGATTCCATAGAAAACATTGACACAGCAGTCAAAGAAAACACAAAAAGCAAAAAGCTCCTAACCCAAAACATCCAGGAAATCCAGGACACATTGAGAAGACCAAACCTAAAGATAATAGGTATAGAAGAGAGTGAAGACTTCCCAACTTAAAGGGCCAATAAATATCTTCAACAAAATTACAGAAGAAAACTTCCCTAACCTAAAGAGAGAGATGCCCATGAACATATAAGAAGCTTACATAACTCCAAATAGACTGGACCAGAAAAGAAATGCCTCCCGTCACATAATAATCAAAACACCAAATACACAAAACAAAGAAAGAATATTAAAAGCAGTGAGGGAAAAAGGTCAAGTAACATATAAAGGCAGAACTATCAGAATTACACCAGACTTCTCGCCAGAGACTATGAAAGCCAGAAGATCCTGGTTTGATGTCATATAGACCCTAAGAGAACACAAATGCCAGCCCAGGCTACTATACCCAGCAAAATTCTCAATTACTATAGAAAGAGAAACCAAGGTATTCCATGACAAGACCAAATTTACACAATATATTTCCAGAAATCCAGCTCTTCAAATGGTCATAAACGAAAAACTTCAACAAAAGGAGGGAAACTACATCCGAGAAAAAGCAAAAAGGTAATCTTCCAATAAAACTAAAAGAAGTTAGCCACAGGAACAGAATTCCAACTCTAACAACAAAAATGACAGGAAGCAACAGTTACCTTTCCTTAATATCTATTAATATCAATGGATTCAATTCCCCAATAAAAAGACAGAGTATCAGACTGGGTATATAAACAGGACCCAACATTTTATTGCATACAAGAAACCCACCTCAGCGACAAAGACAGACACTACCTCAGAATAAAAGGCTGGAAAACAATTTTCCAAGCAAATGGTCCCAAGAAACAAGCTGTAGTAGGCATTCTAATATCAAATAAAATCTACTTTCACCCTGAAGTGATCAAAAAAGATAAGGAGGGACACTTCATACTCATCAAAGGTATGACCTACCAAGATGAACTCTCAATTCTGAACCTCTATGCTCCAAATGCAAGGGCATCTACATTCATAAAAGAAACTTTACTTAAGTTCAAAGCACAAATTGCACCGCACACAATAATAGTGAGAGATTTCAACACCCCACTCTGTGCCATGGACAGATCATGGAAACAGAAACTAAACAAAGACACAGTGAGACTAACAGAAGTTATGAAACAGATGGATTTAACATATTTCTATAGAACTCTTTATCCTAAAACAAAATGATATACCTTTTTCTCAGTACCTCATGGTTCCTTCTCCAAAATTAATCATATAATTGGTCACAAATCAGGTCTCAACAGATACAAGAAGATTGAAATAATTACTTGCATCCTATCAGATAACCATGGACTAAGGCTGCTCCTCAATAACAACATAAACAATAGAATGCCCACCTACATGTGGAAGCTTAACAACACTCTACTCAATGATAACTTGGTCAATGAAGAAATAAAGAAATTAAAAACTCTCTAGAGTTTAATGAAAATGAAGCCACAACATACCCAAACTTATGGGACACAATGAAAGCAGTCCTAAGAGGAAAACAAATAGCTTTAAGTGCCTCCAAAAAGAAACTGGAGAGAACATACACCAGCAATTTGACAGTACACCTGAAAGCACAAGAACAAAAAGAAGAAAATTCACCCAAGAGGAGTCAAAGGCAGGAAATAATCAAATTCAGGGCTGAAATCAATCAAATAGAAACAAAAAGAACTATACAAAGAATCAACCAAACCAAGAGCTGGTTCTTTGAGAAAATCAACAAAACAGATAAACCCTTAGCCAGACTAACTAGAGAGCACAGAGACAGTATCCTAATTAACAAGATCAGAAATGAAAAGGGAGACATAACAACAGACACAGAGGAAATCCAAAAAATCATGAGAGCCTACTACAAAAGCCTGTACTCAATAAAACTGGAAAACCTGGATAAAATGGACAATTTTCTAGACAGATACCAGGTATCAAAGTTAAATCAAGATCAGATCAACGATCTAAACAGTCCCATATCTGCTTATGAAATAGAAATAGTCACTAATAGTCTCCAAACCAAAAAAAGCCCAGGACCAGATGGGTTTAGTGCAGAGTTTTATGAGACCTTCAGAGAAGGCCTAATACCAATACACCTCAAACTATTCCACAAAATAGAAACAAAATAGAAACTCTACCCAATTCGTTCTATGAAGCTACAATTACTCTTATACCTAAACCACACAAAGACCTAACAAAGAAAGAAAAGTTCAGAACAATTTTCCTTATGAATATCGATGCAAAAATACTCAAAACAATTCTTCCAACCCGAATCTAAGAATACATCAAAACTATCATCCAACATGATCAAGTAGGCTTCATCACAGGGATGCAGGGATGGTTCAATATATGGAAATCCATCAACGTAATTCACTATATAAACAAACTCAAAGAAAAAACCATATGATCATCTCATTAGATGCTGAGAAAGCATTTGACAAAATCCAACATCCCTTCATGATAAAAGTCTTGGAAAGATCAGGAATTCAAGGCCCATACTTAAACATAGTAAAAGCAATATATAGCAAACCAGTAGCCAACATCAAACTAAATGGAGAGAAACTTGAAGCAATCTCACTAAAATCAGGGACTAGACAAGGCGGTCCACTCTCTCCCTACCTATTCAATGTTGTACTTGAAGTCCTAGCTAGAGCAATTAGACAACAAAAGGAGATCAAAGGGATATGAATTGGAAAGAAAGAAGTCAAATTATCACTATTTGCTGATGATATGATAGTATACTTAAGTGACCCCAAAAATTCCACCAGAGAGCTCCTAAACCTGATAAACAGCTTCAGCAAAGGAGCTGGATAGAAAATTAACTCAAGCAAATCAGTGCATTCCTCTACACAAAGGATAAACAGGCTGAAAAAGAAATGAGGGAAACAACACCCTTCACAATAGTCCCAAATAATATAAAATACCTTGGTGTGATTCTAACTAAGCAAGTAAAAGATCTGTTTGGCAAAAACTTCAAGTCTCTGAAGAAGGAAATTGAAAAAGATCTCAGAAGATGGAAAGATCTCCCATGCTCGTGGATTGGCAGGATTAATATAGTAAAAATGGCCATCTTGCTGAAAGCAATCTACAGATTCAATGCAATCCCCTTCAAAATTCCAACTCAATTCTTCACAGACTTAGAAAGAGCAAATTTTCAAATTCATCTGGAAAAACAAAAAACCCAGGATAGCAAAAACTATTCTCAACAATAAAGGAACCTCTGATGGAATCACCATTCCAGACCTTAAACTGTATTACAAAGCAATTGTGATAAAAACTGCATGGTATTGGTACAGCGACAGGCAGGTATGTCAATGGGATAGAATTGAAGACCCAGAAATGAACCCACAAACCTATGGCCACTTGATCTTTGACAAAGGAGCTAAAACCATCCAGTGGAGAAAAGACAGCATTTTCAACAAATGGTGCTGGGTCAACTGGCAGTTAGCATATAGAAGAAGCCTAATTGATCCATTCCCATTTCCTTGTACAAACCTCAAGTTCAAGTGGATCAAGCACCTCCACATAACACCAGATACACTCAAACTAACAGAAAAGAAAGTGGGGAAGAACCTCGAGCAGATGGGTACAGGAGAAAATTTCCTGAACAGAACACCAATAGCTTATGCTCTAAGATCAAGAATCGACAAATGGGGCTTCATAAAATTGCAAAGCTTCTGTAAGGCAAAAGACACTGTCAATAGGACAAAACGGCAACCAACAGATTGGGAAAAGGTCTTAACAATCCTATATCTGAGAGAGGGCTGATATCCAATATATACAAAGAACTGAAGAAGATAGACTCCAGAAAGCCAAATAACCCTATTCAAAATGGGGTACAGAGCTAAACAAAGAATTCTCAACTGACAAATACCGAATGTCTGAGAAGCACCTAAAAAAATGTTCAACATCGTTAGTCATCAGAGAAACGCAAATCATAACAACACTGAGATTCCATCTCATACCAGTCAGAATGGCTAGGATAAAAAACTCAGGTGACAGCAGATGCTGGCAAGGTTGTGGAGAAAGAGAACTCCTTTATTGCTATTGGGACTGCAAGCTGGTACAACCACTCTGGAAATCAGTTTGGTGGTTCCTCAGGAAATTGGACATAGTATTACCTGATGACCCAGCTATACCACTCCTGGGCATATACCCAGAAGATGCTCCAACATGTAATAAGGACACATGCTCCAACATGTTCATGGCAGCCTTATTCATAATAGCCAGAAACTGGAAAGAACCCAGATGTCCCTCAATAGAGGACTGGATACAGAAAATGTGGTACATCTACACAATGGAGTACTACTCAGCTATTAAATACAACGAATTTATGAAATTCGTAGGGAAATGGATGCATCTGGAGAATATCACCCTGAGTGAGGTAACCCAATCACAAAAGAACATATATGGTATGCACTCTCTGATAAGTGGATAGTAGCCCAGAATATCAGAATACACAAAGTATAATCCACAAACCACAAGAATCTCAAGAATAGGGAAGACCAATGTGTGAGTACTTCATTTCTTCTTAAAAGGGGGAACAAAATACCCATTGAAGGAGTTGTAGAGACTACCTATTGTGCAGAGACTGAAATAAGGACAATTCAGAGACTGCTCCACCTGTCAATCCTTCCCATATTCAACCATCAAATCCAGACACTATTGTGGATGACAGCAAGTGCTGGCTGACAGGAGCCTAATATAGCTCTCTCCTGAGAGGCTCTGCTAGTGCCAAACTAATACAGAAGTAGAGGCTTACAGCCATCCATTGGACAGAGCACAGGGTCCCCAATGAAGGAGCTAGAGAAAGGACCCAAGGTGCTGAAGAGTTTGCAGCCCCTTAGGACAAACAACAATATGAACTAACTAGTACCCTCAGAGCTCCCAGAGACTAAACCACCAACCAAAGAGTACACATGGTGGGACTAATGGCTCCAGCAGCATATGTAGCAGAGGATGGCCAAGTCGGCCATGAATGGGAGGAGAGGCCCTTGGCCCTGTGCATGTTCTATGCCCTAGTGTAGGGGAATATCAGGGCCAGGAAGTGGGAGAGGGTGGGTTGGTGAGCAGGAGGAGAGGGGAAGGAACAGGGTTTTTATTTGTTTTTATGTTTTTAATTTTTTTATTTTTTCAGAGGGGAAACTGGGGAAGGAGATATCATATGATATGTAAATGAAGAAAATATTTAATAAAAAATGTTAAAAATTTAGATAAATTGAAATCATATATCTTTTCTCATAATAATTCAATAAAGCTTAAATCAATAAAAAAGAAAATATCTAATAAAAAATAAAGCTTAGGAAAAAAAACAATAGCCACAAATAATATACAATATCTTGGTGTAATGCTAACCAAGCAAGTTAAAACCTATATGACAAGAACTTGAAGTCCCTGAAGAAAGATATTGAAGAAGATATCAGAACATGGAAAGATCTCCCATGTTCATGGATTGGTAGGACTAACATAGTGAAAATGGCCATCTTACCAAAAGGAACCTACAGATTCAATGAAATTCCCATCAAAATTCCCACACAATTATTTACAGATCTTGAATAAGCAATTTTTAACCTCACATGGAAAAACAACAAACCCAGGATAGCTAAAACAATCCTGAATAAACGAACTTCTCGAGTAATCACCATTCCTGACCGTAAGCTCTACTACAGAGCAACAGTAATCAAAACCACATGGTATCTGTATAACTAAAGATAAGTTGACCAATGGAACCAAACTGAAGACACAGAAATAATCCCACACACCTATGGACACTTGAATTTTGACAAAGAAACCTAACGTATACATTGCAAAAAAGAAAGCATCTTTAACAAATGGTGCTGGTCTAACTGGATGTCTGTACGTAGAAGAATGCAAATGGATCCCTATTTATCACACTGCACAAATCTCAAGTCTAAGTGGATCAAGGACCTCCACATAGAATTGGTTACAGCAGGGCAGTGGTGGCTCACGCCTTTAATCCCAGCACTTGGGAGGCAGAGGCAGGCTGATTT
>NW_022196905.1:9387159-9391063 GCF_008632895.1 Mastomys coucha
GAGAAAGCAGGAAATAGCCTTGAATGTACTGGTATAGGAGACAATTTTCTGAACAGAACACCAATGGCTCAGGTTCTAAGATCAACAATTGATAAATGGGACCTCTTGAAACTGAAAAACTTCTATAAGGCAAAAGATGCCATCAATAGGACAGTAGCTTACAGAATGGAAAAGGATCTGCACTAATCCTACATCTGAGAGGTAATATCCAAAATATATAAAAAATTAAATTAAGAAATGGTGTGCAGAGCTAAAGAGAGAATTCTCAACCAAGGAATCTCGAATGGCTGAGAAGCACTTAAAGAAATGTTCAGTGTCCTTCAGTCATCATAGAAATGCAAATCAAAACATCCCTGAGATTTAATCTTACATCCATCAACATAGGTAAGATCCAAAACTCAAGTGACAGCAGATGCTGGTGAGGAAACACTGGTGGAGAACTGCTGGTGGAGAAATGGGAACACTCCTCCATTGTTAGTGGGATTGCAAACTGGTACAACCACTCTGGAAATCAATCTAATCTGGTGGTTTCTCAGGAAATTGGAAATAGTTCTACCTGAAGATCCAGCTATACCACTCCTGGGCATATACCCAAAAGATGCTTCACCATACCACAAGGACACATGTCCCATTATGTTCATAGTAGTCTTATTTATAATGGGCAGAAGCTGAAAACAACCCAGAAGTTCTTCAACTGAAGATTGGTACAGAAAATGTGTTTCATTTACACAATGGAATACTAATCAGGCAAATGGATGGAACTAGAAAAGATCATCCTGAGTGAGGTAATCCACACCCAAAAGAACATGCATGGTATGCACTCACTGATAAGTGGATATTAGTCATAAGTACAGGGTACCCATGATGTATTCCACAGACCCAAAGAAGCTAAACAAGAAGAAAGACACAAGCAAGGATGAAATAACCATAGGAAGCAGATGGAGGAAGAGAATATACACGGTCAGGACTAAGTAAGGCACCTGGCACATATGTAGCAGATGTGCAGCTTAGTGTCCATGTAGGTCCCCCAACAACTAAAGCTGGGCCTGCCCCTAAAGCTGTTACTTGTTTGTAGAATCCATTCACCAACCTGGCTCTCTTGTCTGGCATCAGTGGGAGAGGGTGTACCTAGTCCTGCAGAGGCTTGATTCCACAGGGTTGGGGGATATAGGGGGTGGCACCCTCTCAGAAGAGAAGGGGATGAGGGATAGGGAGAGATTATGTGAAGGGGGATTAAAAATGGGGGTAGAGATCAGTATGTAAAATGAATTAATAAATTAATGGAAACACACACATGCACATGTATACGTCCATGCACACACACACACACACACAAGATCAATAGGTAACAGGTAAGGCCTGTAAAAAAAAAGAGTATTCCATGACAGTGACAGGCTATGTCTAGCTCCATATGTACAGTATAAACACATAAAATACACATGCTCATACATATGTGTACCATTTCAGTCCTCTTGTTCAGTTGTTAGTTGTACATGCAAAAAAAAAAACCAAACAAACAAAAAAAAAACCTAAACAAAACCACACACTCTTCTTTAGTTTAAACTTTTATGTATGTATATGAACAAAACTCTCTTTCTTTGGTTGTTTTAGACTTTCTGTAATCTCTCTCCAGAAGTCTAACTTCTTAAGCTGCAAAGGAGATGAAGAAGCGAGTTTGTCAGTGCTTCCTGAGAGAGATTAAAGTCACAGTGACTTCCCTTTCACAGTGGATGTTAGTGGGTCAGAGTAAGATTAAGAAAATGTACCAGATTAGGCTGGGAGAAAAAACAAAAAGTATTTTTATTTTTGTTCTCCAACGTCCACTATCTTTCTTACATTGTTTTTTTCTTTAAAAATGTTAATTACATTCATTCTTTGTGTGTGCCTGTGTGCTTCAGCATCACACCAAGGTATAGATAGTGAACCAGAGATGACTGTGGAGTCAGTTCTCTCCTTCCAGCATGTGGGTCTGAGGAACTGAGCTCAGGCTGTCACTCAGTGGCAAGAGCCCTCACCCTCCCTGCCCTGGATCTCCAATTGCCCTATGCTTCTGCCTCCCCCGTCCTGGGTTTATGGGGCCTGTCACCACACTGGGCTTCTCCCAGTATTCTGAACAGCTATAAAAATCACTGCCTTAGACTTACTCAAAATCTGTAAATATCTTTTGGTTGCAATGAATTGATGACATACTTTCAGTTTTTCTTTTTAAAGAGGGCTTATGATTGACTATATTTTTTTGGAAACATGTTTAAAATTGGCTAGCTTTAGTCATAAACCAAACTTAGAAAAAGATATCTGCAGAGAATTTCTGGTTTATAGGTAGCACCTATAAAGTACCTAGTGGGCAGACTGTGAACATAGCTATGTCTGTCTAATATATTTACAAGCTCAGTTACAGGAAATGCTGACTATATTCTACATTTATTTTGGTTTAAGATGGACTTTGTAGACATATACCATATGCTCTCCTTCCATGCCAAGTTAGCAGGAATTAAGACTGACATGAATAAGCAAGGTCACCTTAGGCTGAGCCAAATTAGACAACAGAATAATTGTCAGGTTTTCTGTTGGCAGGGACGTTTTGTTTTGAGCCAATCTTCATGAATTATAGGCTGTAATTTTTTCCTGCTAAGTCCATTGGCAGACAGTCTGTTGACAATTTCTTTGTTTTGTAAACACTGAAAATTTCCCTCAGTTATATTGTTTCCAGGCTCACAGCAGATCCTGAGTAAATGGGTATTTTTGTTTGTTCCAAATGTAAGGAAACTCACATAGATGAGTAAATAAAAATCAATAAGGCCAGCATGAATGCATTTGCTGAGGCAACCAGAGAAGCTGGCTTGATTCAGCTCTATCGAAGGTGGCACCACAGCTAAGGGGATTATTTCCAGTTAGTCCCAGTACCATTACATATTGCCCCTCTCACCTGCCCCCTGAACATTTCCCTTCTGAACTGTTCCTTGAGTTATGTAACTATGCGTTAGTGGCCAAGTCACAATTATGGAAAACCAATAATTTGAATAATGACATGCAATCATTATTTTGATCTCAGCCAGATCAGAAAAATAAGTATTTGAATACTATTATTAAAAGTATAAAAGTCTCAGGGTTCCAGAGATGGCTCTACAGTTAAGAGAACTGGCTGCTATTCCGCAGGACCTGGGTTTGATTCCTAGCACCCACATGGCAGTTGACCATCTAAAACCGTTTATAACTCCAGTCTCAGTGATCCAATAATATCTTCTGATTTCTGCAGCCACTGCACACATAGTACACAGACATACATGCAGGCAAAACATCCCTACAAATAAAAAAATAAAAGTAGCTGGCTGGCATGCAACTTTAATCCTAGAGGCTAGTGGGTCTATGTGAGTTTAAGACCAAGCTTGGCCTGCATGGTGTGTTCAGGGGCAGCCAGGGGTACATAGAGAGACCTTGTCTCAAGAAAGAAAAAGTATAAACGCCTCATGAAAGTACTACCAATTCACATAATGGCTAATTAAAAAAAGAGAGAGAAAGAAAAGAAACTGCTTTCATTTGGAAGCTTCTCATTCTGTCGAATGGCTGAAGCTTATTTGTCAGCATTGTCCTAGAGATAGCCTGTTGTGAGGCTAGCGGCTAGTTTTAATTGCCAACTTGGCACACCTAGAATCCCCTAGGGACTGTCTCAAATGATGAATTTACAAATGAGGCTGGCCTGGAGATATCTGTGGGGGACTGTCTTGATTACACTGATTGATGTGGGTGGTCCCCAGGCTTTAAGTCCAGAACTTTGTGAATAGAGATTGTGAGCAGGTCAGTGTGCAACTGTGCATTCTCTCTCTGCCTTTGACTGGATTCTTGCCTTGACTTTCCCACAGTGATGGCCTGTGATCTGGTACTATGTACCAAAGAAGCCCTTCCT